>NC_060161.1:21610029-21661640 GCF_021292245.1 Micropterus dolomieu | reverse complement strand
CCCCCCCCCCCCCCCCCCACAGTACTTCCTTATGAGACCAAATCAGTATCTACTTTGAATAATTTGGGCTTGTATAAAAAAATAATAACATAATCAAGGTCTATCATGATTCCTGTTACAAGTAATTGACCTTTCAAAGGTTAATAATCTTGTCTGTGGTACAAGAGTGGAGTCATGCAAAGATTAAATTCAGTTTGACAGCAGTTACAACCTCTTAAGTTTACATTCCTTTGCCCATCACTAATTTTTATCTGTTTTTGTGTAGGCTCTTTAAAGCTGAACTACTATATCTTCTGAAGTTCTTCCTGATGTGGCAGAGGTGAGAATTGAGCATCATGTTGGAGCCTCCAGAGCCAACCCAGGAGATCGTGGAGTGGTTGTCCACCCTCCGCCTGTCCCAGTATACCCTGTGTTTCCGACAAGGAGGCTATCAAGTTCTGGAAGACTGCAAGGATCTCACAGATGAGCGGCTTCTTGAGCTTCAAGTGTTTCCAACAGGCCATCGTAGGCGCATCCTCCGGAGTTTGGAAGCGCTTGGGGTGAAGCAGCAGAGTGGTGGAGAGGAAGATTATGAGGAAGAGGGAGGGATAGAGAACGGGAGGCGCCAAAGGACGCCAGTGCCTCATCCGAGACATATCTTTCTGAAAGATAAAAAGAGGGGGACTTCATGTAATCACAGTCAGCCAAAGGAGAAGAGGGAGTATGATTTGGTGGGGAGCCAGACTTTGCCTCCAGGAGCAGGACTGGGGAGAGACATTGAGGATGTAACAGAGAATAGATACCTCCGCCCGCCTCAACCAGCCCCACGCAATCCCAAGAACATCCAGTCATCCATGTCTGAACTAACCTGCATCCCTGCCCCCGTGTCCTCCTGCTGCAGCAGCAGCAGCAGCAGCAGCACTGAGTCTCTCTCCCCTTCTGAAATGCCCTCAGACTGGGAGATTACCACAGAGGAAGTCCCCCATTCAGCGCTTACTGAAGACCATGGGGGGTTTTGTGGTGAAATGGTGGAAAACTCCATCTATGAAACACAGCCCAACTTGAAAGTTTCTGCAGGACCACGGTTCACTCGCTCCTACCGGCTGAGGCACCGTCCTGTCCCTGAAATCCCGATTCTGCCCGTGTTGCCACTTCATGACAGGTTCATAAGTTTAACGTCAAGGAATAGGGAACTGCATTATTCACTTGACCAAGAGTTAGATGGAAAAACTGATATTTCTCTCTTTCTGTACAGTAATGAAGCTATCGCCAGCAACTGCTTTGCTTAGCTTAGCTTACGGTAGCATAAAGACTGGACACGGGGAAATAGGCAGCCTGGCACTGTCCAGAAATAACAAAACATAATTTGCGCCCTGCTATGGACTGGCGACCTGTCCAGGGTATACCCCACCTTTTGCCAATGTCAGCTTGGATAGGCTTCAGCCCCCCGCGACCCTGTACGCAGGATAAGCAGTTTACAATGTATGGATGGATAGATTTTTAATTTGCACAAAAAACTAACCTAAATTACTTTACTGTCCTTTTATTGATTTAAATATCACAGACAACACAGTTTAATTAACATCAAGATGACGTAAATGTAGGTGATTCAGACAAAAAGCAAATTTTCAACTGCAGTCCCTGGGCAAGGTATGACGTTGTACATTACAAAAAACAAACAAGAAATACAAAATGCAGACGCAATGACATCAAAGCACATATAAACAGATTTAGGACAAACAAAGTGTAAAAATGTTTGTGCCAGGCTAGCCTTTTTTCCCCTCCAGTGTTTGTGGTAAGCTAAGCTAACTAGCTGCTTGCGGTAGCTTAATTTTTACTGTATGGACAGGAGAGTGGTGGAGGAGGAGGACTTTTTACGATTTGGTTTTTGTATAAAACAAACAAAATATAAATTGTCTAGGTGTGAGTTTTAGAAGTGTTAATAGGTGGTTTTTGTTAAGCTAAGCTAACTGGCTACTGCTGGTAGCTTCATATTTATTGTCCAGACATGAGAGTGCTGTCCATCTTCTCACCTAGCTCTCAGGCAGAAAGCAAATAATGTATTATGTATGTATTTTCCAATATGTTGAACTATTTCTTTAAGCATAAAGTTTGACTTTATGAAAGCTTTTCAGAACTAATCAAACAAGTTAGAAGAGCAAAGTGAAAAGCACCTGGAGAAATAAATGTGCACGCTGCCGTGGCATGAATGAACATGAAAGCAAAATTTTCTCTCTTTGCATTCAGATTTACACTGATAGAGAACCCAAGGCCTCAAATTTCATATTCAATTCTGCATTCCACGTACACTGATACTCCGAAACTAACTTTCAGAGTTCCACATCTCTTTTGAGAAGGCCTTTACGTTTAAATTGTGTTACCTATTTTTCCCAAGTGCTGCATTGGTGGTTTTAATCCACTGATTTCTTTTCCTCCTCAGGAGCACACCACCACCGCAAACAACCAGCCCTGAACACCTAACCGGCTCCGAGGGTCCCGCCGGTGCAAACAGCATACAGAAAGGTACACAGTCTTTCAGCTGCATCCGCTTCATCTCTGCCATGAATATTTCATTCGGCAGTAGAGTCAGCGGTGCTGTTGTTTGCCCGGATGAAAGAAGGGAGAGGAGATGAGGGGGTGGGTGGGGTGGGATGGGGGTGTTTGGCGGCTGTGTCGTGGGAAACGGCGTCGCCCCCGTTTCAAGGCACATCTCACAGGGAATATGCTCCCTCACATCTTGTCCCTCAGCGAGACCCTAGTGTGTATTCCTGTCACCCGGTTTTCCAAAGTTTTTTAGAAGTTGTTTAACTTTACTAACAACACACAGGTTTGTAGTAACAACCAGTACAAATATGTTTTGAACTTTTCCTCCTCCCTTGCTGGATCTACTGGGCCGGGCTTAGTCGACCCTTGTGTCTCATCTAACGAGATACTACGTGAGCTGCTTTCTGTGCTGAGGATAGATGCGCTCTCCTAGGATTATGTGACGCTTTTCTGTGACGACAGTATGTGTGAATGTGTGTTAAACACCTGTGAACATGTCAGTCTTTCTGTGAGCTTTTCTGACCACATTGTGACATTTTCTCTTGCCGTCGTGTGCAGCATAGCAACAGTTTTCTGTCCGTTTTCTACACTTAATCTCCCCTCAAGCTCCTCTTTTGGCATTCACTTCCTTCCTTGTTCCTTGTACCTTTTTTTTAATGTGGCAGTCTCCTGGTAGGCCTTGTTTTCCCAACTTTTTCTCTGGATGGAACAAGACAGGGAGTGAGACTATAGAGAAAGGCAAGACAGTGAAGTGGGTTGGGAGGAAGGAAGAGGAGATGGATGCAAAACAGGCGGAGAGATGGAGGAAGAGAGGGAACCGAGATGGTCCCAGAGCAGGGAAACGGGGAGCTCGACTAGCAAGCTAAATCTCCCTTCATGGCAAGGTCTAGCAAGGCGTTATTTGACATATTATTTTACCCGAGCATGTTTGAAGAGTTTATTGCGAGATTAGATCCAAAACTTGGGGAAAGAAACCGCAGTGTTGTCTTAAAGAATGATTGTTGTATTCAATCATAACTTGCTATTGGAGGCTCAGAATTTTAATTAACACCTTGGCACCACCTCTTAAAAATACATTTCTTTCACAAAAATAATCTCATTGAGAAAAGCCTTTCTGTCTAGCGCTTCTTCTGCAGCAATGCAAAGAGTTGTAGTTTTTAAATAGATCTATATATATGGGTCTATATAATATAGGTCTACTTCTCAAAGCCTTTGGTCGTGCAGTGACATACACACGGCCTGATTAATGCACTTCCTTTTTAAGAAGAAATACCTCACATTTATGTGTGAGGTATTTCTTTTTATGACATTGCTCTGGCATTGACAGACATGACCATGTGCACACACATCACACTGGTTCTTAGTCAAACTTCAGAACACACAAAAGCTGACAGAAATTAATGAAGTTGTCATGTTACTTCCGGGTCCAGCCTGCACATTCACTGCATCTAGGAAGTTGCCTGTGCATTTTCAAACAGTACTTAAAAAAAACATTCATGTTTTCACACCTTCGTGTCTACAGCAACATTCAGTTGTGCTGTAGAATAATTATTTTTAATCATCTGTACACCAAAAGTTTATTTTATAAAAAATTGACATTCGTTAATCATCATAATATGTGCAAAACAAGGGAAAACGGTACGACCTTTCCACTTCTCCCAAATCACACAGCTCATCAAATAGTCTTCCTCCTGCCAACCTCATTAGCCAGAGGAAGAATATCATTTCTCAACTATGCAATTAAAGATTTTGGTTTCTACGACATACTGTATGTTTCAGGGCTGTACTTATGAAATATGCATATATGTTCACTTCTGTCCTTTAGATAGAATATTAATCGCTAAATTCAAGGAAGGTTAAAATCAAGGGCAAATTGTTTTTATTATTTATTTTTACAATTTTAACCTTTTTTGTATAACAATGCCCTGGATGACTAAGAACCTTAACAGACATTAATTGCTAAAACAATTTGCCAAGCAAAAATACCAAGCGTAAGCTGGTTTAAATAAATCTAATATATCTATTATAAATATAACCACCCTTGTTATTATGATTATCACCCTCATTGCACTAGTAATAGTGATACAAATAAAAGAAAACAACACCCTTCACTTGTATTATTCTGGAGCTATTCAGGGAAGCAGTGCCTGAAATAATAAAATGCCTGGTGACTAATCTGAATTCAGACAGTGGCAGTTATGCGTCCTCCATACTCTGTGTGGGAGTGACACAGAGGAGCGATAATAACAAACTGACCTGCAACTCCCTGACTTAAAAGAACTGAGGCTTCATTCAGAACAAGCAATCAATCTCCTCACTAACTCCTCACTGATGGCGGCGTCTAGGTCCCGTTTCCAGGCTGCGACTTGAGAGAGAGAGAGAGAGAGTCTGGTCGGGAGCAGATAAAGAAAGCAGCATGTTGGACTGAAAGAAACAAAAAGGAAGAAGCTGGAGACGGAGCCAGTGAGGGAAGAATAGTGGCGAATAAGACAGGAATTGAGTACAGTAGCGTCCGACGGGCCCTCGGAGAGAATCACTAGTGGCCTGGAGGTCGGCTGATAGATGATGATTAATGGTCGCTATCTGCCCACCAAGCCTGTCCGTACAGAGGGCGGCTGTGTTAACTGACCCTTCATAAAGCTCAGTACATGCCCTTTGTGCTTTTCTGTGATGGCCTGCGTTGTTTGGAAGTGTGTGTCTATAACGCTCTAAAAAGTAGGACATTCACATCTGTGTTGGCGCAAGTGTGTGTGTGTTGACTTATTTGTCCATCCTTTTTATGTCTGTGTTTGTCTCAAGGCATCTTTATGCGTTTGAGGATGTTTCGATCTTTGTACGCCGTGGTCTGCGTGCATGTCTTTCTCCGCCGCCAGTGTCTATGTGTGTGTCTAGCCCCGTGGCGACGTCTTCTGGCCCTCACAATCCTCAGGAGAGGCTGGTGTCATTTTTCACAGTGACAGGCGGTGGCCCACGCAGGGTGGCCCCGGGTCTCCAGACTAATAGTGTCTGGCCAGAGTCTCTCTTCTTCTTCGTCTTGGCTTCCACCGACCACCGACCGCGGCCCCCACAGGAGCCAAGACAGAGAAATGGCCTTGGCAGAGACTCCGCCTGTTTGCGACAGACTAAGGAGGATCAGAATCCCAGTTGGGCAAGGAAAAGGCAGAGGCAGAGAGATAGGCATGCTAAAACTAAATTTAATTGGTTTATTTTTTACATGGATCAAGGTTTGGCGCATTTCTTCAGATCAATGTGTTGGTTTAATCAAAGGGCGCTATAATATCTGTGTGATTTAAAATTTAACTGGAACAATCCTGTTAAGCTGCTTACTTTCACGCACCAAGTTTAGGCCTTCACACTGTGTTCTGCAAGTTTCACTGCCGTGACAAAACCACTATTGTGTTGTTTGTGTCCTTTTTAGCTTCACTTCAAAGAACCTTGATGCCCATTGCTCCCTACGGAGAAACGTTCCTGTACAACAGCCCTGAAAACACGCCGGTAAGAGAGTGCACACTCCCGCTAGCGGACAGTGACTAGCAGCTTACCAAAGAGGAACAGGCATTTCTCAGATCTTCAACACGATCAGTGATGTTTCAGCCGCAGTTCGCATAGCCAAACTTCCCCCTCAGTGTTACTGTTGTCACCATGGACACATAGCAGAGGGGAAAATGTGCTTGTTTCAGTTTGCCACCTGAGGTTAATAGAAATGTCACCTAGCCACTAAAGTTAACATAGCTTAGCACAGCAACACGATAACAGTGTCTGACTGAAAGATGGACACTTTCTATTCCTCTGATGCTAATCTCTTCCATGCTTTATAGGACCATGGCGCCAAAGAAGGGTTACAGAAGGGTTTTAAGGACAAGCTAATCCCGACGAAACAGAGGTATGGTATGCTGATGTAATACTGCCGTCTCACGCTCTGCATGTATAAATAGAAGTTCAGATGCAGAGAGCTAATTGGCTGGTGATGTTTTTGTGGGTACTAATCTCAGTGTAACACGTTGGATACATCGATAAGACTTTTATCATGTCATGCAGCTGCATGTCATTCTCAAAGTGGAGAAACAACAACAACAACAACAACCATATGTTAATCTGCTTGCAATCTCATTGAGCGGTCTTGTACAATTTGCAGCTGCCTGCCACATTCCAAAATGGAAAGACCAGATTCTCTAAAGTAACTCTTGTTTGTTTAATGTGTACCCAAACAGAAACTGTGGTTTTACCAGGAGTTACCTGATGTCACTATTTCTTGCGCAGTGATTTCCTGTTGCTGTTCATCAACAAAGAGTTGCAGGACGCAACTCCTCATAAAACCAAAGCTTGTCCTTTTTGCATCTTTCTCACGACCATGGCATCTCATCTGACTCTCTGCAAGAAAACAATAAGGTGTATTCCCCAAAATGTCAGGCTGTTCCTTTAACGTTATCCATGCTCCAACAGAAAAATGACGCCCAAACAGAAAGAGTCCACGGAAAAAGGGTCTCCTCCAGCTATCCCAGACCGCTTCAAAGACGAATACTCAACAGTGGAGGAGTGTGTTGGTATTTTGCCGCAAGCCGGTTTGGACCCAAGTTTTGCAGTGACCCCTGAGGCTGCCTCTGGCCCTAAGGATGGGTCTTTAATCATGGTGGAGTGTGACCTCTACTCGGAGCCTGCAGACACTCTGGGGGGGGCAACCAGAAACGCACAACCTGATATTTCTCCGTACGCATGCTTCTATGGAGTCCCCAAACTCCAGACGCTCAAAGTGGGCTGGCTGGACAAACTGTCACCTCAAGGGTAGGTTTGTGTATTGCTATGACATTATAGTGATTAGAGACTCAATCCATGATACATGGATGTAGTTGAAATCCTCATGAATGCACAACCTTTCACCCCAACAACTCAAAATGTCCCTCACGCCACTTCCTCTTAAGTGCATAGGAAAGTCAACACCACAGTCAGCCACAGCTTCCTGTTTCTTTGTAGGCCTTTTTTCATTCTGCGCTGCCCCGTGTGTCTTCTATCTTTGATGACTCTTTAAATCTGATAAGTGGTATTAGATACTGAAGCCTGAAGCAGATCTGTCCATAATGCATATTGTAGCACCACTGAAAGGGGAGGCGAGGAAATGGGAGATAACCTTGTAGAATTGAGATGCACAATGTGTCGGCTTCACTTCGCTTGGCTTTTACTGGCAAAACTAAATTTTCTCTTTGTGCCACAAACCGTAACAGTAACTGTTGCTCAAAACCAGAGCTAGCTTTTCATTAACTTCCTTTTTCTGTTCTCCTTCACCACCTGATATGCATAGGTTTGACAAACTGCTGGGCTGTTGAATATTCATATTGAAAGTGGCCATTTGTTTTGATTATGGTAATTGGCAGCTGCTGATACAATTCTTGACATTAATGAATCAATGGCACTCGTGATGAAATATGAGTACCTGCTCAGAGCAGATTCAGTTACTGGGTTACCGTCCCTCCTCCCTCCTTTTTACTGTTATTTCACTCAAAACTGGCTTAGTTTGCTTGAATGAGCCAGCTGGATTCAATTGGCAACTCTTCTTCTCTTTGCAGAAATTGTGTTTTTCAAAGGAGGTGGGTGAGATTTGACGGTGAGAGTCTGGCCTACTACAACAATGACAAGGCAAGTGGGAGAAAGACACATGTACACGCTAATGGCTGCGAAAGCCTAAAACGCTTTTGCATGCACATGTCAACACATCTCTTCCCTCCTCCCGCTTCCTGCTGACACACCCACATCCTCCACATGCACACTGGTGAAGGCAATATCATTCCTCCCTTACAGAAATCTATACAACGAGCAGCTGAGCCAAGTTCTAAGTGTTCCCTTCTCTTTCTCCTCCTCCTCCTTCTCATTGTCATCATCATCATCATTAGCTTGGCAGGGTAAAGAAAGGGGGCAAGGACAGAGCGACATTACGCCATGCATGACAAGCCAGCACTCTCTGTGCCCGCCCAGCCATACAGTAAAGTACATTGATGTTGGCACCTGACCAGTTCCCCGAAGAAGAAAGAAGGAGAGGGTGAGGGGGGGGGGGGGGGAGAGGGAGAAGACTCTCCTCTGTTTTTGCCTCCCTCAGCATTTCCCTGTACCTCTCTCCATTCTCCTTCTCTTCTGACAGCTGAGTTTGAAATTTCGCATAGCATCGCCTGCCTTATCATCACAGAGAGGGAAGGACGGAGGGGGAGAAAAGGGTTGGGGTAGGGTGAGAATATGGGACACTGGAGAGGAGGCAGACAAAGATGCAGGCGAGATGGCAGTTTAACCACCACCTGTTTAGCCTGGACACTGTTGTTGTTATGTCACAAACTTTTGGAGTTACACCATCTGGCTTTGGCAGCACCTTTGAATGAAGACAGCAGTCGTTATGAACTGAACCAATCGAATAAGCTGACTGAATGCTTGAATTTTTAAAAGACCACGCCTGTGATTTTTCACGTTTTTACCCATTTGCTACAAACCTGATGTCCTAAATATTTACAACATTTAGGACGTCAAGTTTATCTGCGGTACTACACTATTTTTGCCCTTAATTTTCATGTATCAAAACATACTGCTCTATGCATCAGTATTAAATAGAGAACTCCCTAAATAAAATATACCCTGAAGTTGGAATGGTTTTCTGGTTTGGATGAGTAAATATCTGATCAAATAGTAGGTTAACAAGAATCTGTCCAAGCTCTTTTCGGTACTTGCTATTAGGGTTGGTTATTGAGAACCGGTTCCAAGTTTCGATTCTGCTTAACGGTTTTTAAGTTTTTACATTTTTCAGTCGCACTTCCGATTGAACTGCAGTGAGCATTTTAGAGGCTGTAGAAGTTGCACTGGGGTCACGGACACAACAAAGCTTCAGTGTCACAAAAAAAATAACGACACAGCAAAATGCAACACCTGTAGTAAGGATATTTTGTGTTAGAGGGAGGAAGCACCTCCTGTATGATGAAGCATTTACTTCAACACAGTGTGAATCTTAAGGATTGTGAATAATGTGTTGCGGTCTCTCAGCTACAATGATGCCCTAGATACAGCTAACTGTAGCGACGTCTAACGCTCAGATACAAAACACGAACTGATGAACTTCTGATGACATTCGCCTTTTATAGTGAAGGCATGCGAATGATTTCTAGAAATTATTCCAATCTATATTTTTCACACATTCATACACCACTCTAGCACAAAAACGTCTTTCACTTTAGCCACGAAGGGGAAGATGAGCAAGGAGAAAGTGGACAAATGTCACAGAGGGGTGACAAGATTTGTGGTAAAGGGGTTGGAATCAGAACTAAGATTGATAGGAACCGGATTCAGTAAATAGAATCAAAATCATAATCAGAATTGATCAAATTTAAACGATACACAACCCTACTTGCTACAGACATGGTTTAGTCAGTACTCAAAAAGTAGTGAGGTTCGATAGCCAGCCCTGGTGCAGTGCAGACTTTGCAAATAAATCTGCATTTAAATGGCAATATCACGCCACAATGATGTAACCCTGACAAACATTAATAGTAGATTTGAAATCTGTTGGAAGCAGAAACGTTAAGTATACATTATTTGTATTTAAGGGAGCTAAAACTTGCATAAACTCTGATGTTATCCTTTTAATAAACACTTTAAATGCACGAAGTCTGTGTTTTCAAGTGAGTCTCAAGCGGCCATAACCCATCTGACATAATGTGCTTTACCGTCATGTTCTTGCTAATGACCGTTGGATGTATCTTGCACTAAGAACAAACACATTTCTGTGTGTGTGGGTGTGTGTGAGCGGTGACCTCAGCGCCCCTTCCCAGGGCCAGCTAGTTTTCGCTGCAGCAGCATTGCACAACATCACAATCAATGATGTGGGACCTGTCTGATGTCTGCTCGTTAATCACTTACTAATTATAGCCTTCCATGCTCGCTCGCTTCCTCTGTGTCTCTCTCTTTCCCCTCGTTTTCTCTTTCCATTGCATTTGTTGCTTTATTTATCAGGACACGCTCCGTTGCCGGCTGAGTGGGAATCGGTGGGGAGGCCAGCGAGTCAGCACTTTATTCTCTGTGTCACTGTCGGCGCAGGCACGACAGTTTTAGAAAGATGAAAGTTTGCCTTTCTGTGTGTGTGTGTGTGTGTGTGTTTGAGAGAGAGGGAACAGAGATTGTTGTTTAGACTTTTTAAAGTCATCCTGCCAATGTGACTCTCCTCTGAGAAAGCACAGGGCTTCATCATGTTTTGGGTGAGCAGAGGGGTCGAGTACAATCTCTCTGTCATCCCTGCTTTGTGTAGCCAGCTGAGGCCCTGTACCACCCTGCATGCCACCCAGTGCCACCTCCACAGGGTGAGCGCAGGGGTAGAGGAAGATTGCATGGACAGGCAGGAAGTCTCTTAGCACCGCTTTATGCCATAAAGTGAAATACGAGTTGGTGGCTTGCTTTCTGTCAAAGTGCAGAGACATGCTGCTGCACTGCTCATTTTTCCTGCCATATTGTCATGTTGATGTAGGGGTGCAAAAGCTCAATTTATTTCAGACCAGGTCTGTTGATTAAATGATTATTCCATTTGGAGAGCTCCAGGACTAGAGCCATAACCACAATTTTCAGCAAAAAGAACTGAGCAGTCACAGTAGCTATTACTCAAGCTTCTGCTATCATGCATATCTAAATCTGAGTCTGATTATGGGCACATTTGAGCTAAATACTAACGTCACAGTGCCACTGTAACATGTCCACAATGACAATGCTAACAGTTTAGCATGTTAAACGCAGCAGTTTAGCGTGTTAGCATTGCTAACATTTTGTACAGCTCAGGATGATAACAAAGTCAGTGTTGAACAAATTGATGTGAGACCATGTAACTGAAAAAAATAATATAAATAACAAATCCCATCTCTTTTTCTTACAAAACAAAAAGTTTAATGAAAGGTGAGCTATTCTAGAGAAATCCAAAACCAGATATAAAGCAAACGACGACAGACCAAGTAATTAATGTTAGCTAGGATTTGGGTTAGCAAACCATTGCTACTGCTGTGAAGCTAACATACGGAGAGGATGAGACAGTCCCAGAGCCAGCACACCAGCTCCAGACAGCGATAATCACAACCTTCCTGCTACTATAGCTAACATCACAACAACAACATGTCTTGGTGAAGAAGAAAGTAATCTGAATGTATGTGGGCAAGTCATTAAACGTTACCTGACACACAAATCATGGCTGGAATAGTATTGTGTGGCTCAGACCGCGCTACTTTCTTTGTTTCCCATTTACAGGGCTGAGTGCAAACACTGGACATATTTTCAGCGCACTCTGAACGACGGCTAGCGGACCGTGAGAAGATATTGAATTTGACAAAAAGACGTGCAATGGATTAGAATCACATACACCACCCTTTAAATAGCAATAAAACTCCACCTTGCTCAACTCAGTACACACAGGAGTTTGCCACAACAGCTTTACGTGGTTTGGTTTGACCAGTAGCTTATGGTAACTATCTTGTTTAATATCTTTTAGGCTACTATAAAATCAAACATGTTTGAAAACTGTTGTGGCATAGACAATCATAGATTGAATTTGGACTTGATGCCTTTTGTCTCAAATCTTAAACGTGTGTTTGCTCAGTCTGTAGCAACATTCTCAGATGAACTCAAGACTGACATCAGCATGGTTTTACAAGTCTCTCATTTAAGACCCCGTATACAAAAATAAAAATGAACACTGAAACATTCCCATGCTCGTTCTCTTTCTCAAACTTTCAACACCCCCCAAAACTCTTTTGTAGGTCCTCTGGGATCTGTCAGCCGCAGACAGAACTAATCGCACTTAATCACAGTCGCAGCTTGAAGGTCTCTGGCCGCGGTGATGTCATCATCGGGGTAGCGAAGGTGGCGTGGGAGAGTAGCAAGATCCTCGGTCTCACTTCTCCCTCTCTGCAGCGTTGTATCCAATCCGTCTCATCAATCACTCCTTTCGCCTGATTTCGTCAACAGTGGGATTGACTTGGGAGAACACTTTGGTCCTGAGATGTAGTCTTTAGGGTCCCGATGTGGTGTCTTTTGTGCGTGCGTGTGTGTTTGTGAAAACAGTCCAAAGCCTGGCTTCAGGGTAGTGAGGGGAGGAAGTGAGGTGGATGACTGGGAGGGATGAAGAGATGAAATGATAGGGGAGGGGGTGGTGAGGCTGAATAGGGGGCCAAAGGGGAGATGAGGTTTTAGGATCGTGGATCAGTCTATGAGTATATCAGTCGGCCTGTCTGTCTGGTGCTGCAAAGCCTGAAAAGCCAAACCTAAAAGCTCCCCGTGTCTTCCCAAGATGCCTGTGCTGACGCCTACTGTAACATCCCAAGTGTTTCTTTTCGTCACTTTCTTTTACTTACGCTTTGTTTCATTTTGTGCCCACAGTTTGCGATATCTTCAGTAAAAGCATACATTTCCAGGTGTTAATTTTCATGTGCATTTACCACCTTCACTTTAAGTTTGCAGATTTTTCGTAAAGCTGCATTAATCAATATTTTTATATTCACAAAGTATTAAATGATTATGTGTAAAGCGGAAGATGGCGCCTGGAGTGGCGGACCCGCAAAAAATTACCCTGCAGTTTTGTAAAGCTTCTTTTAGCACATTGTTTTGGTTTTCTGGCCTGCAACTTTAATGTTCTGATTCATTCTCAGCTTTGTTTTCAGCCTCAGTAAAAAGCTCCAAAAACAAACTTCTACGCTACCTGCCCAGCACCAGTTGGCCCCCAAATTTAGCTACTAGCTAACATAGTGGTGCATTTAACAGCTAAAGAGCCTGATATTTTCCATCAGGAGCTAGTGAGGTGCAAATCAGAGTTAAGAGGACAGTGAATATTGGATTCATCAGGTGACCACAAATATCACTTCAAATAAATGCTAATGTTACTTCGTGTCTGCTAGATGTTTAAATAAGCAACTGTTTGCTAACATGTTCACCATATCAACTTTGTAAAGTGCTAATATGTTAATGTTAATATGTTAAGCATTGTGCCCCAAAAAATCAAATCCCCCCCAAAACCCTTGGACTGATACTTGGACTTGAGCCAGACTTTAATCCAAAATTCCCAAAGACTTGACTTGAGAATTGAAACCAAAAATTTTGATCTCATTATATCTTGGAGCAAACAAAATGTGTAAGTCTGAACCAGGCTTCAATGTTTTATTTTTAGACTGAAATTACTTCTCATATATGTACAAAAAATGGACACAAGTTTGAAATGACAATGTTCTGTGAAACGTGTCACCTGAATGGTCACATTCAGAGACCTGAAAGTCTTACAACTAACTTTATGAAGACTTGTTACTGAACTTGGACTTCAAAACAGCTCTTTCCAGAGGCAACATCTTTAAAATCCTTAAGGGTGAAACAGAAAGTAAAGATAAATTGTTGCCCACCAGCATTTTTCTCAAAGGTGCAGTTTTCTGTTTCATCCAGTTGGTGTCCTCATGCCTCCATTGAAAACGTATTGCTGTGGAGATGCCAGAACCTGAACTCCATACTGGTGGTAAAACTCTTTTCACCCTCTTTACCCTCCTCCCTACACGGCGCCTCCATTATTGTAGGCTTTAGCTCCATTGCTCTACCTTAATTGTTTCCTGAAGTTTACCGGGTTGTTTTTGAAAAGAGAAGGGACATAGCTGGCCACGCAGGATGGGCAGTAGAAATGATGGCGCCCTGCAAAACGACACATGTTGACAAATGTTGGGTGGGTAGAATGAGAGGTAGTCATATAGGCACAGCTAGAGTGAGAGGATGTGGGGGCGAGGGAGTTGAGAGTGGGAGGTAGGTGAAGGGAGGAAGCCAGAGTGAGGGGAAAAGAGTGTGGAGGAGATCTTTGGCGGAGGGGAGGCGAGTCAGGTGTGTCTGTTATTGGAGAAAGAACAGATAGTTAGGCCTCATTGCATCCTTGGCAGTCCGTCCTCTCGAGATTAGTCTATAAACATCACGTACGTGTGTGTGTGTGTGTCTATGTGTGGGCGGTTGCAATGCGTGGAGGCCTTGCGTCTCTGAAATCCACCGTTTTAATGCTGACCACTTCTTTTCACCATCATCTCTCTGCTGACTCCGCCGTCAGAGTATTTACAGATGCACAACTTGCAGTTAAACAACTCTATCCTTCGTGACCCCAAAAGTAGAATTAAAACAATTAATTACCGTTAACCCATACTTGGGGTATAATTATCAGCACACAGCCACCAAGCTAATTCACCCCCCCCCCCCCCCACACACACACACACACGCACTTTCTCCTTTCCTCACCTTGCTTTAACTTATGTCTAAATTTAGAGAGAGAAAGAGTGGAGATATTGGTGTGAAACTCCCGGGGACAGAAACGCACACGGCTGGCTGTCGGTAATTAGGTTGAGCCACTTCTTGCCATTGTTAACATCCTGCTTTAATATGAGAAGGAACCCTGCCTGACCCTCTTAGGCGTCTTCATTTCTACATGATGTCTATCTTTCCCACACACCTCCCTTTTCTTTCCTTTCCCTCTTCTCTAGCTCTTCTTTCTTCATTATGGAATTCCACTGTGGCCTCTTCCTTTGTTGTTACCCCCCCCCCCCCATTGTATCTTTCCAAGCTCTTTCCCGTTCTTGCTCTCTCTCAGTCCTCTACTTAGCCTTTCACACAAATGTAATTTCTCTCCTTTTTCTGAATTCCATGCTCTCTCTATCCATCCACCCCCCCGCTCTCCCTAACTGACTGTGCCGGCTGGTATATTTTTGGCTGTATGCTCTCTAGAAATAGGCTTTTGTGGATGGCAAGGTCACCGGCTTAATTAAGAATGGCGAGAGGCAGTCAGAAGTTCACATCCTTTTTCTTCTTCAATTCATCCTTCCTCCGCTTACTTCGCACTCTGTGTCTTCGCGACATGTGACGGCGGTGGTACAGTAGAGCAGAAGTACAGTATTGTGCGTGGCAATCACCACAAGCCATTACATTGTGCACAGGACTGCAGAGAATCAAAATTCCGGTCAAGCCCGTTGAAGAGGGACGGAGAGAAAAAAGGGACATGTTTTTTTTGTCATACTTTGCAATGATAATGACATTATCGACATGAATAATGCAGTGTCTGCAGCGACCCCTTTTTTTCCCCTCCTTTTTTTTTTTTATAGCCCAGTGATTTTCATGCTGCTACAGAAGCATAATGTACTGTCCTCCAGTTCACTCTATTGCAAGAACATTACAATCTCAGATTTTCTTAGCTCTTTCCAACTACTTTAAGGGCATTTCTGTTATACTTGCGACACTGTGGTTTGAATACTGATTTAACGCCGGTACCGTTCTGTCCTTACTGATAGTGATAATATTGATGTGTGATTCCCCCCCCCCCATTTTTTTCGCCCCTTCTTCATATTGACAATGACCCAGTACTTTAATTGCCATTGTCAAGGGAGACTGTAAAGAGGGTCATGAAGCCTCTAGTGAGGCATCCTCCTTATTTGGATGCCTCCACCAGAGCTGCTTGGGGAAAACATGTGGGTGAATGAAACAATGTGCACACGCACACACACACACACACACACACACACACACACACACACACACACACACACACACACACACACACACACACACACACACACACACACACACACATAGCCCAATCCCACTTTACCCAACAAGCACTTCCTGTGCTTTACCCAAATCCCCATTACAGCGTGCCTGTCTCTTTTTAAATATTTGAGAAGTTTGTTTTCAGCATGTAGATTTGTTTTGTGATGTCTCCTTACAGCCAAATGACGAAGCTCTGTGTGTCATTCTTGTTTTTGGGCTTCTTTTAATACAATGTTTTCAGTGTTTCCTGCATCTCCACACACAATTTCATGTCTATATTTTGAGTTGTTTGTGTTAATGTCAAAGATCGCATCAGCGCAGGTTTGCCCCAGCTTGCTGAACCGTATGCAGCTCATATGAAAACATATAGCAATGGTTTGCTGTTTGTATTCCTTCCGGCAGCGTTAAATGCTTCTTGTCCAAGAGCTCTGTGCCATTTATCAAAGTTTATTGCTTGAAAGGGAACAGGGAAGCTATTTCTGCAAATAAATTTGACGCTGTAGTGATGGGTTATGGCTCTAGCTTGATGAGGATGTCTGTCAGTGGCGTTTCAAATTGAATGCGATCCTAGCCGACGGTAATACAACTCAGAATTACACATCTATTGATGCAAACAATGCGCTGCAAAACAGTAATTGTGGGTCTACATGAAAGGAATAGGCAACAAGTCAGTAACATTATTAGCATGCATGAAGCTGCGTGTGTGTCTGCTTGTGTTTATATACCTATTTAGTGAGTGTTCTGGCAGCGCTCTTATCCGACTGTTTATTTGTCTCTCTGTTTAGGAGATGTACTCCAAAGGTATGATCCTGGCCAGTGCTGTCAGACAGGTGCGAGGACTGGGTGACAACAGGTTTGAGGTAGTCACCTCCCTTCGGACCTTCATATTCCGGGCAGAAAGAGAAGGTACAACAAGTGCATCCTTGACTTTTCTTTGTTCTGCATTTTGCTTCCTGTTCTGCTCCGTCTGTCTGCCTCTGTTGCTCTGACCATCCTGATTCCCTGTCTAGCCTTGTTTTTCTTTCTCGTTCACCCCCATTTCTCCGCCTCTGTCTGTCCTTTTCCATCTTCCCCCTCCCTTTCGGCTTCTCTCTCTCTCTCTCTCTCTCTCTCTCTCTCTCTCTCTCTCTCTCTCTCTCTCTCTCTCTCTCTCTCTCTCTCTCTCACACACATGCATTCTGTCTGACATTTCTTGTTTTGCCCCCTCTTTACTCTCTTTTAAAGGACATTTTCAATGTGATTGGTGGTTTTACATCCCTTAATCTATTTGCAAATGAATCCATATGTAAAGAAATGTTCCTACATTTTGGGAAATTTGCTTTCTTTCAGTGCGTGATATGAGACGATAAGAGCTCAAGCCTGTGCGTTAAGTACAGAGATGGGGTGTTTAGCCTAGCTTAGCATAAAAATTATAGATAGGCGGAAACAACTCTCCTGGCTCTGTCCAAAAACACAGCTTCCAATTAAATATATTCAGCACAAATTTTGAAAGTTTGTCATTTTAGGGTGAGTTAAGTATTCGCTAGCAGACAACAACTGGGCACAGCCACTGTGCGCTGAATCTGACATTTTGGGGAAAACACTTATATGTGAGAATGAGATGTGAGAGATTGATATCACTCTCATGTTTGTATGGTAAATCTGAAGCTACTCTCTGCAGATGGTTTGCCTGGTTTTAGCATTAAGACTGGAAATTGGGAAACAGCTAGTGTAGCTCTAAAACCAACACCTCTAAAGCATACAAGCTAACAAATTATATAGCATTTGTTTCAATCTCTTTTACAATCTGTGTTTAATCTAATGCTGCATATTAAATGCAGATCTGGATTCAGGATGTTCTTGTTGTGAAGACTGATTAGCAAGACTGCACTGACACGGCTAGCCTGTCTCTTTCTCAAAGTTAATTAAATACAACTTCTCTGAAACGGACTAATTAGCACGTCTTAGCTTACTTGCTCTGTATGTACGTAGAAGATTTAAGCCAGACTTTCCCTAAAATTGCTAATTCTTGTTTTTTGTTGTAACACACATAGTGTCAAGTATATAGGCTTGTTTTTTTAATCTTTGGACAGAGCAGGCTCGGTCTGGGAAGCAGGGGGATGGGTGTATACGATGGTGTTTAGGGAGATTCTGTTGGCTGTAATGACTTCATGTCCCTGTCTGAGCCATGTTATTAAGTCAATCAAAACGGAAAAAGAATATGTTAAAAAAATGAACAAATACTCTTACTTTTAATAGTCTCTTTCCTCCGTCCTCTCCTCATCCCTCTGTCAGACAAAATGGAGTAAGAGTTGTCTTGTCTTATCGTCTTTCAGCTGGGAGCTTTGTCTGTGTCGGACCTTAATGAGAAGGGGAAGAGACACTTTCCGCTGCTTTACCTCCTGCCTGCTTGATGGCAGTCTATTAGGCTGCCCGGGTCAAACGGCGCATTCACTAATCGAGGGTCTGTCTCTGTGGTCAGATAGGGTCACGTGGATCAGTGAGATCGGAGGAGCTGAGCTCTGCATGGTTATAGCGTTGAGAACCTTTGACGCATTGTGTAGTACAGTGAGAACATGGTAGAAAGATCTTTATCGACTAGATCACTGAATGCAAGTATTGATGTCTGATGAACTAGGAATAGAATAACCAATATTTGACCTATTCATCATTGGTATTAAGCATCTACTCACTGCCCTTGATAAGTTCAGCTGGTCGTTTATTGCTCTGTGTTCAGTTAGAAATTTGCCCATTCGTCAGAAAACTTTACAAGGTGATAATATGTCAGTGTTGTGTTTTTATAGCTTTTGTCCGCTGCCCCTAAGCTGCCAAAAAAATAAATCAGTTGCAGCTTCAAGCTTTACCCTTACTTTAGTTTTGAGTATTGAGTGTTTGCACCACTGTTTAAGCCAAAGACCAGACAGCCATTCTAGACAGCAGTGGATGAATTGGATTCAAGCTGGGTTGACACCTCAAAACCCTGGACTCACTGACAATCCCAACATTTGTAGAAATGCACCACAATGAGGAGTAAGTTATTGATTTGTGGTGCTGATTTTGGAATATGTACAGTAAACGTAGTAATACTCTGT
Organism: Micropterus dolomieu; assembly: GCF_021292245.1. Lineage (NCBI taxonomy): Eukaryota > Metazoa > Chordata > Actinopteri > Centrarchiformes > Centrarchidae > Micropterus > Micropterus dolomieu. Next base: position 21,642,492 of record NC_060161.1, on the reverse strand, counting down.
GCTCAGTAGTACTACTTAACTACATATTTTTTTGAAGGCCAGAACTTTCAAGTACTCATAACTAAACTGCAACGATTAATTGGTTAGTTGTTAACTCTTAAATAAATCGGCAACTATTTTGATAATCAATTAATTGGTTTGAGTAATTTTTTTAAGGAAAACGTGTTCCTGAATGTGAGTGTTTCGTGGTTTCTTTACTCATCCGTGATATTTGTGTTATGGACAAACCAAGACATTTGAGGACGTCATCTTGGGCTTGGGGAAACACTGATCGCCATTTTTCAGACCAAACAACTAATCTGTTACTTGAGAAAATAACAAACAGATTAATGGACAATGAAAATAACTGTTAGCTGCAGCCCTACTGGTAACTACACTTGACTAAACTTCACAAAAACTTAGTTTTAGATAATAAATAGCGAATGAATAGAAAACCCACAGATAATAGCAAACACAATACATGCCACTGAATGAAAGTCTTATTTCAGACTTGTGTGTTGGTCATCAATAGGGATGATAAGATATGATTTATTGTCCCCGAAGGGAAATTTGTTTTGGACTCTGTCCGTTCTGCAGCTTTTTAAGACAACACAAAATACAGAAATAAAACATCTCTCAACACATACTCTCATGCAACACAACACATGCTGTCATATACATTAGACAGTTACTTATATAGTAGCGGTATGAAAATTTCATATCACGATTATAGTGACCAAAATTATCACGGTTATCAGTATTATAACGGTATTGTGAAAATGTCCCAAAAGAGAATAAAATGTACTGATACACACACTGGAACCTTTTCAACAAGTTTTACATTGAAAAGAAAAAAAAAATTGCCATTTTGTTTGCATAAACAATAAAATAACAGCCAATACCTTTTGTGAACATTTGAAAACCATCTAAGTGTGCATTATCAAGATTTTATATTATATAGGTAGTGCAATGACTCCACGCACAATTACATGAAAACAAATAAGTCTCGTCTATAAGACAGTAACTGCAATGAGCCCAACAACTGACATAAATACAGAGCAGTCTGCAGCGTTTCTCCTGTTCTGACACTTTTACAACTAATCTGATGGCTGCTGGATTTAAAATGAACAAGATATGCTGATTGGTTGACTGAACTGCACGTGTTATCATGTGCAGTGGATGAATAGAGTCTGCAGACACTCGACGCACACAGCAACAGAACAACATGTTTTCTCAAGAGCATCTCACACTGAGAGCTTCAGTTTACAAGCTGTTAGCAAGTCAGACAGACAACCCACAGCTAAAAGTGAACTCACCCTCCGTTCACTATAAGGTCATTTTGTTCAATCAAGTTTCTCTCAGCTCGTTCATAAAAACTAAAATACGACCAGACTTCAGAGTGACTGAAAAATCTCTGCAGCGCTGTCTTACGCTGTGTTGTCATTGACCCAAACAAACCCCCGTTTCGTACTGCGCAAGCATACTGCTTAGGAGCTAGTGTTTAATGCTTTGTGGTAGAAGGATATTTATCTATTATTATCACCACTGGTTTATAATAACCAACAAATTTCCCTTTAAAACTTTTTGTCATCTATTTTCACCACACTGAGCAACGAGCGATTGTCTCCTCCTGTCCCTGTCGATTTGGCGCATCATCATATCGATGACTGCAAGCTTTTTTTGTCCGTTTGAGTCGCGGTCCTCAGCGGCGTCATTTATCACACTGCTGGATGATCATCATACGTCACACTCAGCCGTCCTGACAAGACCTGGGAGGGGAGAAGGCTGTCTGATTTTGGAGGTGGCCTCTGACCGCCTGGGATCGGTGGGAAGCCTCTTGCAGAGGTGGCTGCTGTCGTCAGTACAAAGCGTGTGCAGGAGAGATGGAGAGGGGAAAAGAGGAGAGAGAGAGAGAGAGACAGAGACGGAGAGTGAGAGAGTGAGAAGGAGGAGAAAACTTGGCCTCATCACCTCATGCATCTTTAAACAGGCCCGCTCGCCTTGTGGCGGAGAGTCATCAATCTTAGGGGAAACACATGAGAAAGAGGGAGACATGGGGAGACAGAGGGAAAGAAGGAGTAGGTTAGTGAAGTGGAGGTAAGGATCTGCTGGGCTGATCCAGTGGGGGGTAGAGATGGGGGGAGAAAACAGTGGAGAGTGCGAGAGTGTTAAAGGCGTCCAGGAGGGACATTAGAAGAAGGGGATAGGAGAAAACGGGGGGGGGAGGAAGGGCTTAAAGGAGGGAATAACAGAGAGAGAGGCAGACACGCAATCACAGTGTGAAGAAGCAACAGAGAGGTAAAGGCAGCGACGGCAGGGAGAGATGAAAAGGGCAGAATGAAGATGGAGAGAGAGAAAGGAGGAGGGAGAAGTGAGTGAATAATTGAAGGCCACCGGAGAGAGTGTGCACACAGCTGTCGGCTGATTCTCCACTTGGTCCGCAGGTGGCCTCTTCCCTCAGGTACTGTCAGCTTGAGAGAGGCTAGATGGAAGGAGGAAGGAAGGCAGGCATGCGGGGGGGTGGGGTAAGGAGGGAAGAAAAGACAGAGAGGGAGTGATGCGGAGAGCAGTGGCAGCAATGGGGGAGAAGAAAGCGAGAGTTTGGCAGGAAAGAGACACGGCGGAGGGTGATGGAAAGCGGTCAAGACAAGCGGAGGTGTGGAGGGGATGCTGACAAATACGCCCCAAGAAGATGGGATTTATGGTGAAAGAAAAAAAACAACAAAATGTTGATGATTTGTATTCTGATGCTTTGGCAATTGCCTCTCCACAAGCCTGCTCCTAACACATGTTGGTTTTGTTTGAAATGACAGGAAAGAGAGTTAGAGAGAGAATAAGTAGGGAGAACAACCAAATGACTGGGAGCAGGCCAGAGAGAGAACGATGGCAGGAATATAAACTCAGGAGGATGTACAGTGGGAGTGAAGTTGTATAAACTGTAGTGCATGTTTCACTTTGTATTAATTCACCTGTAAGCACTGACACATTATCACCTCACAGAGTTGTCATGATGATCAACAAAGCAACAATCGCCTTTTTATTGGGATCATGACGGAGACATTTTCTCTCCTCTTTTAGCCCTGTTTCGGTCTCCTGAGGGACATCTTGGCACAAATACACAATGTATATTTAGATTGTAATAGACCCTGACAAATGATGCTGTGTTTTTGAGGCCTCAGAACATGTGCATTTTGGATTACCAAAGAATTCTGACCAACATATGTATGGGAGAGAAGATTGAAATGAGAGAAAACAAAGCACATGGCCACAATCCATCTGTTTTGTGTATTTTTCTTTTTTCCCCCCAGTTGATAGGGACTGTGTGGGCGCCTTCTAAGATCTCTGCTGAGCGCTAAGTGGACCTGGCTCTCATCTCATCCACTTTCAATGAGGATTATCTGCCTCTCTACTCGTCTCTCTCCATGTAAAGTGGAATGGTCTTTCAAATACACGGCTATACATATATCCCCTGAACAGGCGATGAAGCTAGGCGCATGCAGAGGTGAGGGCATGTTTGCACACAGAGTGGAAAGTAATTTTGGCAAGCCGCGCTGGAGTTGTATGAGACTGTGTGTGTGTGTGTGTGCACAAACAAACAAAAACATATACTTCATCATATGCAAGGCACATTCGGGCACACAAGTCAGATGCACATATGCTAACACGCAGGCGTATGGGCATGCCACTGTCTCACTGCTCCTCTCAATTTTCTCTCAATCCTCCCACCTCATGCCTCGTTCCAGCCCTCCCTCCCGCGCTCAGATTGACAGCCTGGGCGAAGAGGAAGAGTGGAGGGAGTGAGGAAGGGCCTGAATAAATGAACAGGCAAATAAGTGAGCTCAGGACAGGTAATGGAACTCAGAAAGCAGGGTGGGAACGAAACAGTAAAGCCTAGTGATGTAAAGAGCAGTCAATAATTGAGTAGGGCATTTATTATTGATACCCGCTCTTTGTAAATTCATAAGAATCTGGGGGGTAGCCAGACCAGAGCTGAGTTTGGGACCAGCAGATGCAGTATTTGGGAGCTCAAGAGGGTAGTGTGTGTAGGAGTTGGAGAATCAGAAGTGGAGTCAGTGGATGTGTTCGCATGCAAGGTCAAAGACGGGCACATGGCCGCAAAAAGGCAACAGGAGGTCAGAAAGTCTCCGTCAAGAAGCTAATTAAGGTCAATTTAAGACAATGTCAGGTTGACCACGAAATGACATGTCACTGTGAACGGACCTCCTTCCTCTATTGCTCTACAGAGGAAGAGCGCTTTGAGGACACGCCAGCAGGTCACTCTGAGGGTAGCACAAGCTCACAGTTGGCTGAGGGGAAAAAACTAGTTTGTCATAAAATAATATGACAAATTGGGAAGCTTCAGAGTTTTCACAGGGTCCAACATTTTCATCCTGAAATGACCTGATGGAAACCTATCCAAACCCATTTAAAAAAATTTTTTCTTTTTTTAAAGAGACCATCAGGCCTGATCCAAGCAGAGCCTGAGGATAATTAGATCCAAAAATGCAGTCAACCCAGACAGACCCACAAGGGAAGATAACACCAACACTAGAAGCAGCATGATGAACTGCCCATTATCAAGCACCTGTGGTCAAAAAGAGAAGCAAATGCATGTCCCTTTTCCCCTGCACTTCATAGTTCACAATGTCAATTGAAGAGACACTCTGACTAATATTATCATTATTCATTCATCTGCTCATTATTTTCCTAATTATTTGGTCTATAAAATATCAGAAAATAGTGAAAAACGTTCCAAAGATATTCACTTTTCTGTCATGTATAACAAAGAAAAGCACAATATTCATGTCTTCCTTGATAAATTTCCATGGTTGAAGGAGAAGATTTAGGAGCAAATTGGTAACCACGACCACAAGCATCTGCAGCTGATATTTTGTAGAAAAATACTTAATTATTCTTATAAACCAGACAAGTAATCACAGCAGACGTTTATACTCTGGCTAGTCAGAAACTATTCACCGTTTTGTCTTTATTTGTAGTGTCCTCAGCATGTCTAAGACAACCAAGGCCACCACAGTGTTTCAGTCGTAATTTTGCACATTTTGTATAGACCCAACCCCTTATATTAGCTGTTACAGGGTATGTAAGTTAATATGTGTACATTTATCTTAGTCATCTAGGTAATGAAATGTTCCATGGATCTGAAAAGACACATTTTCCCATTGTGGAGATCAATAAAGTATCGCAAAACAATTATTCTCTCTAGCAAATAATACTGGTGAAGCATGGCAATGTAAGTAGAACCTGCCACAAATAGTTCCTCATGCTTCCTTTGCCTACACAGCTAATAGTACAATTGATTTTGCTGACATGATTTGTGTGTCGGTAGTCTTTCTCCTTTTGGCAAACTGGCATAATAAGCATAATAATGGATAATAAAATGAATCTGAGAAGTGATTACACCAAAGTAAGGCCTTTAATAAAACACACCAGGGTCATTTGGAAATACAGACATCAAGTACTGTTGTTTGCTCATATTCCTGGGAGTCCAAAAATACATTTCCTGAAAAGGGGGGGTGCGAGGCTCCCACGTCTGACCACACTAATGTAGTTCTGAGAGCATCACTTTGTCACTTTGTGTATTTCAGAAAAGTATCATTCTGTCAGTGTTGTTTTTTTTGTTTTGGATGATGAATTGATGTGCATTTACTTTTTGAAAACTTTATTCCTGTATGATTATGTCCTTTTTAGAAAAGAGGGTAGGCTGTTGCCTTTTCTCAAATTTGCAGGACCATCCAAACTGATAGTTTGTTTTCATATCAGTTTACAGAGGTTTTTGATTTCCTCCTCTTAGTCTTTTTCTGTCATGTATTGTCATGTAAGAGCTACCACAGTGGGTGCTGCTTTGGACCTGTGGTGTGTGTGCGCGCCTGCGTTAACAATTCTTCTGGTATCTCTTGTGTTTCCACTTTGATAGCACAATGTCTTTGGCGGTAGGGGAATGGGCTTCACAGTGCTGGTTTCATGTCGTCTTTTATGTCCGTTTGAAAACTTGGAGAGAAGATATGTGAGGCCTTTTGAGGGTACATTGTTTGAATGAAAACCTTGAATGGAACATGATGCATAGCGCTACACTTGAGCCGTTTAGCTGTGCAGTAATCCAGGCTGATTTACAATAAGTTAGAGCTTCAGTGTCCTGTTCAAGGACAAATCATTTTTGAAGACACCACACATCTGAAGGGCCAGTTACAGGACGCTCCCACGCACAGAGATTGTCCAGTTATATCTTAGCAACTGTAACTAGGCACCACAGGCCTGTGGAGCTTTGGGTTTCTCCGTATGCATGGGGCTGTAGTTGCAAAACTCTGTATATAAAAAAGTTTATATGTCTTATAGTCTTTACAAACCCAAAAAAACAGCAAAACTAAAAGTAATGGATTAAACAGTGTGTTAGTTTGCTCCAACGTTAGCTGCAAATGTTAGCATGTCCAGCTAACTAGCTCAGTACCTACACAAGTCCAAGACTAAGAGTCTATTGCATATAATTAAACTACCTGCATTAGTTTGTGGGGTTGCAGGTTACTTAAAAAAAAATTGTATTTCCCACTGATTAGAAGCCAGAGTTTAGAGTGACATTAGCATCTCTGACCTGCACTAATGTTACATTACGGTTAGTTTTTTATCTGAATATCCAGTGGGTTACATTCTGTCAAAAAGCCTTTCTGCTTGTAATTTTAAAAAGTGAAAACTTATCCTTTTTTGGGTTATGTGGCGATGAAATAACAGTTTAATCTTTATTTTTCCATGTCATACTTAAAGATTAAGATTGACTTAACTGACTAAGAGGCTGTTTGCATGATAAAATGTATGAGTGCATTAGCTGGAAATATTAAAAAGTCAACACAGTGCTTTCAACCAATTCATGGAGCTAACGTTAGCTTAATTAGCTATCTAGCTTCTGCTGATAATACCTGCCAGTGACTTTTGTCATTTCAGCCTGCACACTTGATGGTCAATGGTTAAAAATGAGAACGCTGCTTTTGTCTGTTTGCCTAAAATGAAGGATTAATTGTTTCAAAGATTACTAAGAATTTCAAGTGGTACATCTGCAACCATTATAACTGTAAACTGCATTTATGCTCTGTGAGAACTTGAAGTTTGACAGGGCTTAGCAACCTTCTAGTTGGTAAAACCACAAAACACAAACAAATGTAAGTGATCTTTACAACTGAAATAAACTGCTCCTTGAAATTTATTCACACCTTTCTGTGACTTTGCTCTGTTGTTTTCCAGGTTGAGACAATTTAGTGGATTCACAGAACTATTGCTGAATCTCATTAGAAGCTATATATTTTTAATCCTGTATTTTAATTAGGTGGTGTGTTTTACTCAAATTACCCATGTCACATCTTGCCTGAGGCTTTCAAATCTCAGAGTAGCAGCTATCTATATCTCCAGTGCTAGACTTTGCACTTTTAAGCTTTGCAGGATATTCTTTTTCCCGGGGCTAAGTTAATTTTCACCAATCGTAGCTCATCCGGTGTTTAAATTACTTTTCTTTTGGACTAGAATTTTCTGTATCAGTATGCAGTAGAGGTTTAGCAACCAATAAGACCGTGAAGTCACTGAAGGGAAGCAAAAATGATGAATTAACAATATAAGTCAAAGACTTCAAAACGCCTTGATCTCTCTTTGTCTAGTTCTCTTTTCGGCCTTTCTTGATTTCTTTATCTCTTGTTTTCACTCTTTCACAAACTCGCACTTGTACCCACACGCACCATGTAGCTCTCTTTTTCTCTGTTTCTGTCTCCCACTCCTACATGTGTCCACAGGGGAGCGTCAGGAGTGGATGGAAACTCTTCAGACGGCCACGCGCCCCCCCGCCTGCGGCTCCCAGAAACGCTCCGACATCCTCCCCTCCTCCACAAACAAGCGAGGCTTGCTGGAGCTCCGCGGTTACAAAGGCAGAGTGCTGGTGTCCCTGGTGGGGAGTAAAGTCAGACTCTGCAAAACAGAACAGGTACTTCCAGCACTGCCGGGACTTCCTCTCTACAGGATGACAGCTTCCTGTTTGAAAAAGTAAAATAATAATCACAGCCTATTTGAAGCAGATGAGGCAGAAATGGAGAAAGATATAGAGATGTTCATGAATGTGTAATGCAAAAAGTAAATATACGGTATATGTGTGAAAACGCTTCAGGGTTCACTCCGATATATTGCACACTTGGTGAGTACAAGCACGTTACTCTTCAGGGTTTGGGGCCCTGGGGCAGTTGCCTGCTTTGCCCAGTTGGTAGTCTAGCTCTGCTTTTCTCATCTACTTTCAGTATAGTGTGGTCCAGGCTTCTCAGGCAGCAATGATTGCCCCGCCCTTTTTGCTCTTATTGCTAAATCGCAGTTTGTTCAGCCAGAAAGAGAGACATTTCCAAGCATCATTGTTGCCCAAATGTCACACAGTCAGCACCAAATGCCCCTCTGGTCAGCCCAAGTAACCCCAGGTGATCATGTGATATGCCAAGTGCCCCTTTGGTTCACCCGTTTGCCCTTTGGCTGGGATAAGTAAGTAAATAAAATGTATTTATTATAGCACCTTTCACAGAGCAAGTCACAAAGTGCTTTACAATGATAAAAAAATAGCAACAATAAAACAGTGGAGAAATCAGACATCATCCATAAGCATCAAACATTATAAAAGGCATAAATCAATATAATCAATGTATTTATGTATATTAACAGGCGCATAAATAATCAAAATTAATGTTTTGTATTTTAAAGAGCACATGAATATTCACAGTTAAAAGTTTATAGGGAGACAAAGGCCTGCTTAAATAAGAAAGTCTTCAGCTGACTTTTAAATGCTTCGAGACCTCAGGGCATAGGTCTGACAGAAGAGTATTCCACAGTGTTGGTGCCACCACTTGGAATGCACGGTCACCACTAGTTTTGAGACATGCACATGGGACTGCTAGTAGGCCTTGATCTGAGGATCTTAGTGGCCTAGTGGTAGTATACGGGCGCAACAGGTCTGAGATGTACTCAGGTGCCTGACCATGCAGCGTTCTGTATGTTAAAACGAGCACTTTAAATTGAATCCTAAATTTAACAGGGAGCCAATGTAAGGAGAACAGAATGGGTGTTATATGACTTCTCCGGCTGTACCTGGTCAACAGCCTTGCAGCAGCATTTTGGACCATTTGTAAACCAGGGACGACTTGCTAAGAGACGTATAAAGGGAGATGCAGTAATCAAAGCGGGAAGAAATAAAAGCATGAATTATCATCTGAAGTTCTGGTTTTGAGACAACAGGTTTGAGCTTAGCAGTGTTTCTTACATGAAAGAAACACGACCTGGTCAAAGTTTTAACATGTCGATCAAAGTGCATTGATGTGTCAAACATAACCGATTCCTAAGATTTAATTTTACTGCTGATGAAAGTGATCCAATATGCTGAGTGATCGAGGGAGCTATGCTCAGGTGCAACAATAAGGACCTCAGTCTTGTCTGTGTTCAGTTGTAAGAAGTTTTTAGCCATCCATTTTTTAATGGCAGTGAGGCAGTTGCATAGTGTGATCAGTTTGTCATACTCATCTTACCCAAAAGTGACATACAGCTGGATATCATCAGCGTAACAGTGACAAGAAATGTCCTTGAAATTATTAATAATGTTGCCTAAGAGGGGGCCCACAGAACCCTGTGGCACACCACAGGATAGAGCAGCAGTTTTAGACATGTAAGTTCCCAGTGACACAGAGAAGCTCCTCTCTGAGAGGTAGGAAGAGAACCAGTCCAAGGCACTCCCAGACATACCCACCCACTTCCAAAGCCTATAGATCAGGATACTGTGGTCTGTCGTGTCGAAGGCTGCACTAAGATCGAGCAGCACCAAAACAGAGCACTTCCCTGCATCGGAAGACATCACTATGTCATTTGAGATTCTAAGTAGTGCTGTTTCTGTGGAATAATTCTGATGGAAACCAGATTGGAACTTGTCGAGTATATTGTGGGCAGTCAGAGTGGCAGTGAGCTGTTTGGCAACAACTTTCTCTACTATTTTTGAGATGAATGGCAGCTTGGAAATAGGCCTGTAATTTCTGGACAAGGAATGGATCCAAGATTGTTTTTTTTTTTTTTTCAGAAGAGGTTGAATTATTGCATGTTTGAATTAAAGTGAAACAAAACTAGAGCTGAGGGAACTGTTAATGATCCAAACATGACCCAACAGTCCCAATCGCATTTTTGAGCAAGGAGGTGGGTAAATATGTACAGGGCTTGAGGAGGATTTCATACTGGCCACCAGATCACTGAGGTGTGTTCCAAAATTGGTGGCCAGGAAGGACAATCAGTGACAGATGTAGTAGTGGAGGGGATGATGCTAGCCCTGATATCTCTAATGTTGTCCACAAAAAAAGAGAGAAATTTGTTACAATCGTCTTTTGAAAAAATAGGAACATCAGGAGGTGCAGGATTTACAACGTTATTACTTGTGTCAAACATGACTTTAGGTTTGTGGTTGCTGGAAGAAATTAATTTTGAAAAATAAGAAGCTCTTATTTATAAGGTCTTTATAATACAGACGGTGGACTTGAAGCTAAGTGGATTTCCACAGTCGCTCTGCCTTCCTACACTTACACCTAAAACACTGAATGGCGTCATTTAGCCAGGGGGAAGGGTGTGTGGAGGGGACACGTCTCATTTTACTCGGAGCCACTTGATCCAAGACTTCAGTGCAATGTGAATTAAAGAGTGGAGTGAAGATTATTAAAATCAGTATGGTGAGACAGAACTGCGTTTTGGTCAAAAACAGCAGAAAACTTTTCAGGCACTTTTTTAAAGTGACTTTTTTTTAATTAAAGGAGAGGTTGAACAAGACACAGTATTGATCAATGACATGCAGTTCCTCTGCGTAAATACAATCAACATTTAACCCAAGGTTAAAAATAAGGTCCAATGTATGGCCCTTAATGTGTGTGGGACCGGACACATGTTGAACAAAATTAAATGACTCAGTGATACATAAAACTCAGCAGCAACACTACAGGAGGCATCATCAATGTGAGTATTAAAATCACTCATTACCGATTTGCCCAGCCGTATAATAGAAGATAAAAAATCTCTAAAATCAGACATAAAAGAGCTGTTAGAACCAGGGGGTCAATAAATTAAGATACAAAAAATGGGGTTTGAATGACCCACTTTGGTCACTTGTAGTTCAAATGATGAGAAAATCCCTGTGGTCATCCTCCAGATTTGAAAGCAGTTTTTGGGGACCATCGCGAGACCTCCACCCCGACCAGAGGTCCTAGGAGTACTGATAAAAGAACGATCCTGTGGGCACAATTCAATTACCGGGCCATTTTCCATGCTTCTTTGCCAGGTTTCAGTCAGAATCATTAAATCCATTTCCTTGCAGGTGAAAAAATCGTTCAATATAAATGATTTATTTGTAATGGATTGAGCATTTATTAGGGTCATTCTCAGGGGTGCAGGCCCTCCGCAAGCAGGAAGCGAGGGTCTGATCTGCTGTGCACAACAGAACGTTTCACTTGAAAAGGGGCTCTTACAGTAACCACAGTCTCAATAGGAAAGACATTCAGTAAAGGTGGCAGATTCATGGGAGATCAGTGGGGGGGGTGCTAGGGCTTAGGACAGTTGGTTGTGAAACAGGAAGGGGGAAGGGAAGGGAGGGAGTGTGGGATAATTTGTGATCCCAGTCTGTTTGGGTGAAGTTCATCCCTTTTAAAAAGAGAACGACGTTCCCAAAAGATATTAAAATTATCAATATAGCACATTTCGTTAGCTTTACAGGCAACTTGTAGCCTGTCATGGAGGCTGAGGAGTCTGCTAAAAAGACTAGCACCACGGGCAGCTGAGTTAATGGGACCTGAGACAAACATGGATTTCCCGCACTGCATTAAGAAGTAAAAAAAAGATGGTTAAAATCCAATTTGGTCAACTCAGACTGCTTACGGGCTACCTCATTTGCTCCCACGTTGACTATTACTCTTTTAATAGAGGATGGGAGTGATGGCAGTAAAATCGGGAGCTTTTTATGATGTCAGTAACCATAGAACCTGGATAACAGTGTGTGATGGCATTAAAGAAACGCACATTTCTTGTTAGGGAATCACCAATGATTAGTGTTGAGGGAGGAAAAAGTGCCTGGGGGATGTAGACTGGGCTCTGTCAGGGCCTTCACTAACTGTGGGTGAAATGATGCGACAGAGGACCTGTGCAACGAGAGATCGTTGTCCGACTTTGTGAAGCCGACTTTGTTCTTTTAATTTCAAGCAGTCTGTTGTTGCATAACATCAGTCCCCACGTAACACGCACATGACAGCAGTTTTGAGGTCACGAAGTAAAGGTTTATTGACAGATTGTAATTAACATATGCAGTAATGTAATTCAGTGACACTTTGGCTTAATGTTTATGTTAACTATTGCCGACAATTTATGCAAAGTGAGGTTTTTTTTTTTTTTCATTTTTAATTCTGTTTTAACCCATTTTCCATTCTGTTAAATCTGCGCTTGCTCACTGATTCAAGAAACTTACAGTACAGATTCTCAAACAAATTATTTGTCTAAGTATAGCCAGTGGCTTAAGTGAATATTTATGCAGTACCTTTTTTGACTATTAATCATGGTTTGGTTTCTTTGGTTTATTAAAAAGGCATTTAAGATACTCTGATTGGTAAGATGATGAATCTTATTTGCTTAAGTGACCATCCCTGCTTTAGATGGCAAGAGAAAAATAAGACGTGGTCTAAAAAAGGTCTCAGTGCTCTGAGTTGAAATCCTGAGCTCCTCTTCCTGCAGCGCGGCACCTGCCTTTTAAACAAAATATGACTTTATTCCCAGTACCCTGGACTTCATGTGTACTCCATAATCATAGTCATATTAACTGTCTGGTATATTGTTTTGTCTTGTCAAACAACCACTGGATTTGTGGGTATTTTAAAAGATAGGCAAAATCTGGAATGGGTCACCCTTGGTAATGTAGTACTTGCTGTTTGGAGTAATTGAAAACCATTGTGAGGGGGAGGATTGCATATCTCATACCTCTGATGCATTTTTATGATCTTTAAAAGGCTACTCCAGTGATTTAGTATTGCACTTCCATAAATCTTTTGAGAGACTGCATGGTCAAAACGAAGCAACAGATGACGAGATATCCGGACTTGTTGTCCCTAGTATGGGTCAAGCTAAAAAAACACACTGGTGCCTTCCACAAAAATTTGTTGCCTCCAATCCCAAGATGAGATATCCGGGTAATGCCACATAGAGGAACACTTTGACATCATGAGAAATATACTTATTATCTTTCTTGCCAAGAGTTTCTTGCCAAGATATAAAAGAAGATTAATGCCACCAATTATATAGCTTAGCCATTTAAAAATTACTTGTTGGTGTTTTGAAGTGAGTTAAAACCACAGTATGCTTGTTATTTTTTTAATTTTTTTGTTTATGAATTAAAGAGGTGGTATTATGCTCATTTTCAGGTTCAAAATCTTATTTAGGCGTTGTACCAGAACAGGTTTACATGGCTTAATTTTCAAAAAACACCATATTTGTCTCATACTGCACATTGCTGCAGCTCCTCTTTTCACCCTGTGTGTTGTATGTTCTCTCATCACTCTGTACGAGCTACAGAGTGATGCATCTTACTACTTCTTAAAATCTTTGTTGGGAGTTGCACATGCGCAGTTCCCAGGTAAGGACTACTAGCCAATCAGAAGCAGAGAAGGGCGGGTCGTAAGAAACAAGGTAGTGTGAGCCAAATCAAAGCCACTTCAGACTGTGACCGTAACCTAGCAAGTATTACTCACAAGTCCACAACCACACAACATCATTGTTCCACATCTTACCATAAACCACTACAAAAATCACCATATTTCAACTCAATTTTACATAAAAATTGGCCAAACAATTTGAACGTTTGCTCAGTAGCTTTCACATCAGGTGTAATGTTAGCATTATAGCTATAACTTTGGCTGTGTTTACAACAATTCCGCACTTGATCAGTTTGTGAAGTTACATTGCTGTGTTTATTTTAAATATAATGCAACCAATAAAGCATATTTACAGGTTGTGATTGTGAAAACAGAGTTGGAGTTGCATCGTCTTTTAGGACTAAACGTTGAACTGTTGCCGGTGTTCTGACGATCTATGCTGCCTTACCGAAAAATGCTACCATAGGTCGACTCGATAGACTCGACTCTACTCGGCCCTGCTCCGTTTTCCATTGCAGATAGTACCCAGAGATAGTACTTGGCTTGTTGTCATAGCGACGCCACACACGACTGCCGCGACGTTCAATGCGCACACACCAGTGATCCACACAGCTTTCTCTTGATTTAAGTTAAAAAAAGACAGATAAGCGGTATGAAAACCTTCCAGCTGTGTTTTTCTCTGCCGTTGTTGCTGCAGCGGTCTGTGTGACGGCGGGAGCAGAGGGCTCTGTGAGCGGGTGGCTGGCCGGCCTCACATGCTCCTCCCGCGGGTTGGCACAGGCATCCCCCACAGCCACTTGCGGAGCTCCTCAACTCTGAAAATATTCAAGCACATTTTTGTTCCGCCATCACTTCTCGTAAAACTGTCTAGATTGGAAATCTACACAGTTGATTTCTCACCACAAAACTTCTCAGAAGTGGATTTAGTGATGAAATTCCAATGCGAAAACTGTAAAAGATAAAACTTTCTGTTGCTGGCCTCTGTCTGGTGCACAGCAATGATGATGCAGTGAATAGTGACGATTCTTTCTGATCAATCAGCAGTCTGTCATGTTTTCACGTTACATTTTAGTATCCCTCAGCTCGCTTGGAACCTCGACGGAGGTGAGGTGATACAAAAAAAAGTACCTGGAAGCAGGTACAGGTACAACATTTCTACAATGGAAAACCAAACAAAGGCGAGTCGAGCCAAAGGGCCTCCGCTCAGACTAGCTTGGTTTGAGGGCGTGCCTGACCCCCTAGCCGCTTGGCAGCTTTATGACGCGTTTTCATTGTGACGTCACAAGTAAAGGGAGTGAAGGGCTGGACTACAAACGAGAGGTTTTCAAGCGGTTCAGAGCAGAGCTTTCTGTGGGAGTTAGGAACTCCCTTTGGGCTTTTTCACTTTGCAAACCTTTTACATGGACAAAAAAGATATATAACTCAATAAAGGAGAGAGGAAAAGCCAAAAAGCATAATACTAGTATGATTATATGTTAATTAGTGAGGTGTAAAGGTGGTATTAGGTGTATTTTTAAACTTCAGACGAAGCCTTGCTGTTTCTGCTTTCAGTTTTTATGCTAAGCTAAGCTGGTCACCTGCTGTTTGCTAGCAAATAGTTGCAGCACGTAAAACCACAAACATGTCTTCTTTACATTTCTGTTTGAATGAGATACAACATGTTAATTAGTGAGCTTTGGAGGTTAATTTTGGAGCCCTTTTCCACACTTAACGATAATGATATTCTTGTGTAACTGTGAGGATAATATTGAACCATTCCTTTAAGTACATTTGTCTCACAAATGTTGTGTAATAGTCATGACTAGAAAAAATGTATTTTCACGAGTGAAATCGGTGGAGCGTTGTCCTTTGACATACTGCTAAAGTATTAGCTTGCTTTCATATAGGGCTTTGTATTTGTGTCAGAGATAACTTTGGAGGCAAGTGCTGACACTTGACCAAGGGGCCCGAAAAATCAGTGGAGTAGTATTACAGTGTACTTATATAATGTTCTGACTGATTAATACACTCTTTTTGGTACCTTACATCTCCTCTTAACAGCAGAATAAAGAAGAGATAATTTTTTTCTTAGTCATCGTTTCTCTTGAGCCTTTCTTATTTGATGCGAGTCCAATTAAGCCCTGATAGTCCTACTCCTGTTCCGGCCGCAAGATATCCTATCTGAGATGGAAAGATACATCATACGCAGTGATAATATTTCTTAAACTGCCTCACACGTTTTTGTGTGCGTATTTGGTAATGCTACACGCATTCGACTCATTTCCATCCCTCCTTGGCTCTCATTTAGTTTCGCTCGCTCTTTTGGTTTTGTTGTTTGCCTTTCATTATTTTCTTCATTAGCGTGAACAAACATCTTTGTTAGAATTCTCTTTTGGGTATCACTCCATGTCAGCACATTTCCACTTGCTTGATCTGAGACAGCAGGAGAAACGGAGGGAAAGAGAGTCAGAGGGAGAGCAAATTAATTGTATTATTTCAGCTTACAAGCTAAATCCCCGGCATAAATGCAGCAGCAGCAGTGCATTTTGCAGAAAGGAAGGGAGACTGCAAATGAAAGGCAGGAGAATGAGAGTCAGGCACAAAGATAGAAGTGGAAAGATGAAGTAAAAGGGAATGGAGGGAGCGCTTCGGTGCAGAGGTCGGATTTGTGAGAAACGAGCTTTGGTGGTTGGTAAGAAAAAGGAGAGAGTGATGGAGAGCAGGGAGGGAGGTGGACCGTTGCCCCGTTCAAGTTCAGTGGAGTGGAGTATTTAATCTAACATGATGAACGAGCTATTGGAAACATCATCCTCCCAGCTCCTCCTTCACCACCCCTACCCCATTTCTCACGGACCGTAAGCCCTGTGATGAAGCTGTGTTTAAGGTCATTTAAACACCAAGGTAAAGAAAGTCAGACAGTGCGCAAAGTGTGTCTCACTCATGCACACACAGGTTTACTCTGAGACGGATCTACCTGCCATGGGCTGCATAGGCAGACAACCAGAGTAACTTGTTTCATGTTTTATCATCTCATACATCACAAGTGTTGTCTGGTTTGTGCTCACTCCGGTAGCTGAAGGATTGATTGATCGTTGGATGATCATATTTCTTCCTGTCGTCTTGTATGGAATTTAGCTTCCTACTAGCTCATTCGAACCCATTTATGCCAGTGAGATCTTGGTTGAAGCAAAAATGCTTGCCAGACTCGCTTCTCTCGCTTTAATTCCTGCTTAGCAAAAGTTACACATACAGTAGAGCCTTCTCTGGTGGGAAAGGTATTCCGAGTATACAATAACAGACTTGAGGACTTTAATTAATCTCTGCTTTAATTAAATCTCTTTCTCATTAGCTCTTCTCAAGATCTTCTTTGTAACAATTAAAATCATTCCAAGACTACAAGGCCGTTTGGTAGAATGACACAAGAGCGAGTCTCATTTCACCAAGGCCCTCTCTTGTAATGAATGTTGTTTCTTTTCGCATACCTGATACAGCTAAAAGATAATCAGCTAGATTAAAATACTGTTAAATATAGTACTGTATGTGGTGAGTGCAGTGAGTTACATCTGCATTGATTTTTGTTTCATTTATTTATTTATTTTGCTTTCAGGGGGAGTGCACCAAGTTGTTAGCACACCACTGACATAAAAGTTGATATGGTGAGCGCGTTAGCAAACAGGTGACACAGAGCAACATTAGGATTCATTTGGAATTGTGTAAGTTTTAGCTTTTAGCTCTGTTTTGGTCTCAAACAACTATTGGCTGCGAAATGCTCCACTGTGTTCATTGGCTAGCTGCTAACTTAGTGCGTAGTGAACAGGGAGGTTTTTTTTGCTAAAATCAGCTACCTGCTGCTAGAAACCATGCTGACTTGGAGCGGTAAGGGTGAACTAAAGTTCTTCTAAATGCTAAAATAAGTCAGCTAAATGCTATGACAGCGGTAACATGCTGTTGAGGTTTAGCAGGAGTAATGTTGACCATCTTAGTTTAGCATGTTACCATGCTGACGTTTGCTACAGCTGTAGTACAGCTGAGGCTGACTGGGACATCATTAGTGTTTGGACAGAAACCAAAGTATTGAACTAAGTCTAAATTTGACCTGCTGGTGGAACTAGAAGAAAAGCCAGGAGCATTAAAAATATTGAAAAACATCTTTAAATATTAAATCAGATTTACAAAGTTTTATCCAAATAAGCTTGTGATCTGTGGTTAGAATCAGCCATGTTGGCGCTAAGTTGACAGATCTGGGATTAGATACTCAACCTTAGGACCTATTTTTTATTTTGCCAAACCTACTCTTTACCAATTCAGCAAAACTCACACGAAAGCAGCAGTCATACTCCTAAAGTCTGTGTTCCACATACACAGTTATGTTTCATGAAATATTTTCAACCAAATGACATGACAGACCAGCTTGGTTTAAAACCTCTCCTCACGTCAATACATGACTTTGAGAAGTATTTTCAGAATGTTTTCTTTTATCTAAAATATTGAACTGAAGTTGCTTTTTGTTCAGGATTACTGGACGTGCATTCACTTGCTTCTGTCTGTTTTCCTCTTCTGTCTCCATATATTCACCTGAATTATTTGTCTTTTTCCGCTTCTGTTTTTGATCCTCTATCGTCGTCCATAGCTCCTCGCTGGCCTTGGCCTCTCTGATGTTTTAAAATAATCAAGTCTTTTGTCCTCATTGTATGTATGCTCTTTGAAACCCAACTACCTCTATGAGACAGTCTTTGCCTGCATGCTTTTAGAGCGTCTTAAACTGTTGAATGGACATGGATTTGGAGATAGAAGTAGAGGCCACCTTTACTTGTCTGGTTTCTTTTAGAGCGTAGTTGAGTGACTGACTCACACAATAAGAGGTTGGAAAGCTTTGAAAGAAAGTATAATTGGAAGCATGGCTTGAATATTCAGAGTAGGCCTTTGCTCAGCACTTACCAGGTTAAGGTTATTCATTTTAGGTGCAAAACAAATCCATTTTCTCTCATACTTAATGGGATTTGGTGTGTTTTCTTGATTTGATTTTTTTTTTTTACTCTGAGTTAATTCTTAAGTTCTTTGAAATACTTAGTATAATACAGTATGTGGAGAAAAAACGCATAAAGTGCCGCATGTGTAGGAACGTTCGCTTAGAGCTTTTGCCCCTCTCCCCCCTATAAGCGCAATGTTATTGCCAGGGCATTGCCACTACCCCTTGGCTGTGGTAATTGGGTGAGTTATTTTTACCTCCTAATGCCTTTCCTTCCTCTCTCCATCCCTCCTTGCCTCCATCCTTGCTGAATTAATTGGAGAGGGCAGAAGGCCACGGCACATATTGGGTTGGTAACGAGTGGCGAGGGCTGGCCGGCCGCTAACACCCAGCGCTGTAATTGGCTGCCTGAGAGGGATGAGGGTCATTAGGTATAGGTGAATGCTTTGCCCTCTCAGCACAGACACACACTTGCGTGCACATACATTACAATAATCCGTCCAGTATGATAGAAGACAGTTTTACAGTAAACCATTTGTCCTTCTGTGTTTGAATTACAGCTGTGTGAGATTCCTGAAAGGTTAGGGAGAATTAGCTAGGTTTTAAGCTCCGTCATCCCCTCACTCTCATTATCGTGTCAAACCGTGGAACATACTGAATATAAAAGAGCGATGAGTGTACGGTGTAATAATTGATAGGATCGTGAGGCAAGGTTCTGCTGCTTCTGAGCCCTTGCATCAAAACCTTTCGCTCAATTAGCACCTGGCCATACAGCGAATTCACTCCTCACTCACCCTCTTGCTCTTTCTTGTTTCTTGATCTTTCTCTGTCCGTCTCTCTTATGCCAACCTGTTGTAATTACTTAAAATGCTCCATAGGAACAGAGGTCTCCAAACTAGCCTGTCCCTATGTTTCTGTTCCACTCGCTCTGTCTCAACTTCATTGTGCAACAATTGTTCAAAAAGGAGAATAATTGCTTGGGTTTTCCACCACAGTCCTCTAAATTTGTTTGAAGTAGTCTAATTGGGGCTAATGATGGTCAAATGAAGATTTTGACAACGTTAGCCCCAATTGAACCAACCCACACAATAATGGAAGATCAGGTTGGAAATCCTGCAGCATGCAAATATTTAAGTGACTTCCTCCTTGTGTTTTGTGTTAATCTGCAAAATTTGGCTGCACTGAGAAGTTTGTAGCTAATTAGCTGAAGAATTCAACAAGAGACATGGCAGCGCTCTCCCCCACATAAATACACACACATACACACGCACGTCTTTGCGCTGCTAGGCCACGTATTCCCAAAAAGCGCCCAATCAACAAAGATGGTGTCGATTCATTTTCTTCTCTTTGTTTAGTGTAATTAGTGTAAATTGTTTTGCTGGTGAAGAACAGTTAGTGCGAAAAACACACATGCTTCATGGCTGGCACAGCCTGGCAGGGTTTAGCGCTCCTCGCTAAGGCGGTATTTTGTAATTCACTGTTGAGGAGTTCTGGCGCAGGTCCTGTTTTTGTTCTGGCTCTTTCCACACACTCACTCTCTTTCTGTCAACTGCTCGGCTGACCCCTCACCCGTCTCTACCACTCCCACTAAGGATTATCAAGACCTTCTTTCGCTTATCCTTTCTCCCTCCTTCCCCTTCCTTTGTGGTCTCGTTGTCTTCCTCTCCCCCATCTTTTGACTCACATTTGAGGAGTAAAATGTGTATTTTTCCGTTTTGTAATTTTGGATGCCTGTGTTTTCTTGCTCTATTTTGATGCTGTGCCTATATGTGTGGGTGTAGGTGCACTTTCTTTGTCTTCCTGTCTGCTTTTCTGTCTCAGCTCAGAGCTCAAGGCCATAGAAAATGGTCTAAACTGCTGTGAGTGTTGAGGGTGAAGCAGAGAAGGGAATGGCGCGGTGTGACGCAGAGGTATAGTGGAGCTTATGAAAACGGTGCCTCTGCATCTAACCCCTATTTCTGAAATGTGCCTCAGAAAACATTGAGGCTGAAAGCTTGGGTTGTTTGGATTCCCCAGATGCACCTTTGCCTTTCACAGGGGTTTTGCTGTTTTATGCAGTTACACACACACACACACACACACACACACACACACACACACACACACACACACACACACACACACACACACACACACACACACACACACACACACTCACTCAATACAGCAACACACACTATAACCTCTCTTTCGGTCTTTCTTTAACACTGGCACAAGCACACACATCTCGCACAGACCTTGTTTGTGCGTCATTGGTGAGAAGGAAAAAAAGGCAGATGACTGTTCGGTGCGTTATTGGTCTGTCACAAGCTATTTTCAGCAGGCCTTTCTCACATGTCCAGTAACATTTCCTTTAAATATGAACAAAAAAACTTTCCACAGGAAGCAGGGCAGCTGAGAATGAGAATGTCCCTGCAATGATTGTGGGACTTAGTGTTTGTTAGTTTCCATTCGACCAAATGGCCCTCAAGCCCCATGGGAGAAACAAGTATCTTTAATGAGGCAACCTGTTGATCCCATCTTATTAGGGAGGGTATCTAATTTGGCCACAAACGGCCTTGAGGCCTTGATTTGTAGGGCCCTTTGGGAATATGCTTTACCTTCATAGAGAGGGGGGAATCCTAATCGGCCACCTTCACGAACACCTTTTTAAAGGAATAGTTTGACAATTTGGGAATGCTAATTTCACTTTCTTGCGGAGAGCTAGATGAGAACATGGATACCGCTTCTTGTATATATAAAGCTGGAGCCAACAGCTGGTTAGCTTAGCATAAAGACTAGCCTGGCATTCTCCAGCATTCAAAATATGGCTACCACCAAAGCTAGCTAATTATCAAGTTTACCCTTACTCAAATATATATGTAAAAGACAAGTTTGAATACACATATTTTCCATGATACAATTTCTTTACATAAGTACTTTATTAATGAGGAAAAAAACAAGGCTATTTGATTGCTGATCATTGTAGATAGGTGTCCTATAAAAACCTCATAAATAATTAACGGTCACATATTATGCAAAATGCAATTTTTCAAGTTTTTTTTTAACCAAAAATGACCTCCTCCCGCCCTTCAGCACAGTAAACGTACACACCCACTGAACACTTACTGAATACACTGCTCTCAGCTCCACCGTCCAACACCGAGCAGTCATTCCATTGCTGAGCTACAATTACAGGTTGTTCAGTATGCCTTTCAGAAAGTGCTTTTACGGTTATGATGTCTGATGTCCTCCAGCTGCTCTGCCTCAACTCTCTGTGAGCTTCCTGATGAACCGCTAGCTGCTGCTAACTGTAGCTGCCGTTATCAGCTGACTGGGCTCTCCCTGCAGTATAAAGCTCCTGTACTAGAGTTGTTGTAAACACCAACACACCCATGGAGCACCAAGGTTCCAGTCCAGGCAGAGTCAGCTAATTGGATGGCTAGCTGCTTGGCTAACTGAGCTAACTAGCTGGCGTCAAATCACTGAAAGTTGAGTCAGAGCAGCCGGAGGACATCAACAGGAAACTAAGAAAATATTTTCTCCATAAAATATATTCCAGTTTTGCCAAAATCATTAAATTATAAAGTTGTTTTTGTACCGTAATCAGAGAAGCCCAGCTGCTAGAAACACTCCACTCCAGTGGCGTCTTAACATTTTTCCAACCTAATTCTTGTCTTTTTTGTGGTTTGATAACAGTAAATTTATCAAATTCAGTGGCCTATATTGCTATGTTCCAAGCTTAGTTACTGTAGCTGTCATAGCTGTCGACCACACTGGCAAGAGGATGAAGCAGTGCAGGCCGCAAGCATTGGTTTCTGCCATGTAGCTTCCGGGAAGATGGCCAATCAAAAGGAAGTTGGCTTTTAGGGAGAGGGGCCTTAAAGAGACAGGAGCTAAGCTGGAGTGTTCAGACTGGGATGAGTCTGCCTACATGTGGGAGATTGACCATCTGGTGACCTGGTGCAGCCACAACTGAAGACAGTGGAGATGGCAGTGGACTTCAGAAAGAGCCCAGCCCCACCTTCCCCCATCATCTTGTGTGACTCCACAGTCGCCGCTGTGGACTCCTTCGCTTCTCTGAGAACCTCAAGTGGGAGCTGACCATCACCTCCCTCACCAAGAAGGCCCAGCAAAGGATATACTTCCTGCTGCAGCTGAAGAAATTCAGCCTGCCAAAGACAATGATGGTGCACTTCTACACTGCAATCACTGAGTCCATCCTCACATCCTCCATCACCATTTGGTACGCTGCTGCCACTGCCAGGGACAAGGGCAGGCTGCAGCGTATCATCCGCTCTGCAGAAAAGGTGATTGGCTGCAATCTTTAGTCTCTTCAGGACCTGTACACCTCCAGGACTCTGAGGTGTGCAGGAAAGATAAAGATTGCAGCTGACTCCTCCCATCCCAGTCACAAACTGTTTCAGTCTCCCCCTCCCCCCCCCAAATACTGTCTATCTTTGCACATGTAAATATTTTTTCATTTTGCACTTATTTGTTGTTAATTGATATGCTTCTATATTTTTGTCATTGTTATTATAACACCATTGTTGTTATATTTTGTCATTTATATATGCGTACATTTATTTATGTCAACTATATGTGTGTCTACCTGTAGCACCTTATTTTCAGAGAAAATTCCTCATACGTGGAAAAAAACTACTTGGCAATAAAGCTCTTAATGATTCTGATTCTGATGTAAACATTTTCTAGTAGAAATCCAACATAAAAGTAACCATCTCTCCGTTTGCGTTTTTGCAGGACTATAGAGCGGGTCTGGCTATTGCTGAAGTGGAACTGACTGCTGCCAATATTAGAGACATGGACCGCCGGGGCTTTGAAATAAACACACCCTTCAAGAACTTCTGGTACGTCTCATGTCTCTTCTGGTACTCAAATGTGAATGCTTAGTGTGTATTTTGCATATCCACTTATATCTTTGTCTGAGTGTGTCTTTTCTTTCCCCCTTCTCCCACAACAAAGAGCTCTTCATGCTACAATGTGTGTGATGTGTCTTTTTATGTGTGTTTGTATGAGAGAGAAAAGTGCACTCTTTCCATTTGATCTCTCATGCTCTTACCTTAACAGAGTTCTTATCCCTTTTTTCATCATCTACAAAAACAAATCTTAAGTGAAAGAGCGTCTCCTTGAATACAGACCCCTCAGAATGATGTATTCAACAGGTTATATCTTACCGGAGGTGTATTACAGTGTCAGTGTACAAGCAGCGGGATGTCAAGAGTTCATTCATATTCTTTCCTGAAACAAATCTCACCACATTATCATCTCATTTTAACCATATAGTTGAGGGAATGCCCTTCACAAACACTAAGCCTCTTGCCACACTGTATTCTAATCTCAATAATCACATCTCATAAAGCATCCATATTCACAGCTAAAAGGCGAGGGCAAGCATTTTGTTTAATCTTCTCTTATACATGTAAGGTATTAAGAGTCTCATTGTGCGATAAGAGTTTTGGGTAGTTGTGGTGAAAGAATATTCACATAGTCCTCTCAGATTGGCCTTTTTATGGCTTTTCTTCCTACCTGGAGGGTTGGAGGATTAATTCAAACCAGAATGGTTTCAAGGCTTTAAAACAACAAACCTTTGAAACTTATCTGCCCCCCCCCCCTCTTAACAGTAAAATATGCAAATATAAAATCAAACAAAACAAAGGTCAAGTGAGCAACAAAGAACTAATTATCAACAGAAGAATCAAAGTTCTTGCTTATGATTTTGAGCAAGGTAATTGTTCTTCTTCACAAGGCTCACTTTCACACCTGTAGTTTGTTTTGTTTCGTCCCGTCCTGTTAGTTGTGGTATGTTTCACTGACCTTTTAATGAGGAACTGACAAAGTACACTAGTACAACACACCTGTGGTTAACTCAATTTCTGATTCATCAGGGAAGTGTTTGTCACGCGCACTCACACAAACTGCTTGGACAGATCCCTTTTAAGATCTATTCACAATGAGCAGATGGGTTTATTTGTAGTTTATGGTAGTGGAGTTCTACTGTCATAAAACAAACTGCACCAGTCCACTTGGAAGCGGACTGAGACTGAGACGCACCTTTTCAGGCAGCCTCGTTTGGCATTCTTAGGGTTCTGAAAACGGACCTAGTATGCCACAACTCCACAAAACCAAACAGGTTAGGTGGATTTGTTCACCCCATAATTCAACAGGACTAAACGCAGGTTTGAAAATGCCTTGAAAGTCTATGCGCTATTTCTTTGAGAGGTTTTTATTGACACCAGATAATATAAACACATAAGCACCAGAATTTGCTTTACCTATATTGGTCCACACAATACTGACGATACAAGGTAACAATCAAAACTGATCAAACAATGAGTGAGTTACCTGGCAATCCGGATGACTTAATGCTTACTGCCTGTGGTTTGTTGAAAAGTGTTGTAAAGTCAGTGTGAACATGAAACGAAGATCTAAAAGGCAAGCCCTATTGCTGGTGCAACTTGGCGCCCCTACAGTTTTGTGTCTGTACCTGGACTTGCAGACATGACAACAAGTAAGAAGCCTTGGGGTAATTTAAGATTCTGACCTTCAGTTTTACTGCCCAGTTTAATTTGTTGACCAAACTGGCTTTCATCATTTGCACACAATATAGCGAAGGTGAGAACTCTAAGCCAGCCACATGCTGAAAAGATTGTTCACGCCTGCCAAAAGCAGCCGTTGCAAAACTACTGACCATTCATCGTGCTGCTGCCAGGGGTTAACAAAAACTAAACTCATGTTTTATACCATCTACACTGGCTCCCAGTCTCTTTCTGAATATCTTTTAAAATCTTCGTCTTGATTTTAAGGCACCAAATGGCCTTGCCCCATATTGTTTTGTGATCCTCCACAAACCCTATGATCCTCCGCAGCTACTCTGTTAACTATTCCAAAGGTTACCACAAAAACCTTTGGGGATGCTACTTTTAGCTGCTACGCCCTAAAAATATGAGACAGTCTGCCTATTAAATGTTAGACTTGCTTACTCAGTGGACACCTTTAATCGACAACTCAAAACGTATCTTGAGCCTACATCTAGCAGCTGTCTGTTTTATCTTTCTAAAGAAACTGTGTTAATGCTATTTTAAATAGGAACTCTTATTTTCTCCCTCCTTGTGTATGTTATGGTTTTAAACTTTACTTAATAAATGTAAAGCACTTTGAGCTGTATTCTGTGCCTGAAAGATGCTTTATAAAGTTAATTCATTCTATTTTAGCTTCCTCTTCAGTCTCTTCAACTCTGCCATGATGTCTGTACCTGAGAATACAGAGCTAGCTTGTTCTTATAGCTGGCTGAAGACCCATAGTTTGTGGTGTGTGACGTAGTGCCGTAAAGTGCAGCGCACTTCCCTCGGGAGATCATACCCGCTCAACCCAAGTTAAATGATGGAGTGGGTATGAACGAGGCACTATTCACTGACCTATTACAAGTCAATGTAACATCAACATAATTTTGAAGCTGTTATTTTAAGGTAAAATAATTGCATAATGTTGCTTTAACATCACAAACAATAACAAAAGTTACTAATACAGTTAGTTATTATTTAAACAAATGGATACACGTTTCCCTCTTTACAAAAAAAAAGTAGTGTACGTTTTCCTTTGAGATGGAAGTTGTGGAACTAATAAGCAGACGTGTCACCAAGTTAAGTCTCGGCTCTAATGAGAAAACGAGAATCTTCTCACGAGTTTGCCAGAATTTTAGTGGCACTCTGTGTTCTCTTGTCCAATCTCTCGCCACCGCCCATCGCAGACTTATTGGTGATTGCAATAAACGCGCCACATGAGAACAGGGTCCTGTGCAAAAAATCAGTAATTATTGATCAAGATTTTAAAAATAAATTCTCCCCAGGGAGCTTCGTGCAGGTATCTCTGCCTCACTGGGACTTCAATCCCCGAGGGCCTACAATCAGTGAGCGCCCTGCTTGTTTGTGCTGTAATAGCCCATTTAGAATACAACCGTCACAGCTGCCTGGACAAACCACGGCTTGTTTGTTTGTTTGTGTGCGCTGGTTCACTATTTTCTCTTCTTTCTTTTTTTATTTTTTTATTTTTTTACCCCTTCCGGTTTTTTTTGTCTGTTGCCTTGTGTAAAGATTTTTTTTTCTCCCCCTCATTCCTCTACCTGTCGGTTGTATGTCCAATCGATCTGTTTGTGTCAGCTTCCTTAATGGTCCCATCGTTTGGCGGCTTCGTTAAGACGCTGGACGTAATTGCCATTTTGTGTGAAACTAAAAAAAAGAGGTGGAATTAAAATGAGCTGAGGTCTCCTGAATTGTTTTGATGAGGTGATTGCTGAAGGGGTTTTGTTTCGTGTGTGTGTGTGTGTGTGTTTGTGTGGATAAAATCGATTGCTAGCCCTGGGAGCGTTCTCTTACCTGCTCAAGGTGGGGATTAGTGAGAAACTCATCTAATCACTTTAAGCTGTGGAGACTCACTTTGGCTTTTCCATTGTTTTGCTGCCGTTAAATGGACATAGCATTCAGCCCGCTGTGGTAGATGCAATAGCAGACTTTTATGAGTAGAGAGAATGACAATCAGGCGGAGAGGAGAGGGGATGTTACCAGGAAAAGAAACTTTGGTTAAAGAAAAACTTTGTGCTCTTGATCAGAAAGCACTTCATCTAAAGTAAAGCTGCAGATAAATGCCTAGCTCAAGGGTATATTGGAGAAAATCCGTGTTTGCCTGGTTTATTTTGTTTGTCTGGTGTGTATTGTATCAAGGTGGCAGCGAAGTAAAGCCCAAACTACTGCATCTTCACTGCCTTGGCAGATATCACGAGTGTACGTGTTTGTAATTTGGATAAAATAATCTTTCCCTTTTTAGAATGACCTTCTAAAAATGAAAAGAAGTGGTTTAACAGGGTGTAAAGTATCCTGTTCTCCTGAAAACCACCTTCACTTTACCTCCTTCTTTACTAGTACTGTATATTTGTATCCTCTCGGTGTCAACTGATATCAGCCTAAATTTCTGAATAACTTTTCTGCCAGTATTTGGCCAATTGTGGAATTAGCTTTTTTGTGATCTGTTTTCACTTAAATCAGCAAACAACATCACCATCATGATCTTAAAAGGGCACATCAGCAGTTTAGCACTTCCATCAAGGTGGGGGCCAACCAAGAGACAGAAACAGAAGCTGAGATACCCTAATTTGTTGTCCAATCCCCCAGACCAAATCTCAGATCCCAGATCCTACATTTCCCACAATGCTACCAGTAAACTTGACCCTCCCTGCCTGGTAAATGCCAAAGTCTTTCAAACTCTGTGCACTGAGTATTGTAATGCAGCTTATCTGTTAACATGCTGATAGTACTCAAATGAGTAAACTGGCTGCCACGTGTAAAAATGGTGGAGCGGCCTGTTAAAGGGAAAACAAATCGAACTGAGATTCAGTATTGATATTGACTAACATGTTTGGTTCAATAACGGATATTGGTGTCAGTTTTACATTTTACATCTGATCGTCCTCATTCACATTTACAGCGATACTGCAAATATGACCTTGCAATATTGAAAATGCTGAAATGAAAATAAAGATTTTCTGTGTTAACACATGGCTGATGGACCTCCAGTTGATCTGAAATCTGATCTATGAACAATCAGCTAGACTTCCTCACTCAGTATCTAAACAGCTCGACATCACTGAGTTCAGTTCTGACTTTGGATAGATTAATGTTGCCTCGTTTATGTTAACCTGAAGTCAGATGCTGTTTCAGGATTGTTAAAACTCTACAGCTTCACATTGAGTCTCTTATCAGTCAGATGGTTATTTTAGAGAAAATGCTGATTGCTGCGTAGTCTGCCGCAAGTCATGGCGGTCTGTAGCAATACTGTAGCAGTTGTTTCTGTAAGAAAATAAAAGTGCTGTATCTAAGGCCAGTGGCCAATTACAGTGCTCTAACGGCAGATGATGCAGTGCTGTGCACAAAATCACCATACTGACTGTACGTACACATACAGATCACTAATTCTCTAATCTTCTTTTTACCTTGTGTTGCCTTTCTGAACGGCACTTTAGGTAGTCTTAATCCAACTTTAGTTCAGAGTTTTCATTTATTCATGTTTTTTGAATATTTGCCAGTTTTTCCTCAAAATTTTGTAACTTCTTTTTTTTTTTTTTACTTTGGATTGGAATAACTCATTTCCTTTTCATTTTTTGGCTGTAGCTGTGAAGCCAAAATGTATTTAGACGTGTCGGTGACTGGCAGTCAAAGTTGGTGTCCCATTTTGAGATATATTTGACCCCTGCAAAATTAACTGCATAGGACTTTTTGAATGGTGGTGGGTGGCACATTTTGAGAAGTGCAATGTGATCTGTTGATATGCCAACAAGGTCATTATTATTGAGGCTGTTTTGATTATCCACATGTCAAAGCACTTTGTTCTATCAGTAGCAAATGCAATTGAGAATGACTAGTGTCATCTGAATTTTGAAAGAAATATTTCTCAGCTTGAACTGATTAACACCTAATGTTTAATATTATTATAGTATTAGTATTATTTTCAACAAAAACCTGTATTTAATCATAAAACCACTTTATATTTTTGTCTCAAAACGAGCCATATGTCAATTTATCATTCATTAAGATTTAATGCTCACTTATAACAAAGAACTTTCGTCAAGCTACCACACATGAAAATTGGATTTCCCAATTATAAATGTCATTTTGCATGTTGTTAAAAATGTATTTTTGAGTGAGTGAGTGATACTAGGTCCTGAATAGAGAGCAGTAATTCCAACGCCAGACCATGAAGGTCATGTAGGCTAGCTGAAGCTGAAACATTACAAGTGCCTTTTTAATCGAATAGTCTGACATTTTGAATAGTTTGACTCTTATTTGCTTTCTTGCCAAGACTTAGCTTAGCATAAAGACTGAAATCAAAGGCAAACAGCTAGCCTGTCTCTGTCCAAGGGTAATGAAATCCACCTACCAGCACTTCTAAAACTAATCAATTATTTATATTAATTAACACTTTATGCTTTGTTTCTTTAATCCATATAAAAAAATACTAAAAGTTGTGGTTTTACAGGTTTTACATGTGCCAGACTATATCTTGGCTGGGAGCGGTGACGACAAGCCTCCAGGAAGTTGACATGAAATAATAAGCAGACTTTCTTACCTTTGGACAGAGCCAGGCTAGCTGTTTCCCTTTGTTTCTTTATGCTAAGCTAAGCAAACCATCTCCTGGCTTATATTTAATGGACAGACATGAGAGTGGTATCTATCTTCTCATCTAACTCTTGGCAAGGAAGCGAATAAACATATTTCCTAAATTGTCAAACTATTCCTTTAAACAAATTGCTGTAACATAACGGGTAGGAACTCAATTGTTTGTGAAAACAGTCGAGACTTGGGACTTGTTCTGGAGTTGCTAAGTATTGAACAGAGTTCTCAGTTTCCAGCTTTGATAACTCTCCAGATAATAACATGGGAGCAACGTGGAATAACATGAGAGCTCTGTGATTGTAGTTTGTGGGAAGGAGGGAAGGAGATGATGGAAAGCCTGAAGCCTGTGGTTAAGAGGGTGATTGACATATTTCAACAATATATGAGATTGCTTGAGAGCTGTTTTTTAGTGAAACATGACAGCTTTGTTGTAACTAAATTTATACTCAGACAGTTTTGGAAACATAGTAATTTTACTCCTGCTCCACGTTTTACATTTCAATTCTTTATTTTCTATTTTCCTCTTTACCACCTGTTGTCCTCAAAGCTGCGGTTTATTTTGCGTCCTCATCGGAGTCCAGCCTTCACTTCACATCTAAAACTATGGGGACCTCTACATACTGTGGTGCTGCCTGCCTTTGCTCCTGTGGTTTTGGAGGCCATTTTGTATTTCAGCAGACGATGTGAGCAGTCATCTCTTTAGACGGGCCCTAGGCAGAGACCGGTGGGCACAGAACGGCTGAACCCAATCAACCTATCGATCTCTACTGGGTTACTTGGGTGAGGCTGGCCCGGTGCACATCCTCTGCCCTGGGCGACATTTCCCCTCCCCACCCTCGTCTTACGTCTTACTTTACACCAGTTGCCATGGAGACCACTGGTCCCATTTATCCTTTCTAAGTGCCTCTTTCAGTCAAGCTAGGACTCTCTCTTTTTCGTCTGGATTTGAGATCTCTTTTGCTCTTGCTGTCTGTCTTCCCCTCATATCCTTGCTCTTATTTAAGCTCACACATGTTTTTTATGTACACTTACCAGATATTTAGCTAATTTTGAGTTACTAAGTATATTCAGCAACTCCTTCAAGACACAGGCACCATCCTCTGCGTGTTTTTGACTTGGTGTGGTGGGGGTGGGGGTCTTGTGGTTGTGTGGTCATAGAAGTATGGGGTCCTCCTCCCAGAAAAATGTGATCTTCACTAAAAACTGTACATTTTCAAATCATTTTCGACTGTTATCATTACAATATTTATAAAAACAAAACAAATGTTTTTCACATTACACACAGACAAGTAAGAAAAAAAAAAAAGCTTGATGTCCTGAAGTAATCCTTCACATTTTGAACACATTTTTTGTGAGTGTGTAAAAAAAGGTTAATCAAAGAATAAAAATTTTAACATAAGGCTGATAGTGAAGAGATTTGAACTGTGCTTATTCTCCCAAAGTCAGGATGAAGCCACTAACCAGCTGTAGGGTGGGCATCGTTAGGATTGTACCTTTATCATATCCATACTCTTATTGACCTGGATCTTTATCGATCCTCTTATCATTTTTTTCAATACTATAATTTTTGAAATAAGAAATTCAGAAGCAGCAGCAATAGTAAAGTTCACTACAGCAAAGTCACTATATGCATCTAAAATATTAGTAAAATAAATAACCCATAAGTTACATAGACCTGCTCTGTATAAAATGTGTAATGAGATACCAACTATTATGAATTGGTGTTATATAAATAGAACTGAATTAATATTCCTGACATCAAAATAATTAGTGAAGTTTAAAAAGAATGAAGAACTCAGTCAGTATCCTTTGTCCTCCTCCCTCTGCTGCTGATGTGATTGATGTGATTGTCTCAGCCAGCAGCTTAGTTTACCAGAATTTGCCAAATATCACTTTTCAAATTTTTTACTCGAGTCATAGTCAACTAGAGTAAAATGTTACCTTCACTTCACCTGGTTCACTGTTTCCACCATGGTGTCTCTGCTTTGCTGTCCACTGTGTGTCTGTGTGAGACCATAAATGACATAAAACGTGGCGTAGAACTCAGCATAGTGTTTTTTCCTTTTCATTCAGCTAAAGCATTGTGAAAAAACACTTTGGCGCTGCACGTGTTGTAATAGACTCAAAATAGACAGTGATAGACATAACCCATAATTCCTGTATGCGCTTGTGTGTGTGGTTTCCAAAAAAGATCTCTTAATTTTAGAAAATTAATGGTGACGACCAATTGTAGAGCTTAAACTGTTCAGGCATTTGCTGTGTGTGCGTGTGTGTGTGTGAGTGTGAGATGTATATTATATTCTATATACAGCAGAGGTCACTAATAGGCGGACCGCGGTCCGGATCCGGACCCAGCCGCCGTCCTCTCCGGACCGCCGACCTACAGCCCATTTATTATTGAGACTTACTACCTCGTGACGGAGCGTTTCTATTTTAACCCGCGCAGCTTTTCTAGCATTTACTGTACTGGTTTAGAGGACCAGGAAACTCAAAGACCAATCGCATGTGCTCCAATCGTCTCATGTGACGCTGCTCAGCCAATCAAATCTGTGCATACCGATGCTTGCGAGTCGAGTCCGCGAGATTCACCAGAGACGTTTTGGAAACACACCCGAATTGAGGAGACGAAAGATAAAAGAGATTTCACATGACTTTTAATCAAGAATGTACAGATTTTTACATGTACATT
>NC_060161.1:21558699-21609929 GCF_021292245.1 Micropterus dolomieu | reverse complement strand
CCGCGGTCCGGATCCGGACCCAGCCGCCGTCCTCTCCGGACCGCCGACCTACAGCCCATTTATTATTGAGACTTACTACCTCGTGACGGAGCGTTTCTATTTTAACCCGCGCAGCTTTTCTAGCATTTACTGTACTGGTTTAGAGGACCAGGAAACTCAAAGACCAATCGCATGTGCTCCAATCGTCTCATGTGACGCTGCTCAGCCAATCAAATCTGTGCATACCGATGCTTGCGAGTCGAGTCCGCGAGATTCACCAGAGACGTTTTGGAAACACACCCGAATTGAGGAGACGAAAGATAAAAGAGATTTCACATGACTTTTAATCAAGAATGTACAGATTTTTACATGTACATTCCTCCCACGGGCAGTTCAAAACCAGAATATCTCATAGATCTAGATGCTAGCTGGAGCTCACGTTTCTCACTGAACAACAGAAAGTTGGAAAGTGGTAGCTCTGTAAGAGGAAATGAAAGAGAAGAGGAGGCATTACAGCTGTTCATTTGTTATGATGTGTTGAGTGTTTATTATAAAATTGGTTAAGACTACACTTCATCACTTCAAGCTACACTTTTTACTACATTTTTTCTAAAAATTAGGCACTTTAATTTAGTTTACTTAAATTTAGAATTTATTATTTGAATAGTTATTATTTATTATCCTTCCAGTTTGATGTGAAAACTGAAATATTATTTGATTTGACAGTCCGTTGTTGACTAAAAACATGTGTTGATACAACTATAGGTTATAGTACTGAATGATAACGCAAGTTCGTCGTTTTGATGTTCCGGACCTTTGCTTCAGGAAATTTTCTCTAACTAGACCTCTTTGAAATCTAATTGAATACCCCTGATATACAGTATAAATATTTTATTTCTTTCATATCGTGGATGTTTCCTCACCTCCCAACTTTGTATTCAATTCTGTGTTCAATCAGTAGATGAGATGACAGATGACTTAACCTGCTCTTCCAGTATTCACTGTATGGCCAAAGATATGTGGACTCCTGAGCATTACTGCCTTCACTGTTCTGGGAAGAGCTGCAGTGATTGGCTCCCATTCAGCCACAACAGCATCAGCGAGGTCAGGCAAATAGCCTGACTAAAATAGCATTGAGTGTTTACATGCGCTTAATTACTTAGTTACAGTCAGCTTTCTGCAATAACCTGGTTTCAAAAATTTCATGTATGTATGTATATCATGTATATGTGTATAAGTCTGTAATCAGGGTAAGGGACTGGAGAAGCCTGGTCTTCCAAGCTAGATTTCTCCTGGAGAAAGTCGAATTCTTTGTTATGTACAGCACACACATCACTAGGTTTCTCATTGGCTTTTGACATCGGCATTTCAAAGACCGAAGACAGGGAAATTATTGCTATGACAGCAGGGCTGCTGGAAGAAAGAAAAGATTATCACACACAAAGATGCATCTTTCTTTTGAAAACAATCCCATCTGAATTTCGACTAACACAAAGTAGCCTCTGTAATTGTATAATAATAAGTTGGGTTTCGACCACTTGGTGCAGTAAGAATCCAGACAGTGCCCGTGTCCTCCAACTCATAGACACAAGAAATTCAAATAATTCAGGAAACTTTTTATTGTGTGTTGTGGCCGTAAGATTTGTATTAATAATTTTTGCCATATAGTATAATTGCTGGCATAAGGGTGAAGTACAGTCTCACTCACTATTAATTACATTTTCTTGTGAGTGACAAATTACCTTCATGTGGGAATGCTTTTAGACATTTACTGACTGATAACACAGTGCTTTACTTTTCTCCAGGGCTGGGCACATTAACGCATTATTATCGCGTTAATGCAGTTTTTATTATTATTATTTTAAAAGCTCACTGGCTCTGAATACACATACAGTCAAACCATGGGTCACAGGAGGGGTGGGATGTTGATCAGCCTGCAGGATCACCCACCCAAACAAGCAACGGAGGGAGGCTTCGGCAGACTATGTTGGCTGCAGCGTGTGGGAGAAGTAGATAAACAAAAGCATGACAAGCGATCAAATGTAATAGCGAAGTGGATAGCTACGCACTCCATGCTGATTAGTATTGGGGAAAAATCACAACGTAGTCGCTTGGCCCCGCGGGATTGCTCCGAGCTCCTCAGGTGAACAGGAGACAAGCGTTCCGTGAGTAAACTGCAGGCGATCTATGGATAGTAACCATGACAACGACTTTTGTGCACTACACAGCTGTGGCCTATTTAACGTAAGTTAAAATTAAAGGCTACATAACTTTTCCTGATAGGCCTACGTCTAGTTTTGCGGGGATGCTCTGCCATGCAAATTCCCTCCTGTTGATGTCCTGATAACTATTTAGTAAACAGTAATAGATTCTAGAAACTCACAAACATCGAAGATCAGTCTCTCTGCCAATGATTTGTGCTGCGCGTCGCGTAAAAAAAGTTCAAGACAATTCAACTTTACCAGCGGGCGGGCGTGTGTGTGACGGGAACGCACCTGATTGTTGCTATGCCTTGTGCTCAACCACTTCACCTCAATCTAACAGAGACACTTGGTACTGAACACAGACTGTTTATGCTGCTCCCTGATAAAAGAAAAACGTTTCTGCTGATACAATAACGATTTATATATGTTAACCTGTTGCTCGGAAGGTGCCTGTTATGATTGTGGCTCTGGACTAACTTGTTTTAACAAGCTAGATAAAAGATACTGTGTAAAGGGAATACTGCTGGTTAAAAATCACATTATTTGTTTAAATTGTTTGCAAACCACATGTTATTGCACTTTTGTGTATATAGCTGTACATTTAAATTAAACGCGCACAATACACTACTTTAGAATTCATTATTCAATTTGCGCATAACTATGTGATTAATTGCAGAAAATCATGCCCAGCACTAGTTTTTTCATTTTCTCACTTTCACATTGATGGAGCCCTTGATGCAAGTTCTGATGGAACAAGAGTGTTAAACAGAATAAAAGAAAAATGTACATGTGTTCTATCTATCATCTATGAAGTCTTGTCACCATTTCCTTTAGTCAAATATAAAAATAATATCCTGATAAAATATCCTACTTTAACACTTTATAGATTTTAGAGGTGCCAGGTGAGGCAGACTGATATACTTGCCCAGTTGGCCCCTCTTCCCACTCCCCTATCAATTTCACCAAATCTATTGCAATCACACATAGGCATACACACTCAGCAACCCCCCAAAGTCTTTCCAAATATTGCACCCCCCTGTTATTCTGCTGTTTAATTGCTCTCTCAAATCAAATCAATAACAGTGAGGCATGTGTTGGGGTGGGGGCAAAAAATCAATTGTTGCAGCTTCACGGCCGAGTCAGAACGGGAGAAGGAAGAGTGGATTGAAGCAGTCCAAGAATCGATCGCTGAGACACTCTCTGACTATGAAGTGGCAGAGAAGATCTGGTTCAACAAGGCCAACAGGAGCTGTGCCGACTGCCGTGCCCCACAGCCGGAGTGGGCGTCTGTGAATCTGGGCGTGGTCGTCTGTAAGAAGTGTGCAGGTAAGGGACACACATATGCTGCTTTACTCCTGGCATCCCTCGGCTCTCTGATACAGACACACGCGCTGCATGCAGGTGCACTCTGATACCCCCCCCCCAAACTCCCCCCCCCCCCACACACACACACAGAATTATGTGAATGAAAGCAAGAAGCATGTCAAAACACGTTTTTTTCAAAGATCCTAAAGTGATGGTTCCCTATCAGGGTATCCCAAGTTGCACAGTGACTAACAAAGCTGTAAAACAAGAAGAAAAAAATGCAACACTTTATTTTATATCTCTGAAATTTATTATTGTAATTGTTGTTGTAATTATTTCTTGGAACGTTTCCTGGAAAAAACAATGTAATTTTGTACTAATTAAAGGAAAAATAGGAAAAATAGGGACAAAGTACTGAGACTGTAATTTTGGGTAGGATTTATTTATTTGCGTTAGGTTTGCATAGGCATGCAGTTTTTGGTTTCCAAGGGAATTGAAACCCAAGTAAATAATCATTCATTATTTAAAACTTCTTAACCTTATTCTTATTCTGCATGTTTTATTGGGGTTGCTTGTAAAAAAAAAAATAAAAAATCCACATTCAGCTGACCTGCTGTACTGACTAGACTTTAGATTATGCTACAAGCTTTTAAGTTGCAATTAATTATTGTTTAATTCAAGTGTGCTAATTGAACCACATGTCTATACAGTACTATTTACTCTTAATTAATCACAAGAAATTATTAAGAAATTACAGAGCCATAAAGTACTGTGTTGGCAAGTGAATGTGGAAGCACCTCCCCGCCCTTCCACGTACCTGCGTGGAAAGCCTGAGGCAGAGAGCAGCAGTAAAGACTCCCTGGTACAGAACAGGCATTAATACCAACTACGTGAATAATCCATACGGCCTGAAAGGTGGAGCTGGGGTGGCGGTGGGTTATGAGCTGCTTGCAGAGGGCAGCCAGGCTGTAGCAGCTTAAATAAGGCGCTTTGTATGGAATTAGCCAATGAATGCCAAGAGAGGAATCAGCTGAGCTGTCACCTGATGTGGCTGGCTTTAAGAAGGCTGCTATCAGCTAATGTGCTGGGATTGTGAGCTGAGCTTGACTTGCCTGCCTGAATTTACGCTATGCTATGCTTTTAAAAAAACTTATCTCCACTCTATGCATCTTTCTTTGGATAGTTTTACTACTCCTTATTTTAAAATTAAATAATTAGCACAGGGAAAATCATTCTTTACTTGAACTGCTCACAACTCACAGACATACTATGTGTGCAGCCTGTGACAGGGGATCAGAAGTAAGAACTGCCTGGCTATGAAGGGTCATAAGCCAAAGAGGTTTGTGAACCAGTTATGAAGACAAACACACATCTTGGATATACTAATCAATTTTGTTTACTCCTCTCTTTCATAGCAAAACCTTTATAGAGAGAACCAAAAAGAAAGACTATGCAGCATATGAAACATTTTGAAGAAGAGTCAAGATATGCTAAAGTAAAAAAAAAAAGAAAAAGCTTGTTAGCACTTAATTCTTAATCTTTATGTGTGGCCTGGTGTTTGTTTGTGTCTGTGTGAGTATGTACTCTGACCCAGAGGCGCCTTTGGAATGAGTTCCCAGGTGATAAGCCACTTATGGGAGTTGGCGTCTGGCCTCAGGACTCTCTAATCTATTTGGCAATGCTGGATGGCTCAGATGAAATGACAACAAAGATTAAGCCACAGGCGAGAACTTGGGGGATCCCAAACTGCTTCTTGACCCGGTAAACATGATTAGTGAGAAGCAGCACGCTTAATGCAGAGGGATATCTGGTTGGTGTGTAGTTTCATTTTTCGCGGTCCTGTACCCCCCCCACACCCACACCCACACCCACACCCACACCGACACAAAAAAAAGAGATCTTCTCCAGGCATGAGATTTCTCCCAGAATTGTAAGTTTTAATGTGATTCTTCACCTCTCCCCCACAGAGCCCATGTAATTGGTATGCATCAGATATCCCACATCCCTTTTCAAACACCCTTAAATGATTTCATTTGCAGGAGTGTTTAATATTACATTTTGTCGACACACTGGGAGAGAGAGCTGGTGAATATCTGCAATGAGGAAGATGTCCTCACACAGTGCTCTTCTTAAATTAGGTGGTGGTCCATTTGGAATACCAATGGCTGCTCGCACTTTTAATTAGTGCTCTCATGTCATGGACAATAAAGAGAAATGCTGAACAAGAGAAAGAGGGGAAAAAAGTAATGAGAAGGCTATTGGTGAAAATGATCCAACATTGCCTTTCCTCTTTTTGTGCCAAGAGAGAATGAATTTGAATACTCTGTAGTTTCACTGTTTGATGTGAAGCTACAGACTATTCATATTTTGCCTTTGCTTGCGCAGACTGGAACAATTATTATTTCCCGTTTTATGAAAGAAGATGAAAACAGGTGAATCTGATCAAAAACACTATCATACAAAAACCTGGGTGAAAATATATACACTGAACAAAATTATAAACACTTTGTTTTTGCCCCCATTCATCATGAGCTGAACTCAAAGATCTAAGACTTTCTCTATGTACACAAAAGGC
The DNA here is from genome assembly GCF_021292245.1 of Micropterus dolomieu. Lineage (NCBI taxonomy): Eukaryota > Metazoa > Chordata > Actinopteri > Centrarchiformes > Centrarchidae > Micropterus > Micropterus dolomieu. The sequence continues at coordinate 21,603,866 of NC_060161.1, read as the reverse complement.
CTATTTCTCCCGTTTGCCTCAGGCAGTGCAACACATCTCCTTCGTATAGAGTTGATCATGTTGTTGATTGTGGCCTGGGGAATGTTGGTCCACTCCTCTTCAATGGCTGTGCGAAGTTGCAGTCAGGTCAAGACCCCGATGAGGATGACGAGCATGCAGATGAGCTTCCCTGCAGCAGATGTCCGGGTGGCTGGTCTCAGACGATCTTGGAGGTGAAGATGCTGGATATAGAGGTCCTGGGCTGGTGTGGTTACACGTGGTCTGCGGTTGTGAGGCCGGTCAGCATCTTGATTTGCCACACCTGTGAGGTGGATGGATTATTAGGAGAAGTGCTCACTTTTTGTGCTCAAGTTTTCATCATATGAAACATATTCTGAGTTGTCCTTGTGACAAGAAGACCTTGCTCAAACTGCAATAAATGAAAAACTGTATGACATCATACCGAGCCACTAGTAGAAAAAACCTGAGTGTTCAGAACAGGGGGAACTCTCAGGTTCTGGTTTACAGGGATTTATTTTAAATTCTTTTTCATCATTATTTGAAACTTTTGCCATGTTAACATGAACATCTGGCCTTGTAACATTATAGATATGCCAGAAAATATGGAAAAGTATAATAGATCCCCTTTAATAATAATAAAAAATATTGGGTAGTGCAGTTTTAATGATTCATTCCTACTCCTGTTGGTTTCTCTTTAATGTGTTAATCCAAGACATAAGCCCTTGGCCCAACACCTGAACTGGTGAAATCCACATTCCTCGGTAACTTTACCTCCCCAATAACTGAAGGTGTCTCTCTTCCTACACTGTTCCTTTTGTTCCCACTTTTCCCTTCCTCCCACTGTGCAACGCATCCAACCAAAGAAAATGACATTGCTCCAAAGACCGGGAGGCCCCCTCTCCACACATGTAATTGCAACAAGCTCCCTTAAACCAGGATGCAACTTGTGGACACGTCTGCTTGCAACAGTTGCCATGGTAACCCACACATGCAGTGCTCATTGCTTTGCTTTGTTTCCTTCTGACCCGTCGTTGAGTGAGAGTGAGGTGAAAATGGCACACAAGTACAGGGTGTTGGAGAAAGTGGTCCATGAGCTGGGAAAGTTTTTAATTGGGGCCTGAAATTCTTGGCGGGTTGGGCAATTTTTGTGTGAAAGCTGGTGGGATGGGAATGCCCTTTTATTGTGTTGTTTTGGTTCCAACGGAAAGATGAAGACACTTTCAACAGGCAATTTATATGGGAAGTTCACACCATGAAACTGGCATGCATGCATGCACACTTCTTCAGCTTCATTACCCTTACACAAGTGAAAATGGTCCTGTGGTGCTATATGTCTTAGTAAGACAGCGAGGTTACTTTTGCCCAAACCAGATTTAAACGTAAGTCTGAAAAGACTAATGCATCCATACTTTTCCCACAAAATATTTAAAAAGTAACCTTGGGTAAGAAGGAAACCCCTAAAAGTAATCCCAGAGCTCAGCTAACATGGTATCAATGAGAACAGACCAGCATGGACAGAAGCAATATATAATAAGATTTTTTTTAATTAACCAACTATTGAATCAGTTTCAACCAGCAGACTCAATTGCTCCTAGATCTTTGTTAAAATGTGGAGTGTGCTAAATTATTTTATTAGAAAATTAGGAACAACATTCTGGGTGACACTAGTATATCGTGCTTCTCTCCCTAATCAAACGTAATGTTTTCAAACTAGATAATTCAGAAAGTTCCAATTTCAACCATTTCAACCGTCCTTAAGGAGGTTGTACATCAGATGTTGCTCATGCTCCAACTGCAGTAGTAAAAGTCAAACAACCTCAGAAAAAGTGCTGATGTAAGTGATGCCCCCTCAATTTATATTTCGAAACAATTGATAGCACAATGCTATAGTGCCTTTGATGAAAAATAACACTACAAGGTGCTTTACATTGTGCTAAAAATCAAACATAGGGGTGCGTTTAGCTCACTTGGTAGAGCTTGCTCCCCATGAACAAGGCTAACCCCTCATTTCAGTGGCCCAGGTTTGGAGTCCACCCTGTGGTCTTTTGCTGGGTGTTGCCCCCCCGCCTCTCCTCCATTTCTAGACACTATCCCGTCTCTTTAAAAAAAGGCACTAAAAACAATGCATACAAATGAGGGTTCAGTACTTGGTCCAATCTTTTTTTCATTATACATGCTTACATTCAGCTAAATTATGCGACCATACAGTCCACATTTGTATAGCTGTGCCGACAGCACACACCTGTACATATTGCTAGCTCCCAATAATCCCAATAGTTTAACATACTGCCTTCAGAATATTCCAGTTTGGATATGCAACAACATTTGAAATTAAATTATTACATAAGTTATTGGTGCTGATTAAATTTATGTGGGTTCAGAACTGGGAAAGCTGGGACTGTTCTTTGTCCTTAATATGTTCACCATTTGATCACATCAAGCCTGACCACAATAGGATGTGGCCTGGCATATCACACTCAAAATCCAGTCTGGGAGCAATTAGACCCATCAGTTAATTGGTCCTAGTGTCATATTTAAAAGGCAATACAGCTAAGGATGAAGAGCTCACAGCTTTAACATTAAATCTGTCCATGTTTTTACAGAAATTATTTGCGATGTGTAACACTGGGAGAAAATAATATATATAAATATAAGACTCCATTGTTATGGTTTGTTCTGCTCAGTATAGACATTACACCAGCATTCTTAATAAATTAGGTAGAGTAAAGAATGAACACTAGTTATCAGAAATTATTTGCTTCTTTTGATATCTTAATAGACAAATAATTTAAGGATTCTGTGCTCTCTAGATCTGTGTCAAGACGGCCTTTCCACAGCTAATAGCCCCACATTTTTATTCACAGTTGCTCTACTTGAGCATAGAAGACAGTAATGAGATCATGCCAAATCTAAAATTATCCGTCTTTACACACAGGACAATAATTCACATTCTCACATACAGCGTGTTTCTGCCAGATGTATTATGCATGTATGCTCTGTCTTTGGCCACAAGCAACCCCAGAAGCCTCTCATTCACCCAAATAAACAGGCCGACCCACAAACAAAATGAATTACTCATGATTCATTAGCAATTAATGGCCCTCGTTCTGTGCTTTCATTTCCAATTAGGAGTGCTGAGGGGACTAAATATGTCTGTTGTGAGTGAGAGAATGAGCTTCCAGTCATGCTCTGTTTCTCCATCTTTTAACTGCCTGTTTATTGTTTATTCCATCACTGAAATGTGTTTAGGTGCACACTATGGAGATTTCTGCGCATATGTCTTAATTTTTATTATTATTTTTTTTCAGGGACTAAAAGCGTGGTTTGACAGCTGTGAATTTTTGATATATAATTGAGAAATGTTTCATAAACCCAAGGGTTGTACGAATTTCTGAGTGTACGTTTGTGTATTTGTGAAGTCATGCTGATGACTGTGTCTTCCTGTGTACCAGGGCAGCACCGTTCTCTTGGCCCAAGCATTTCAAAAGTGCGGAGCTTGAAGTTGGACAGCAGTATCTGGAGCAATGCGCTAGTGGAGGTACTGTATGCTGTTTTCCTTATGAGTTTGAACAACAATAAATTCTAACTGCTTATGACATTTTTTTTCCACTATATATAATCCAAAGCAGTGTCAAAGGGGTTAAACATGAGTCCTATTTGATCACTTATGCCTTTTTCAACATTGTTTCAACTGGATTTGTAGTAGTCTTAAAATTAACTTTAGTTTTTGCTTGCCTTCTAAGGGCTTATAAACTAAAGTAAAATACCAAGTGAAGACCTGATAAGTAAAGTATCCAACCTGGAAAAAAAATCCCATCTGGTCCCTTCAGGCCTCCCTTCACATTTTCATGCGGAATAAGCACTGGCAGAGTGTGCGCATGTAGACAGGTAAGCAGGCCAGCCAGTCATTTCATTCAGACCGAAATGATTGACCGTGCTTATTACAGTCCAGCGACAGGCACAGATACGGGATTTCTTTTCATTTTTGTAATAGAGCATTTGGTTTATTTCTTGCTGTCGGGATGCAAAGAGAAAAAAAAATCAACAAATATAAGAAAAAGTGCTTCTGAAATAAATTGCCTACCCCAGCTTTAACTTTTTCTATGCTGCATATTTATTTTGTTTAATTTTATTCCTTCATTTGACTGTGACAGTGCAATATATAATACATATATTGCCCCAGAGAAATCTTAAAGGTAATCCTCAACTGTGCATATATGCATGTACAAATATATGTCGTCAGGTATGTCGTCATCAGCTAATTTTTACAGGGTGAAAAAAAAACTAACTGTACTGCTGTTGTAATCATTTGCTTACTCTGACCCAATGGATGGAGTTTATGTACACTGAAGTTGGTTTGATAGACCTTCATCTGAAAAAATAATCAACAAGTATGCTTGCCAAGAGGAAATATACGCCAGTTTGGGGTTGGGCAAATGTAAATTTCAAATCCTACTAATGGTTCTATCAGTAATTCTCATCTGCGTTTGTCTCCCTCTCCATGTTCCTTATCACATCAGCTCTTCTTGGAGGTGGGGAACAAGAATGCCAACAGTTTTTGGGCTGCTAATCTTCCCTTGGAGGAAGAGCTCTACAGTGGGGCTTCAGCAGAGCAGCGTGCCACTTTCATCCGCAGGAAGTACAGGGAAAGGAAGTACCGGAGGATCCTGGAGGGCTTTCATAACCGGGAGCAGCTCAACCAGGTGCGACTTTCATGTAGACACACAAAATTTATTTTATAGAGAACCTGTTGTTTTGAGATATTCAGCCAGTATTATTTTTTTTATTCATACATTAACAATTAGGAGTTGTGTCTTCTTACTGGCCATTGAGTATCACGTCTTTACACAAGTACTTGTCTAAGGAGGAGAAAATACACTGCCTTGGATTATACGCTGACTTTATGTTCTTTTCCAACCATATGCCAAACTTGTTTGCTTGTTAACTACAGTGGTATGCACCTGTACGTGTCTTGACTACTTTTCTCTGTAAACACGCAGAGTAGATGTTGTGCAGTACAGTAGATCTACCACTTGGCAACTCTCTCATTGCCCTTGTCAAGTTATCCTCAATATTAAATTTAGGGTTAGTTTTTCAGTAACTGTGTGTCACAAAGTGCTGCCTCATACACACTGATTATATTAGTAAAACTCTGATATTCTTCAGCTGCATGCTCACTTAGGTTCTCAAACTTTTTCACATCAAGGAACCCTAAACTGACACAAATTAGACCGTGGACCCCCCATTTGATAAGATTTTGCCCCATCCGATAGGATGTTACAGAAAGTGTGTGAAACCCATGACCCCAGCATTCATTCATTCTGTCATTGTGTTACTTATGGATGGAATTATAACAAAAAATGGGGACCCAACTTTGAGAATCACTGACATTGAATTCTAGAGACAGTGATTTTTGTCAGCGCTAGCATTGTTATGTTCTGTTAGCTGCGTTAGCTATCATAAAATTAGCTAGCAACGAACAACTAGCATATCTTTTAGATGTACTATATCCTGCCAGCAGCATAGTGTGAACAAGTAACACATCAAGAAGTAAATCTAGTTTTGACTTTGAATTTGTTTTTCTATTTGTGATTACCTGTTTTTCTGTTAAGTTTGCAGCCATTCAGTGATAAGTGGACAACTACAATAGCTGCATCTGTAATTCTGTTAAACATGGTACATAGCATACTTCATTGGCCAAATCCACTGAACCTGAAAGAGCCCATATATTCCTGACCTTTTGACCATCCGTAAGACAGCACTATAAGTAAAAATGCCTAAGGGGGAAGTCTTATCGATCTCAGGTGTAAGCAGGTTGGTTCTAAGGCCTTCTCTGCCAGTATGTGGTTCATGGTTTATTGCTCTGACAAAAAAAGCTCCTGTTTTTTGGCTTCCTCTTAAAGAGAAGGCCTTAAAGCACCATAAACTGAGCCTCCAAACAGCTAAGTTTCCACCTGCATCAGCATTTACGCAGATCAGCCTCCTTGTATTGTTTTCTCGTGGAGAAAAGAGGGATGGATATGTAGAGAGAACGACAGAATGAGGGGGGAAGTAAGGAAGAGGTATACTCGCCAGCTAAGTGGAAAAGTGGATTAGGATTCGCAACAGAAACGCTTGGGCTGGTTTTATTGCGGCTTTACTGGCTTGTGTGTGTGTCTGTGTGGGAGTGTGTGGTGTGTATACGTGTGAACATGTGTGCTGCTCCACAAAGGATGTGTGAATTTGCTGTTAGAGTTTTTTGCAGAGCGGTGTAGAAGAGGAAGTGTGACAGACACAGAGAGTGCGCCAGCCTAAAAGGGCTAGGCCAGTGGAGAAGTACGTGTGTGCACCAGAGAAAGAAAAAGAGAGGAAAAAAGGTAGAAGTGGGTGGTTGTGTTTGCTTTCTCTTGATCTGGTCTGCCTTTATAAGTGGGCTCAACAGATTTGATAGGGATCAATGTGTCATAGAGCCATTATACACACCCAACAGAGATGGGGACCTGAGTTTGAGACTCGGACTCGAGTCTGACTTAAATCGCAGCACACACAGTGACTTAAGACTTCACTTGAGACTCATCCTCAAAAGACTTCAGACTTGACTCGGACTCGTGAACAGTGTTTATTTTTCCCCTCCCTGCGTTACCTTTACCCTACCTACCTAACATGTACTACGTATCTGATGCGCGCGGCCACACCATAGAAAGGACAAACACCTTCAGCTACTGTGCCATTCATCACAAACTTTGGTTTTAAAATTTCATACAAGGCCCAAAGAAAGAAGCGCTGAACGCAAAATAGGTTAGTAACCTCAAGTGAGTAAACATGTTTAGCTCAGCATTGGCCATCTAACGTTAGCTTGTTTCTTGCTTTAGCTACGACCTACGAGACGTTAACTCTGACTGTCGTTCCTAATGAAAAGATGAATGAGCGTTTGTTAGATTGCCAAACTTGTGGTGATCGATTAACGTAACCATTTACGTCCCGCTGGCTGCCATCAGCGTTAATTATTAACGTCGGCTGCAAACAGGTTACAAGTTTATTGTGTTGATCATGTAATGTTACAGTTTTATTTAGTTATAATGTTAAACTGGTTTGAAAGTCTGTGTTAACTTACAGTAGTTTATAAGCTGTCATTAGTTGTAGATGCATTGTACATTAGGCTACATGGTTGTGCTGTGTGAAAAACAGGTTACAGGTTTATTGTTGGTCATGTTGACATTACAGTTTTATTTAGTTAATGTTACACTGGTTTGAGAGTCTGCGATTGGTGTTGGTGGTGTTTATAAGCTGCATTGCACATTACATTGTTGTGCTCTGTAAGTCAGAAACAGGTTACAGTTATCCCTTATAGCTATGCAGTGTTGTAAGCAGCCTGGCCTGAACGCAGCAGGTGATACAACATTCATTATAACCACGAGTGACTTGAGACTTGACTTGAACTCTAGCTTAAAGACTTGTGAGCATATCTGGTATGTCTGTTTAAATAATAAAAACCCTTTAAAACAATTCCACTGTTATCTCAACATAAAGTCATAAATCACAAGTAACCTATAAAAAATAACCAAAAAATGTATTTTTAACATGGACACAAGGACACTGAGTCTAATCTCATTGGACACGTCGTTCCACTTCTATGTCACACTTACTTACTGTAACACAAGTATGAATACGAAAAAATAAAAGCTATATAAAATCCAATCCTTTGGGAGTCTTCTCTGGGACAAAGACAATAATACTAGTAATTTCCTCATTGACATTCATGCAGTTTTGAAATCATGCAGTGGCATTTAAGCAAGTTTTATGGGCCCAGGGGTCATGAAACTCACTCAGCACATGCAGTAAATTACCGTTTAAAGTGTTGATTAATGTAATAAAATAAAAATTAAAAGGTACTGAAGTGATTTACACCTGACGGCATCAATATGTCTCTTACATAACCCCAACAGCGCATGCTTATTCTGTTAGGATGTTTCTGTTCTGCGTCCGTCCCCCTCATTTTCTGCCCTCTGTCTAACCCGCTCTCTGTGTTCCTTAGTCCCATGTTCCCCATTAAAAGCTCATATCCCAGTGACCTCCACAGAGTCTCCGCAGGCCACATGACCTAGAGAGAGAGAGTTAGGGGAGGGTGTCAAAGGCCCTTCTTATATCATTACACACACACTCACACACGCCGACACACACAAACCCTCTAGTGGCTGCAGTAATTGCTATGACACAAAGGTCATTTCCAGAGACGATACAGAATAAGGCCAGGTTGCATGGGACTATTTTGCCGTAATCTGACCCTGTCTTGTGTGTGAGTGTGTGTGACACATGTGGTGTGTGACTAAAACTAATCATATCTTTATATATTGTTGTATATGTTTTCTGGGTTTTTTGTTGTTGCAGAAACTGTGTACATAGAAATAAATGAACGCGAGTGTCTGGAACACACACATACTTAAATATCTTTATATCAGTGCAGGTCCTTTGTGTGGGCGGGCAGGTTATATTGACAGGTGCTTTGTTTGTGTGTGTACTTTGCCTGTGTATATGCGCAGCCTCACCGTGCCTCACTTTCAGACGGATCTTGCTTGTTTGTGGCAGATCGATGCAGCTTACTGACTCGGCCCAAGTCCGATGAAACGAGAGGTTGCTCGTTGAAATTCCGCTATTTGCCACTCGACTCCTCTGTTGATCCACTTTGTTGCGGGTCATCGTGCACAATGTCACATCAATTGACTGGACTGATAGGAAGAGACAGACAGAGAGGGAAAATATTATCCTCACTCAGACTGTATTCTTCTGACTCTTTTCTCTTGCTTCTCGTAGCTGGCTCTTTTTTTGAAGCAGGTGAATAGTTTTAACAAAGTGTGTCTGCATGGCTAGACATTACATATATAAGTGTAATTCTTGTCTCATATTAAAGAAGGAATTGAACATCATGTATTCATAGTTTGTTTTACAGGCCCTGGGATGAAGTACCAACCTCCACGGGCAAATGCTGAGGCAAGTGCAGAGGTGCTTTAAGCAGCAGTTCTTCTAATGGCTGCTGCTGACAAAGAGAGTTCAGTCTTCAGGGTAAAGCACTTTTGTAAAGAGACAGAAAATAAAGGAATATAAGAAGAAAATAAATATCTCAAGACGTCAGGGCCTTAATTGAGTATCTCTCTTCTTTTATCTCTTGGAGACAGTTTAACCAAATAATCTTCCATTAAGGAGATATTAAACTTTATGTATTAGAGATGTCTTTGATTGACATGTGTGTCAGCCTATCACAGCAAGCTGTGGTGGTTGCGGTTTGATCAATGAACTCTGCCAGGCTTTCCCCTTTTTTCATCATTCTTTTTTTAATCAAGCTTGGATGAATGAGTGCCCTTGAACTGAAAATACATTATAACAATGCTTTTAATTTAGTTTAATTGGAATTGAGTAGAAGGGATGCTTTCCGTTAGCTTAGCTTTGTTTGTGCATTTTTGGTCATACCGTATGATTATGGATTTCTTAGACTTCAATACATATTTTAAACCTGGAGGTTTAAGACAAAAATGTTTTGAGACTAACAAAGTAAAGTACACAAACCACAACACAACCAGTATGTGTTCTTATACAAAGTACATAATTGTATATTTTATACTACACGCCCTTCTTAACATGTTTTAACATTTTCATATTGTAAAGTTCTTGCATACTCTTGGATATATTCACTCCATGTGTTTTTGTTTTCCTCAGTATGCGCTGTTGTTGTTTTCTCAGTTTGTTATTCATCCCTTTTCCCACATTTCTCTTCTTCAAAATTGTTAGTTTCATTATATTTAATATAGCCCATTTGTCCTGTTCTTATTTGCTATATTCCTTTTTTCACAGGGATTAGAGATTTAATGATTCCCACGGGGAGTATTAAAGTATGATCTTATTTTAACTTCTCTTTTGAACTCAGCCGGCGGAACTCAATTCTAAACTTTATATGGTTTTCTGATGCCACTTTATAGACTCTCTGTCCTCTATCAACCTGCCATGCATACACAGACACACAGAGCGACATCAAGCTTCTCCTCCTACACAAGAAGTGAGACCACAATCTCTTTTCCAGGGATTTTCGCTGGTTCATTGTCTGGGATGTGAAAATTTTAAAGGTATTAATCCAGTTATAGAAAGCTACTTAGAAATGCAATGAGCCGCAGCTGCAGTTACTCAGTCTTTTATTACATCAGGAAATGTTAAGTGACAAGTGGACTTGAAGATTTGTGATCCCTAAAAATAAGCCTTTAGAATCCAAGTCACAAACATGTCGAAATTACAGATACAGTTTTATCCTACACAGAATACATTATTAAAGAATTTTATAAATGGTGCTGAGGCCTCATGAGAACCATATCGAGTGAAAGCACAGTACAGAGAAACTCTTCATGGGCTCTTTTATGTGTGCACAGGCACTGTGTGCAGCTGTGGTGTTGCCTGACTTGCTGCAGACTATGGCGCTGGTGTTCAGTGGGGCAGATGTTATGTGCGCCACCAGGGATCCAACCTTCTCCACCCCGTATCTCTTGGCCCAACGTGCTGGACAAAGGCTACAAATGGAGTTCCTGCACCAGAACAAACTTTCCGGTAAGCAACAATGAGTGCTGTTTACTGTTGCTATGCCTGTCAGGGTTTCCCTTCCTGCATGGCACAATCATTTGGCAGATTTACCACTGAAACAGTTGTTCTCTGATTACATACAAAAGTCAACCGAAGCAGTTATTTCATTCCGAGCTGATGACTGCCAGTTTAGTCACCTGAAATGACTTTTTTCTACCAGATTTTATCAGCTGTAGCTAGCTAGCTTATTTATGCTAACTCTGAGTTGGCTTTTTAATGTTTCCAGTGGACTCACATTAATATTAAAATTCGGCAAGGCAAGTTTATTTGTATAGCACATTTTAACAACAAGGTAATTCAAAGTGCTTTACATAAAACATAACATTTTTTTACACTTAAGGACTCTAACCCTTCCTTTGATACAGTCGTCACTGTAAATCCAGATTGTCCACGCTACAAACTCTGGCGGTTGACAGCGTGCCCTGTCAACAAGTTAACAGGGAAAAACAGGGACTCTAATCCTTGTAATTCTACTCGGCCGTGTTAACTGAGGATCAGCCGTGTGAGATGGTAGAATCAAAAGAGCACTCTAAGTTTTTTAAATGGTGTTCACTGAAAATCTAAAAACAAAGAAAAAGAAAACAGGAGACTAAAAGTTACAGTGCAGTGTAAGTTATCAATCTACTAGGCAGTGGTAAAAAGAAAAGTATGCACTTGACGGCTACAGAAATTATATAAAAGATTGAGGCTAAAGCTAACAGGTCCTGGGCAAAAAGTTACTTGTTACTTGTAAGACAAACTCAGAGTAGCAAAACAGAGGTTTGCTATTGTTTGTGTACATTTACTCAAACCAGATAAAGAGCAGGACTGAGCAGCTAAAATTGCCTTAAACTCTGATATAGTGCCATTTGGTTTCTACACAGTAAATGTGTCAGTCCTGTATTGAGCTTTAATGTAGTTAGCAAGCAATATTCTCCTTTAATGCTCATTTACTATTGTTGGTAGTGAGCTAGTTAGCAGGGCATGCTAATGTTAGCGGTTTTCGTTTACAGACAAATGCTGCTTGATCAACTTCTTACGGTTTGGCACTTGTTGTTTATGGTTGGAAAATATATTTGAAAAGATGCCACTCTACCTCTTCATGTTTTGTCCACCTGAGTAATTCTCACAATTACTGCACCTACGATTTAATTCAGTAACAAAGTGAAAAGAGTTCCAGCTTGAATACAGGGAACTTTCCCCTGGTCAGTGTTCAACCCAGGTGAGGTGTTGGGCCACAGAAATTAGCTATGAAACAGAATACCTTATTTATTCTTCTCTTGTCAGACCTAAAAAAAAAATAATAAAAACCCAAGAGATGCTGACACGCTGGCATAAATCTGTGAAACAGCCTTTAAACTAGGTGTGCAAGTTGGACCTTTACAACCGTAGCTGCCACATATATTCATCCCATTGTCTTTGTACTTTAACAAGCAAATCATGTTTAAAACCCGTGCTCACCGCTGTGCTGCCATGTTTATAAAAGCACAGTGTGAGGTTTTATTTTTTTTTACTGCCATGAATAGCAAATGAAGGCAGAAAGCCAGAGTTTTAAGTTAAACTCTCTCTCCTTCTTCCCCCAACTCTCCTTTGTATTACCCACCTCATGTTCCTGGTGTTGGAGGCACACCACAGATGTGCGGTGTTCTGCAGCTTCCTCATGATGGGTGTGTTTTGTTTGTGTGGTTCCACACAGGGCTGATGATAAGAATGTATTAGATTAAAGGAGCGAGAGAGGCCGTTGGCTGGGGCCACGGAAAGACTTTCTCTGGGACTTTATTTTACATAATGTATGCGCTGCATCTGTGCACAATTGCCGGCACCGAGCCTGTTAGGGACTCCTAATTGCTAGCATGGGTCACCTGGTCGTCATGGTGATGGCCATTACTTGGAGGTGAGGTGTGCTTGAAGACACACATCAAGACTGACAGACACACACACAGACATTCACACGTGTTGAATTGTCCATCTGAAATGTGTAGCATGCAGGCAGTTTATATATGCTCATTATGTGTCTGGAAGTTGTAGGGCTTCATCATTAACAAACAGTCAAATGTTGAGCCAACCAGACTCTAGGCCAACTACTGCAGGCAACAAGGACCTAGGTCGGGGAGGTTACCAAGAACCCAAGTGCCATTCTGACAGGTTTACTGTTCCTTGGCTGCAAAAGAGATCTTGCCTCAGGGACAACAATCAGTCCAGTGGTTGGCAAGTTGGGACTATACGTCAGAGTGGCCACAAGGAAGCTACTTCTGATCAGATCCTTAAATACCAGCTCCATATCCCAAGGAACTACCTTCATATTTGACAATTGTGCGTTTTTTTTTTACAAATGCACAATCTTTCCATAACATTAACCGAGAGTTTAAGCAGCCCAGGATTAACCAAACCTTAGCCAGTATGTATTTGCTATAACCACTTACTTTCTTAACCTTAAATGCAACTTATCCAACCTCTACATGCCGTGCATGGATATTGTAGAAACAAATCTTTTAAAACATGTTGGCATTGAATATAATCTGGGGTTAGGCTCAATCATCAATCGTCTGCCTATACAGCCTTGAGTCTACACTCAAGGTTTATTATTCTGGTGACATATCCCAAGAAAAGCAACAATAAATTGATCCTTCCAAGTAGGGTTGGGTCGATGATGCCATTGTCCATCGGCGATGGCTGACAGTTTTCACAATGTTGAGCCGACATCATGATTGTAAAAACGCATAACTGTGCCGTTGACATGTTTTCTTCATTATGATGAACTTGTTTTTGCTCCTTAGAAAGTGCTTGGAAATAATCATCTGGCTGTTCTGTCTGGCTGTAAAATAATAAAAACACACATCTATAACACTAAAGACATGCACTATTATGGTGTGCTGAAAAGATTAAGGCTTCACACAAAACACTGTCCTAATTCCCTGTTTGACATTTTCCAACCGCCGGACACATTGTCATATCACACAAAGCTGTGGCTGGTGGCGTCTGCATGATTTTTTTTGTGCATGCAGCCCCTAGAGTTTGCAGAAAAAGATTTATGAATTCTATGATTAAACAAAAATTTTACTTTTTCAGTTGTTGTGCGCAGTGTTATGTTTGGCAGAAGCTGGGAACAATTCAATACCCACATGACAACATCCCTACTGCATAGTGTGGTGTTGACAGTGGGAAGATGGAGGGAAGAATAAAAGGGGCCACATAGCAGCCGATATCGAGGACAAAACAGGGTTCAGAGTTATTTTAGAGTTCCAACAAACGGATGCGCACATGCACGGTAACATGAGGACACATATAGGTATTTTATTTGTTTGCAGCAGGAAGAACAAGAAGATCAAGTCATCAAGTCAAGGCAAGTCTGACATTTGGACAAATTTCTCAGTTGTCACTGATGATACAACAAACAAATTGGACTTTGTTAGGTGCTACAAATGTGCAAAAGTATCAATCTACCCTTTTCTATCTGTTATTCTGAATGTTTAGCATAGCCCTAACAATTTCTAACAAATTCTACACTATCTCTACAAACTGGGACACGAAGGACGCGCACTCTGGCTGCTCATTCAAGCTTTTCCTGCATTCGATGCATGGATTTTGAAACTTTGTTGCAAAGCAGTCGATTAGTGTTTAGGTCATGTTTTTGATGAATCAAAGTGTTATGTTTAAATGCAGAGGGGGAGAATGTAATTTTGCAGTGTTATCACCGACAGATATGCATCTATTTAGTAATACTACTCAGTAAAATAATGTATTTTCCCCTGCGGGACAGGAGAAGACACAATAAATCAGTGGAACCTCAAATGACAGGAATGGTTAGAAATTTAAAGGGAACGGACAGGAGTGGGATTAAGAAAACAGTCAAGCAGGGCTCTACTTCAGGCCTTCATCCACCACATGGTGGATGATTCTTTAACAAATTCACCATCCCCCCGTTTGGGAGACTGGCATAAACCAGCAATAAACAATCGGCAAGCACTAAAGTCTAAATTGGAATATCTCTTAGTGTGAACAAAACACTGCCGCTGGGTCTCTTAACAGTGTGAATCGTGCTCCCAGTTTGTGAAAAATAAAGATAGGAAAACCCTCCGTTTCCCATGGATAGAGTGCATCAAAACAAAGCTGTCACCCAGCTTCTCCCAGAGCCTCTCCACCATCCCTTCCCTCCAGTGGCTCATTTGTAGCTCCAGCATTAGGACGTCCACTGATGCCAGAGCATTGCCACTTCATTAGCTCATTCTCTCCGTGTATATGTGAGTGCATGCATGTAGGCCTCGACGGTCCTCGTTCTTCCACCCACACCTGCTTGCCCCAAAGCACCCCGGGATACTGCAGGAGCATGTTCATTTACATATTGGCATCCCAGATTCCATTAATTAAAGTCAATGGCAGCTCTCCGAGGCAGTGTCTCTTCGCGATATAGGAACCCCTGAGGGCAGATTCAATGATGGATCTATCCCTTATAGTAAAAGGGTGGAAGCCTTTAACTATAAAGGTGGTTTCTTGTATATATTTTAAGTTCCATTATGATTTTTATGTCCAGTGTATTCCCATATGTTGCATTCAGGAGGCTACATAGGCTACATAAATGAAAATTTAACCATGAAAAAACTGTATGTAATGTCAGGTCCCCGTTCAAGTTTTTTGTTTTCATCACAGGACCCCAAAAATATTTTAAAACTTTCAAGATCAATGGTTTTCCATTTGGGGTCAAGTTGTGCCAAACAGACAATGTCCAAGAAAACATTTTTGGCACCGTTGAAGCAAAATTTATAAAATGAATACACACTGCCAACGTCAAATATTTTTCAAGATGATCTATTTTGACACAACTCATATCTAACTGTGCTGTCACCAGAGTCTGTCCTGTCACCTGCCATTGTGCACATGGCGAAAGATATGACACCAGGCATCAAAACCTTTGGAAACTGTATCTTGATCTGTACCACTTTCTCAATGCTAATTTACAGCTTTAATGGTTAAGGAGACAAAAATCAAGTGGACAGTTATAGGTTTGAAATTCCCCCAGTAATCAGTGTCAGCACTCTACACTAAAGTGGAAGTAATTCCTGATAAAAGCCTAAGCTGATGGACAAAAAACTGTAAATGTAAATTCTCTAAAATGAGCATTATAAATCCCAAAATGTGTGCATTCCCCATATCTTTATGGCTAATTTAACAGGTATAGAGCATTGATGGTGTTGCCAGCATTGCTTTAATATCCTTATGTAAAGGCATCACTTTGATGTGATTTAAATGGACGACACAGAGGGCCGCTTTGGCCAACGAGCACTTTATAAACACACAAAAGAAGTTTCGGCCCTTGGAATGGTCACACTCACAGACACTCTGGATCGGTTTACAAAATGTACACCTACCAGTTCCTTTTTCGTTTATTTGACATCTGTCATAAGCAATCTGGTAGATTGGTCTGAAATCGTATCTTTGAAATACCTTTGTCTTCAAATACGTGTTGCTGGTTGCTTGTTGTACTTTTTTAAGTTTGACTTTAAACTGTGGCTTGTAATCTCATGTAGGGTTGGCCTCATCACACAAAAATAAAACAAAGATCTTATATTCAACCATCTAAACACTGATCAATGTCAAAGATCCTGTAATTGACAAATCTGTAGTCACAGTTGCCACTAGGGGCAGAATATTGGATATTATCGCCTTAGAAAGTTGTAAAAGTGAATGTGTTAGCAAACAATTGCTTATTTACACATCCAGGAGATACAGAGCAACATTAGCATCCATTTGGAGTCTTTATGTCCATGTGGCAAATACAAGTCCAATATTCATACACTTTCTAACCCTGCTTTGCTGCTAAATGCTCCAGTGACTGAAAACTAGCTAGCTTCTAACCACATTTGTTTGCTCTTGGGTGCTGGACAGGTAGCATACATCGAGTTTAGCAGGCCTTTTAAGCTGAGAACAGTTTCCTGCTGCTGCAGAAAATGAGGCAGATGGGAGCAGTGAACCAAAATAGTAAAGCCAAAACAATGAGCTGAAAGATGCTAAAATGCTCCGTAGAGCGGTGGGGAACTGCAGATTTGATTGATAATTCTCTGTCGCTCACCATAAATGACACCTTCCACATTTAACATAGTCAATTTGAACCATTATCTATATAATAATATAAAAATAATGCAGCTTAGATATGTGTAGAATTTCATAATTTCGTTCATCCCAGTGGTGGTATGAATATAGACACTGGAAGAAAGCTGTGCCATTATTCCCTGGGACAAAAATGCATAGAATTAAAGCTAAATTCTACAAAAAAAGGGGTTATTAAGGTTGCAATTTTGATTTCTGCATTAAACAACTTGTTTCTTGCAACAAGACAGTGAACCCCTGCCAGCTATTCACCCTTGTAAATCTCTGGATAAAAGCATCAGCTAATGCCTAAACTGTAAACACAGCAATGTAAATATGTAAATTGTGTTTTATGGCAGCTCTTCACTCCACCCAGGAGGCCATTGTACTGTAAAACCAGGCTTAACAGCAATGCCTCTTACTGTTGACATCATTCTGCTTCTTAAATGACACACCACGGATTTGGAGGCAAAGAAGTTTTATTGTTGCCATCCTTGCATCCCTGACGCCTCGAATCTCTGAATCTTGGGGCACATTAAAAATTTATCCAGCAGGCTTTCTGTGTGGATAATAAAAAGATGAATACTGACACACACACACACACACACAAATACACACATATACACAAACACTAAATCAGAGGCCCTGTTTCATCTTGGGTCTCCATTCCACCCTGTTGTTAGCAACATCTCAAGTGTCTGCCAGCTTCTGCAGTGCCTGTTGACGTTGTTTATGTTTTTAAGCAGCATACACACTTTACACTGGACTGTTAGAAGGTCAGGAGTTCAGCTGCAGAGTTTTATTTTAATTTTTTTTTAATTAAGGCATTTTTCCGGATTGTCTGTATGTGGATGGACTTCATTTTGAGTGCTTTTGGCATTCAGACTGTTTGAGCATGTGTGTGGCCTGTGCATACATTTTATTTCTGTAATCACGTGAATGTTTTTGGCTCTTTTTTTGTTTTTTTTGTAAAGATCTTGAGCTGACTTGTACATGCTATCTTAGCTTGCCTTGCATATGTTAGCCATTTGGGTTATCATTTACTGTGTGGAGCCTCACTGTCTCTTTGTGTGTGAGCGACTGCGTCTGATTACCCCACTGTCCACTGCTTGTCGGGGACCACTTTGTGACCGTTGCCGTGGGCGACCAGATGGCTAATTGAGCACTCTGTCATGTCACCTCCCTCCACTGGGGACTGAGCCAATCAGCTCAGGCCAGACTTCTCAACTGCTGCCCCCACAGACATCACAGTACCATCTTAACAGAGTCCAGCTTTAGGGCCCCAGAGGGACTGTTTTGAAGGCTCACAGAGAAAGCCTTGTTATAACTGATACAGCATCAAGCCACTGGCTTATTTACATTCTCTCAACCTGAGTGGTTGGAAAATTGCATGCTAGTGTGTGTGCATGTGTGCTGGGCTCACTTCCCTTCAGTTTGCTGATTAAATTCTGTCAGATTCCATGTATTTATGATGCTGCTATTGGCATACACATTGTCCGTGTTGGATTCAAAGCTAAATTACAGATGTTGCTAACAAAGGTGACCCAGGCTTTATACAGTATATCATCCTTGGCATCACATCAGAAATAGATTGTGCTCGTTAGAAATAGTTATTATGCCAGATATTGTTGGGCCGTTTTTCAGTTACAGTCCTCATTTATAATTACTATGTTGGAAATCAATTGTCTTTTTAGTAATTTAGTCAGGACGTCTCATTGAGATCAATATCAATTTTTTACCAGTGAGAACAAATTACATTTACGTCACAACATGACAGTGCAGTCACACAAATCAGTCGCCTCACACGGAGACTCACTAATTAAAACATTTGCAAGCATTAGTAAAAACATCAGTTAGTAGAAGCTTAGAGGAGTTAATAATAAGGTGCAAAATACTAAAATTCAGTCTTGCCCAGTTCAGAGTTGGTAGGAGGAACTTTCAAAGCCAACCTTCCCTGATTTTATTAAGCTCGGTCCATGTGAAACAAAAGGGTATATATTCCATCTATCAAATATAGTAGTTTTATAGAGTTGAAATACATCCTTACATCCTTACCTTTATTTTATAAATTACAGAAGTTCACGTCTTGAAAAACATTTTTTTTATGTAACAAGAATAACATATAGGCAAATAAATAATCTTGCTTGCACTACCAACTCATGATGAGTAATGGCTCTGCACCACTATTTACAAATACCCAAGTCAGCGGTGCAAACAGTTTACTACAAGCCACAGCTTGATGTGATTTTCATTTTTAACAGGCCTGAAAATAAACTATAGGTTATCAGTGCTGAACTGTAACAGTTTGAAAACAAACGTATACAAAATATTCAGACTTTTTCCCACATGTTGTCGTGTATGAAAACACCCAAAATTAACACTGCAATCGGACTACTAACTACTATAAGCGAATATTTAAACAGCATTTGTATAGGAATAAATCTGCCCCAAGCTTTTTGATCCATATAAGCGGATCACTATAAACGGTTTCCACTGTAAAGTAATGTGTTTGCATGTTCGTGTTAATTTACTGTAATTCAAAGATTATTCGTGTGTGTTAACACACTGAATTAGTTGACAGAACACACATACATTCAGAAGAAATTGTCTTTTTAAATTAACAGATTGTTTTTCTCTGGGGAATGATATGTCGCCCTGAAATGAGGCTTCTTGGTGTCAGTTATGGTGGAAATGTCGCTTCAATTAGAAGTGGTTTCAATTAAAGTTATTTTACCTTGCTTGATGAGAGAGCTGGAGGTAGTGAAGATAAAATCTGTAAGATATTGCCAAGGCCCCGGCAGAAAATTGAACCTCAGAATTGAAGCTAATTGAATTTGAGAATGATAAGGTTAAATGTGGGGAGCTCTTACAGCTAGCAAGAAAGGATGGGAAGTGGGAGTTCAGAAGAAAAGGGGGAAAATGAGGGAAGGCTGCTTCTAATTTAAATAGACAAAGATGAAGAGTTCAAAACTCATCTTTAACAGATACAGTACATGCAGGTTTGTGCCTTGAAATGCTCTCGGAACACCTTATCTTTGACTTTGCAAGAGTATAACCGTGTGACAAAGTCATGACTAAATAAACAGTAGTTTGTGTAATCATGTTTTATGCTGCTTATGGGAGAAATAGATAATACTGTGCAGGTTCATTGACTTCCACGGGGGAATATTCTCCACATGGAGGTCAGAGCAGCAGCCATGAAACTGGCAAGGTTTCAGTGTCTTGCTTAAGGGCACTTCAACAATGGGGAAGCAGGCCGTCATGGAGCCATGATTCCATGTTTTCTGGTTGAAGGACAATCTTTTTAGGGATTTTACATGAATACGAATGGGATCTAAAGATAGAATTGCATCTGGGATTAGTGCTATCTTGATCTGAAAACAAATTCAGTCCAAACCAAACCTGTATTTTTTTTGTGACCACACTATGATATAACAGCGATGATGACTTGATGGAAGCTGGACATCTCGACAAATAATATCTGGATAGTATGTTGTAGTAATACAGGCGTAAGTGGCAAAGTGCTCTGTGGGATTGCATACTTTATTTAATCGAGCATGGCGTAAGTTCAGGCAGGCAACGAAGTCCAGCTCAGCTCACAATATAAATAATTGTATTGAACCCCACTTGCAGCCATCTTTACACTCTTCACAATGGCATCTATTGGGTTAAATGAGAAAAACAGTATAAATTCAAGCCGCTCACCATATGTCATTTAGTCTTTTTGGCTTTCTACGGATTGCTCAGCTAGCTCCTCCTCCTGGCACTTCCATGTAAGCTCATAGAAGGCCAGGGAGGCTTGATGGTGAGGTTGTTTTGGGGGGTTTTTAGTGGATGCTATGCTAGGATTCACTGGGGTTCAAGTACGGTAAAAATTACATTTAAAATTTTTACTTAAATTTTATGCCATTAGGTGGAGGGGAAATGGAGACAGAAGTGCAAGTGAAGGATCAGAGTGGTGCAATGCCACCATCACATTCTTTGGGTTAATCCACGTCCCTGCTCATTTACTGTCTCCCCTTGCAGATTTCCCCAGAATCGAGCAGTGTTCGGAGAACACCTCCCTGTCTGATGCTTCCCTCTTCATGGATGGCTTCCTCTACATCTCCTCTGGCCCAGCCAAGACGACGCTGGACCGCCGTGGAAGAGATGGTGAGTGTAACTGCCGTTTTGCAAACCCCTGGCAAGCCAATCAATCCATCAATCCATTTGTAAGCAATTTGAACTGCATGTTTGTCAGAGGTCTACTCCAGTTAAGCGCTGATCGATCAATCAGTGTCAGGCTGTCAGTTGTCAAACTGCCAATCGTTTAATCCGTACACCAAACAGTCCAGTCAAAACGATCAATGAATCCGTCTTTCAAATTCGTTCTGAGTCTGCCCTGTGGGAATACTTGTCAGACAGGAGTATGTTCTTAGATGACTCAGCCGTGAATGCTCTGTGGAAGTACGCAGTAACTTAGGGCCAGGTTAAAAAATAATTAACAAAAAGAGAGTCTTTTCTAAAGCTACCTACAAAACTTCTGAATTTTCCTTCTTTTGTCTTCCAAGGCAGTTAAAAACTTTTAATCAGGCTCTGTCTCACACCCAACTCTTGCTCTGCAGTGGTCCCACTTCTCCAAACAGCTGGAGCGTTTCTTGGGCCCATGGGTAATTAGGAGAAGGAGCCAGCTTTGGATGCTGCCCCTGGGGATGGGGGTTATTGGGAAGGTGGAGAAAGTGGGATTGAGAATGGGGCCTTGAGGGGGGTTGGGGGATGACAGCTTGCAGCTACCTGCCACTTGAACAAACTGAATCTCCTACGTCTTCATCTCCATTTCCATCACCCCACACACGCTCCACTCTTATTGGTGGTTGTACATGCTGGCTAATGAACAGGGCTGAGGTCAAGGAAATCCCCCCCTTAGAGGAGATTGGTGGGCGGTGGGGAGTCTTACCAGTGTCTATTGAAATTCTTATAATTTGTACAAATGGAATTCATTTTCATTTCATTTGTTAAAGTATAATTCCAGTGCGTAGTAATTTGGGTCGTCTTTTCATAGTTGTTGGCCATCATTTCTGCTGATTAAGAAAATATTGTACATGGCAACCTCAATACACTGTCTAATGGGTCAAGAAACGTGCAGACAGGTTTTAAATAAGTCTGTTTTAAAATAACATTAACCAGATTATCGCTGACCAGTGTTACCATTCAAAATTGGCTTACCTTTTGGGTTTCTTCAAAACCATCTTGCCGGTCTGACTTGTTTTTACCAATGTCACCATGTTCCTAGATCTCAGCGATGAACTTGTTGAGTACAGTGTTACCAATGATGACATATCCCTTTTTAATATGTCTTGGTGAAACCAATTTGTCCTTTAAACCTGAATGTAGGCATTTTTTTCTTGGCCACATGGGGGCACCAGAAACAAGTTAGTCACTAACTTTGCTGTTAAATGCTGGGCAGGTAGTGGACAGTGGGTTGGTTCAGCACAGCTTCTTAGCTGAAAACAGCTGCCTGCGTATGGAAACATTGAAATCCTTTTTTTACCTTTATTTATGGTCAATGAGGGAGGGAAAGAATTGCTTGTTCACTTTCCACACACATATTTCAGGGAATGAACCGTCGACCTCCTAACCTTTAGGCCACCGCTGCCCTTGATTTAGGTAAGAGTGGTGAGTGTGAACCAAAAACAGTAAAGTTGCAAGCTTAAACCCCCCCCAAAACACTAAAATCCTCTGTAGAGCTGAGGTGAAATGCAGTGTTAGGTGATGATTACCTATGTGTTCATCAGTACGAGTGATGCCTTTTACATTGCAGGTGGTTATTTTACCCATTGTATCTATAATAATATTGATTAGAGCAGCTTTAAGCATTTGTCTTTTCAGTGTGATTTGTCATTTTAAGGTAATTGCAGGAAAAAAACACTATTGGCTGTTCTTATAAAAACCCATTGGGGTGACACTGTGTGGTTTATTGTTCCTGGTCCATTTTAGTCAGTGCGTTTTGTACCACTTACAGACACTGCACCATTCCAGACATGTCTCTCCTCAGAGAAGTGCTCGTAATATTTTGGCTGATAAATACCTTGTTATTTCATCTATTATGGAGAGCCGTACAAGTTTGGCTTTTGTGCTTTAATGGCTTTAACTGCAACTGCAGCTGTTGAAAAATTCAGGGGGATTTGGGTTTAAAACTCACTGCGTTCCAACTACTTCAATCACGAGGAAGCACTGTCAGGACTTTGTGAGCACGGAGGGATGGGGTATTTTTGAATGTACTCCAGGATGCCTTTCGCTCCTAGGCTAATGGTTTGATGGTCTATAGATACACCCAAGTTCTTAATAATTCATAAGTTGTTCTCAGGGCTTAATAAAAGCACTCTGCCACAGCATCTTAAACTTTGCCTTTTGTTTTTTTGTCTGGGGATGACTCCAATAGGCTTTCATGCTTCCACTGGTGGGAGCTAAATTCAGAGTACGACTTAAATTAATTTGGCAAACAATTTTGGTAATGGCCTTGACAGAGGTGGTATGGGAGATCATTGCGCCAGTCCACCATAATGAAATAAAATACTGTGCTGCTTAGCATTTATCAGAAAAACACGCTCAGACTAGATGCTGCTGGGAATATAAATTAGGATTAGAAAAACATTATTCCTTGTTGGTTTATTTGTGCTGAAATCAAGGTTGAACTGGTTTATTCTCCAGCGTGGCACCACTTTATTAGCTGTTCAATTGAGCTCCGCTCCGTATCAGGTTCACGCAGTTGATTCCAGTATAAATGACGCCCCCAGCCCAAATATGCAGAACAGTGACTCATGCTACTTTCACATTACAGAGTATGTGCATGCTTTGTGCACGTCTGTGTGCTTGTGAGAGTTTAGGGAGGGAAAGAGAGACGGTACGCCATTACTGTCTGAAATGGTGAGTGGCAGCAGGGAAATGGCACCCCTAATTTCTGATTAGTTTGGTCTTTTCCTCATCAGCTGTGCTCTGTTTTTTTGCCTGCAACAGTAACTCACAACTGCCAGAGACAGAAGGGGGGGGGGGGCAGTTTTATTGAGGACACAAATCTGAGCCCATATGAACATTGAATTACTTGCATCTACAAAGCTGGAGTTGAGTTTTTGATAATAAATTTAAATTGTCTTTATGGGTTATGTGAAAAATTCAAAAGGATGTTAAATTATTGGAATTTCTAAGCAGTCACATTTATGTTATTCTGTTTTATATTTCATGAGGAGAACACTAAGCCTATTTAAACTATTTGTTTAAACCTAATATTCTTTTTGGAATATCCTTGCTCATATTACTGTGCATCTGCTTGCCTAAATGAGTGAGTAGTGCTGAAGCTTGGGCCAGAAATACATGGCAGATAGTGTTTTTTTTTTTTCTCCTTCTTTATCTTATGCCATATCTGTCCATCCCTCCCTGTAATGAAGTGGGCTGTAATTCTGGCACAGACAGATCGTTCGGATACCTTCAGTTTCTCGATTTCCATTTCCAGCCCCCTGACAAGCTGTCCAGCAGATGTCTTCATCACAGATATTTTAGTCTGATGGTGAGATAGGCAGAAGATTGGCGGAAGGGGGAGAGGTGAGAGACTGAGGGAGGGAAGAGGGTGATTCAGTGGAAAGGGGCACGGCCTGCTTTTTCGATGCATACTGAAATGGGTGTCTGTGCAATGTCGATAAAAAGTTTAGGGGGACATTGGGTAAATCTGGAGGACTGCAGTTAAACATAAAGCTTGAGACACAATCAGAGCCCAAACTTTTGAGTAAATATGTTATTCTGTAACGTGGTCCTTTCAGTCACCGAACAATAAGACAGTTTAATTGCCACATTGATGACTTGATTAGTCTCATCAACCTGCTCATCTTGCATACTTGGAGCATTTAGCAAATTTGACAAATTGCTGAAGCGAGATAGGAGGTGGGGAAAAAAAAAGAAAAAGCCAGGCAGAGAGATTCCACATTTCCCCTGGAAAATGCTATGCGGGGAGCACTCTTGGCGTACATGCTAATTGGCTCAATTTAGCTGGTGGAGGCATGTACCACGGTTGGCTTCCGCTAGCGTTGTCTCTGGCGGCTGGTTGCGGACTCCCGTGGAGAACGGCTGGGCCACGGGGCCATTGCTGTGTGTGTGGGGAACAGCTGGCAATGGACGCAGCTGCCTGATTGTAAATCAAGCACTATTGTTCCCCCCATTGAGGTGGAGCTTGTGTGGAAGCTAGTGGTTTCCCACCCGCGAAGGAAATGCTGAACCACAAACAAAGAAGGAAGAAGGATGATGTGCAGGTTTTTCATAAAGCCAGTTTCCTGGTAAAATATCTTGAAGGGATCCAAAGGCATTCACTGCAGTGATAGGCAGTAAATTGTTACGCAAATTCTGACATAGCTGAATAATAATTAAATTAAACTAAGTAAAACTCATTGCAGCTATTCCACATTTACACTGCAGTCCTTACGGTACTGAAATGGCAGCCATTGCTCTGGTAAGTGTTATATTGATACAACTTTCAGCCTGGTTTGAGATATTCTTTTACTTTCAGTCCTACATAAAAATGTCTAATTCCTGTCATCATAGCTTCTTCTGTCTTCTCCTCAGTGTACAAAAATCCTTCACAGTCTTTCACAATTCAAACCCAAAAGAGATAACTGTATCTGAAATTACGTTTGTCAAACATTTATAATCTCTCTACACCTTTTGGCCCCCCTTTAATCCTACTCCTTTACCAACCCTTGTTTTCCTCAGCATGTTAAAGCCTTATGTGAGTATCTGTTCCTGGACACTAATAGGATAATTCTTCAGAAACTGGATGGTCGAGTAGTGAGCCCATTCATGTGTTCACACTCTCTGGACCCAGGATCCCGTAGCAATTTGCTTCCCGGATTTACAGTGGGATTTTTAATGTCTTTCTCCTTGAAACTGAAAGGAAATTAAAAACTTTTTTCCCGCATTTCCACAGCATAGATTTTGTGAGACGTTGTCTGTTCAAGGAGACAGGATCCGGACACCACATGCACCAACATCAAAATGAGATCTATTAATATTTCTGATGTAGTAAGAGCTGCCTCATTTACATATTTCAAGGTCCCAAAAGTTTTGGCTTGTGAACCCTCAAAACGCAGAAATGTCTCCTGGGACCCCTCGTCACTGAATGTCTACTGCTTGTGACAAGTTCAATCAAAGAGTGAATTTTAAAATCCATATTGTATTTTAATCATTCCTAGGGGCCTAAATATGTAAAATTAATTTTCAAAATAATTTCCAAGAATAACTGACATGAAAAAGAATTTTTTTGTTTCTATCATGTTAATCACTTTACGACCCCAGGTTTAGGGCAGTGGATCCTATACTATATTTCTCAAGAACCATTGATGGATAAGTAACCTGGGGGTGTCACTAGATGAAACTTCAGGGTGACCAAAATTGTGGACCGCTATCTGTACAGCCATGCTGCTAACTTGGCAAAGATGCAAAGATTAAAGGAAGATATACAAAACAAATATAAATGACCCTTCAGATTTATCTTGTGGCCCCGGGTTGGGAAGCATTACCCCGCACAATACCTGTTTGTACTTCAGTACGTCAGTTACATACATAACTTTAATTGCCTCTACAGCCACAGGGGCCATTATAAAGCAAATTGTCTAGAGAATCAATGGCATTACCGCTTTCGAGCAGCTTATGATAGCAATTGACTTCAGTTAGGAAATCAAGTGTGCTTTTTTAAGAAGATGATTGTGTGAGGGTTGCAGATGGTACAAATGGAACCATTCACTTATTAGCCTATTAGAGGAGGGACAGAGGGAATGGAGGCAAAATTACAGGAAAACAACTTAAATACTTGCCGGTGTGGGAAATGATGGACATGACATTTTCTGCAGTCCTGGAAAACATTTAACGGAAGTGAAGTGCATTACAATCTTTTCCGTCACCAAGACAACAATGCGCCCCGTCAGATATGTTGGATTGGTAATGACTTTAAATACCAGTCTCTCTCTCTCTCTCTCTTTCTCTCTCACTCACACTCACACACACACACACACACACACACACACACACACACACACACACACACACACACACATACACACACACACACACATACAACACTGCCACATGCACAGTTGGTTTCAGATAGAGATGATGATGATTCTTTGGCTCTTGGAATAAAATGTTTTTTCTTGAACCAAAGTGGGGTCAGGAGAACAGTATTTGTTAAATGCCACAGCAAGCAACAAGCTATTAGTCGTTTTGCAATTTTAATGCTGTCTACAGAATTGTGTCCAAAAAGGTTTTTTGAGACAGAAAAGGCAGAAAAGTCAGAAAGAGCTGTACAGTGAGGCGGTGCAAAGGTGAGTAGAGCAAAACTGACATCCTCCTTTCCTATGCTCATCACATCCTTCGTCTTTTAACAGCCAGTTGTAGACACTTCCTTTTCTTTATTGGAACTATATCTGTTCCTTCAGAAACATCACACACAGTTGGCAGAGGAATGTGTAATTAGCATATTCATGAGATGAATACAGTGGAAACTTTGGAGTCGCAAGCGACAGGGGGTGGGGGGCGGGGGGCAGTTTGTGTGTGTGTTTGTTGCGGAACGAAAAAAGCAGATGGCACGGTGACTTTGAAAATCCAAAATTAGGTATGTTTTCATGAACTTCATGCTCATTGGCTATGTAAATCACACAGTCAGACAATCATGAAAGACAATGTTGTGTGTTTTCCAGCTTTTCCACTGAGATCGTGTTTGTTGATTGAAATCTGCTCGGCACTTGGAGTCGCTTAACTCTTTTAATTCTGTGTGTGTGTGTGTGTGTGTGTGTGTGTGTGTGTGTGCCACCTCACATCCACTAGTCTCTGTGTTTGACTTAGTTGGCCTCTAATGGACAGAAACATCAGGGTCTGTCTCCTCACATAAGTCATGTGATTGCAATCAGAAAGTGTGTTGTGGACACAAACTAAATCTTCAGCCTTCGACCGTAAACTGTTTGTATTCCTCACTCCAGCCAAGACTTCTTTTGTTGATTTTGGAAATGAACAAATGAACAGTCTGCCAGTCGTCTTTAGACTGCTTTTTGTAATTACAGTATGGGTGTTCTTTTTTGTATCTTTGATGTTGATCTTGGAAGGATGTTAACTTGAAATCCTGGCCTTCAGGTGGTGTGATCTCTTTATGCCTGTCTGGTTTGGCTTTGGATAAAAACAACTTGGTTTTTGAGCTAACTGTACCCTTAAGAAGAAGAAAAGTGGAGGCCTATGACACTGCCACGTCTCCATCCATCCATCCATGCATGAAAGCTGAATGCACAGTGTCTTATCTCCAAACTTTTAAATGATTTCTTGGTACTGCTGTCTAAGCTTGTAGAGACTCATTAACTGTGTTAAATAGGGTTGGAGTGGTGCTAATTGTTAACAAACCAATCGCTAATAATGCAGGCTCTAATTAATTTCTTTTTCTGACTCTACAAATGATAGCCAATTTGTTAAGTTTTATCAGTGTGCAAGTGCATGGTTCTACAGTAATAATCTAATAGAGGCAGAGACATATTGGAGGGTTCTGGGCGCATAAGGAAAGGAGCTATACGCTCTTTTCAGTTAGCATCAGATCGGTTTACAAAATGCATCCCCAATATTGCATTTTTCTTTTACACTTACTGAAATTAACCTACATTGTGCTTAAAGTGAGACTATGCAAGTTTTGAAAGAAGAAATAAATAAATATTCATATCGTAAGAAAGACATTGAACTTTTGCTTAATTCCTTACACTCTGGCGTTTTGCTACTGCAGCCTTTCGTGGTCCGATATGACCAGTAAGTAGCCTTTGGTGGATAGCTAATTTTAGCAATTGTTTAATGGTTTAATTACAAAAATAAAAAAACAAAAACAAAATGTAAACACTAAAAAACCCTACCAGCCAAGAAACATGTTTGTTGTTTCCTGGTTGTGGTCCCTTTCCACTCGCTCTCCTGTAGGCCGTGTACTAATGACGTCTTCTAAAGTAACTGAGACGAGAATGAAATTGAATGTGCCATTACACTGTAATTAACACTTGTGACCACAGAGGGCGCTGTTCAGTAAAGTTACATAGTCTTGCTATAATAAGATCTGCTTTTGTTATTAAGTTAGGATTCCCCAAACAGCCTAAAGCAACATCTGTAGCTCTAAGCAGGAGGTAGCGTGAGGCACAAAAAATCAGTGGGAGGTTTACAGTGAGTGACTGGCTTGACTATCAATCTTTCCCTACTTTTAACCAAGTAGTTTAGTTTCCTAAACTTGAAAAATGTACCTCTAGTCTAATTTTGGCCTATCAAAGGGCACTAGATCAGTGAAACAATCACAAGGGTCATTTTGGAATACGTTTTTGGAGTAAGTATGAGGATTAGCTGTAGTGAGTTACACAAAGTGTGTAAATACACTGTATGTATATAACGTAATGTGTATATGTATATTTTTATTCTTACATGATTATGTGTATATTTCAGACATGGCACGCCGTTGGTGCACGTTGGAGGGCGGCTTCCTAAGTTACTATGAGAGCGAGCGAAGCCCGTCGGCCATCGGCAGGGTGGATGTCACCGAGGTGGTTAGCCTGGCTGTCAGCACTAGAGAGACAATGACTGGAGCTGGGTATGAACACACATACATGTCTCCAAAATCTACTGTAAAATTTTGAGTCGAGCTCAGAAAAACGTGTTGTTTTGCTGATATGTTTGTTTGAATTCATGGAGTTGATTTTCTTCACCTAAACATTAATTGATGAAATGGTTTAATAATGATTTCCAGTCTTGATATTAATATATAACATTTAATATTTATCTAAATCCTGTGCAGGAAGTGGTCTTTTACATATATTTCAAACTTTAAATGGGGATTTAATTTACACTCAACATTTAGATATCCTCTTATATGTATACCCACCCCCATGCTTAATTTGCATACCCTCTGCTAAATCATAATATATATGTTCCTCCTGTTTTAAGGACAGACATGCCATACACACTCAAACACCTTTCAAATGATTTATTTTCTTTTATTTGGCTAAATTACAATTTGATTTGACATGTGATTCATATATTACAGAGCTTCCTTCTGGTTTAACATAAACACAAACGTAAACACAGGCTTCTGCATAGTTTCTCTCCGTAGTCATATGTCTCATTAGCATAATCTTAACTTGAGCATTATTCAATTTAACAGAACCCATCAGGGGTTTATGAGCACTATATTTCCTGTTTGGTCGCGATGCAGGCGAATGGCGCAGCTTTAATGTCGTTCATTTTACCGTGCCACCTTCCCTATCACTCTCTCTCACATTATGATTCAGTAAAAAAGAAACTTTCTGACTGACAACAAACTTTTTCTTTATTTCTTCTGGAAGTGTTACCAACACACAAAGAAGAAACAGATGTCTCGATCCATTCTTGCTCACCCTCTCCCTGCTCCCATTGGGTCGCACTATATGTGTGTTGGTGTGTGTGTGTGTGTGTGCTTCAGTCTGATAATGGCATATGATTAAAGCATAAGCCCAGGTCCTTAATGACAACAGCAGATGTTATGAAGAGGGAACAATGCTTTTATTTGTAAATGTTATTTATACAGCCATTAGAAACACATCTGGCCAGCTAAAACTATGCCCTTTCTAATGAGCTGGACACATTCAAACAGTTGTGACAGGTTACAGTGATACTTTGTGTGCAGAGATTCTGCAAAGCAGTGGTGACATGCACCGCTTTTAGCTTAGCGCGCACATCCCAGCTACAGGTCATGGCGTCGCCCACAGAAAGGCTACTATTTCTCTGTGGCTAACACTCATAATGACTGTACGTTTCACTAGATTAAATTCTGCCTCACTCCCTCTCGCTCCTGCAACTTCCAGCGTTCCCAGCATGCCTGTGCGCAGAGAGAGCGGGGACGCCTCACCTCTTGACTGTCTGGCGCTCATGAATATTAACGTATATGCAGATGACACACTCCCACCAGCAGCCTATCGCCACGCTACAGGAGGCCGTAGGTGTCGCTTCCATTAAACACGGCATTTGGGTAATTTCACCGTGGCAGAGGACACCGTGAATTATAGCGCGGCCCTGACACATAGGTCTGCCTAAGTTGTATGAATATTACAAACCCGCTCACTAAGGAATTAATGCAAAGAGAGTGTGTTGGCTGATGATAAGTTGAGGTTTTCTGGGGACTTTTTTTGGCTCAGCCGCCTGTTCTGACAAGAATATTTCTAAGTTAATTCTGACCTTCAAATTCAACTGAAAACCTTGGAAACAAACCTTTCTGCTCTCTCCCGGTTTTTCTATTTCGTCTTTTTGGCTGCGTTTATGCACCATTTCACTATCTCCGTCGCTCCCTTTCTCACCGTCGTCTCCTCTCACACGCACCAAGAAGAATAGCAGAGTTTTTAAAGACTTTTAGAGGGGCTTAGTTGCTAACTTTGCCAGCGAGATGGGTTATATATATATGAGGACTGGGGAATTAAGGCTTTCTCAGAGCACGCAAAAGCCTTCAGGAGAAAATAAAAGGCTACAAAAATACATATGATAACTTTATGCATGCTTAAAAGTACAGTTGAGTCTTGTGCAGCAGACTCTTCCACAAGGGCAAGTGCGTTTAGGCTCTGTCAAACTTTACTCCACCACAAAGAGTTTGTACCATAGCACACTCAAATAAGCCCATGAGCTTGTGTTCTGTAATTAAATTGAATTAAAATTATTTTATAAAATTTTTTAAATCTAGAGACAGTACATAAAAACATTAAGTCTATACTGTTATAAATAACTAAAATCACTTGTTTTGTCTTTTTTTATAATATGATTGAGGGCTGGTGGCCTGAACAAGGCCATAAAGCACAAGAATGTGTCCTGTGTGATGACGGCCGCATGTTGTCTCTTATGAAGTTGCTTTCACTCACTTTATTTCTAGCTCGCTTTCACTCTCCTCAGTAACTCCCTCCCTCTGTGAAGCTCAAAATGCAGCGCTCATCTCTTATGCCTCTGTCTTCTCCCTGTGTCCTTTCTTTATGATACCATTTGGCCAGCGCATTGCCATACCCCCTCCTTCATGCTCCCTCTGGGAGCCCCTCGAACAAGTGCCTACACATCTGCAGATGAAGGGGGAGGGGGGTGCTGCAAGGTCACATAAACACCCATGTCTCGCCTGTTCCCCTGACACGCGCGAGAAGAGAGCGACTCCGCGCTGCCCTGACCCCCTGTGACACGCCAGCTTAAACACCCATCGCTGTAGCATTTAGAGCCTCCAATGGAAAACGAGATGTGGCGGTGTGTTCAAACCATTAAGATAGTGATACTCTAACCTCTGTACCTTCACTGAGAAAGAGACAAAGAGAGAGAGAGAGAATAGGGGAGGCAGAAACGACATGAGGAGAAAGACCAACAAAGATTAATAGCTGCCTTTTCGCTTCCGACAGCAAGGGTTTTGTGTGTGTGTGTGTGTGTGTGTATGTGTGTGGATGAAAAGGCGTGGGAGTGCATGCATTCCACATCTTTTTTTTTATTAATTTTTTTGAAGGATTATATATTAGGTGTGTATATAACCTTAATGCGCACATACATTTTTTGTATTTATCATATACTACCCAGGAGAGTGAATGTTTGTCACTGACTGACTGACACACATAAAAAAAACACCTGCATCACAGTTTCAAGACAAAATCTGAATATCAGAAATACATTACATTACAGCATATAAGCAAAGCTACTTTATATCAATACGACAGGTGAAGATTTCAATAATAAATAAATAGTTTTTCTTTATATTATATGTCGAAAGTATATTTGTAGGCATCTTCTGTGTGAAAACATTTAAAGAAAGACAATCCTGATGAACCTTGAGTAAGCAAGTAGATGAAATCTCATGGACCGATGTGTGGAAAAATGCAAGGCATCAAATGAAGCCAATTCAAATACTCAGCCAGTTATATTATACTCTTACTCATCTGTTTCAAATGTGTGTATAAGACAGTAATCCACTACTACTCGAGGCAGAACTCTTAACATCAGATAAAATAAATGTCTGATAGTTTTCTTTTCCTTTTCCAAAAACAAACTTAAAGCGGTGATAAATAATATCATACAGTATAGTCGGCAGTGTGTGGCAATCTGTTACAATAATTTGTGTCAATCGATGGTTGCTGTGGCCTGTGTGGTGTACACAGCTAAAACAGTATAATTTACTTTCAATGGTCAGCATGTAAAAAGGACTAATGAGCATATTTTCATCATTTGGGTTGATTGGGGGAGAGTTAGCCGAGGGAAGTCAAAGCTCAGCTTGTTGAAACAGTCAACACGACTAACCATATTTTTGGTATTTCAGACAATATGCCAACGCGCAATACCTGAAGGTTAGCAAAGTGGGCAGTTGGCAATAGAGTATATTCACAATGGTACATTATTCATTTTTGCAAGTTGATCTTCAGTCTGGTAAAGCTAGGCTTGTGTGTGCAAAGATGCACAGATTAGGGTGTTTCTTCGCCTGTTTCCTGTTTGTGGGGACACTTTCCTTTCCAGATATTTAACAGCGAGCTGTGTGTCTCTGTCAGGGCTGTGTTTTCTGTAGAGCTGTACCTGCAGACAGAGCGAGTACTGATTGTCGGAGCTGAAACACAGGAAACACAGCATGACTGGATCCAGGCGCTAACAAAGGTGACATACTTTGCATACAGCACGCTTATTTTCATTGCCTCCTTTATAAGTTTGTTTTTTCACTTAAAGTTACAAAGAAGAAATGTGCTGCAGAACTACAGCACATCCACCCAGTGCTGTTTCATTCACTCTGCTGCTTTGCAACATACACAGTCACACACACATTGTCCTCAGTGAGCCCCATGCTGCCTGTGCTGTGACAACTGGTCTTCCTATCTCTTCCCCAACACACTGACAGGATCTTGCAATAACAACACTACATAAATATGTCCCCTATTCCCTTTTTTATCTCTTTAATCCCAGGCAACCCAGTCATAGATAGTGGGAGGTATAACGGCATTAGTCCATATGTCTCTCCATCTGTACCATAGGCCTTCCACACCTCCGTATTTCAATTTGAAACACAGAACAATGGCCAGACTGAGCCGGGGCGTGAGCGTGAGAAATGTGCTTGGAGAGACATTCAGTCAGGGAGCAGAAAGTGAAAAGTGGTTTATCCCTACAAGAAGACTACACCTGTTGTGTTTTTGTGATGTACTTCATTTTGAGGTGACGGTAAAAAGTTTCATACTGCTAAATGTGAATGTCCTTAATTTGCCTGCTCTCTCTGTTATGCATGTGACGCGCAGTGCTTCGTCCCGTCTAAAGTCGAGGGATTGGTGCAGAAAGACAGTGAGCTGATTGGCAGACTGCATTACAAAGAAGGCCATGACCTGTACCACTGGAGGATGGGCTGGTTTATGCTGGAAGGCTCTGCCCTGCACTTTAGCTCAGGAGAGGAGGGTGAAGAGGAGGAAGTGCTTCAACTCAAACAGTTACAGGAGCTCAGTAAGCATATTTGCTTTATTTCTTTATTTCTTTCTTTCTTCGTTTCTTACTTTGTCTCAAGTGCCGGGAGGTTAACGACATAGTGACTACCTGCAGTCTTGATCATTAACTGGATAATATGTTAGCACAGTCATTCTTTGTAGAACTGAATGGTGTGATACAGCTAATATAATAGCTTCCTTCAGTTGAAGTCTCTCTATTCCCCCAAAGGTCAGCACTGTCAAGATGGTTTGCAAAGGGTGCAAATTGGGGTGTCAAAGTTAAACTGCAAAAGCATTAGGGTTGGGTACCATTCACATTTAAACCAGAAACTGGAATTCGGTACTTTACTCTGTTGTGGTAAGTTAAAATAAACAATAATAAATGAATAATAAACAAGGTAAAATAAGTTGTTTAGGCTACCTGTGTCCAAATATCTCAAGGTCTTGTTGTGTCGACTTTTTTTAATTGAAGAATAGCACTGCTGTCGAAGCGATATACCCACTTTATTTCCAATAAGTTTGTCACAATAAAAGGCCTCTGTTAGTTTGACAGTGGAAAGCTTTTAATATGCAGCAGCAGGAAAGTAAGATTTGGCACAATTTGTGACCGCGGTACTTCTTGGCGGCTTGAAACGAGTTCTGTTACATGTCCATTTCTGCGGTACAGACCCCTAAAGACAGTGAAGAAATACTTACCCAGCAAAAACATACAGATAATAGAGAACAGAGAATATTGAATATCTTGTGAATTATATATAGGCATAGCATAATCTGAAACATGAGCAATTTAACTCAAAATAAGAAGACAAACCATTTTTAAACGTAAACGAAATGATGTTAAGCATCGTGTGTTTGAAGGTAAGTTACACCAGTCTGAAGAAGCCTTAAACATAAATGCTCTCTTTGCTATTGCTTATCTGACTGTAGGAGTGGAGAACAAGTAAATATTGTGTAGAATGCCTCAAATTATATATTGAGGATTATAGTACCAAAAACAGTTGTAGGTAATGAGGATAGCTGAAATGTACGCATTTAAAAATGAGTTGCAGCCAGTGAATGTGTCTTCTTAGATTGAGTGAAGGCCAACTACATGAGTTATACATTGTACAGTGATGAATACTAAAGGAACATCCAAGAGAAAATCTTCAGAGACAACATCGGCGTAGTCAAAAGATGGTAATATAAGGTGCGTGGCAAGTTTCTTTCATACAAAACCGTTTCTAGATGAAAAAAAACCCACTTACTACTTAAAACACATGCAATACTCATTCAAAAAGGTGTCTCTGGTGTGGTGGAGCCCATACTGAGCTAAGCATGATTGACTTCTTGCATTAATACGTACATTAAAGAAGCACCTTAAAACTTACTTAAACTCATTTTTGTTTAAATACATTTATCACAGTTCTGTCCCAAATTGCCACAGCTTACAGTCCCTGGTGAAATAGCTTCAGTGGAGCTTTTAATACCTTTTTAAAAGTCTCTCAGCCCAAAATGACCACATCTGTTTATGGTTGATAGTGTCAGTGGTCAATTGCAGTAACTCAGTGATGAATTTGCTGAAATTTCTGGATTTTTAAAATGCACTCTCACCATTTTGATGTACTGTGTAATTTCCAAAAAGCTAGCAATCCATAACACCCTCCTACTTGCTTGCATTTATAACCACTTAAGGATGTCAGAGGATGCATGCGAGCCACCAGTGTCGGATAACATTTCAGCTTCTCACACCATTACACATTCCTGTTGGATGTCTGCTCTAATTGGCTGGCTCAGTCGTCCATAATAAAATCATCTTTTGAGGGGACTGGAGAAACAGAGAAGACGCCGCAGACCTTTATATGAGGAAGTGTTCTGTTAATTTGAGGGCAGTAAAGGTCAGTGTAATGTAACGCATCGTCAAGAGAGCATCAGCTAAAATAGGGTTTGCATTTCTTTAAGATATGGCGTGAAAACATGATTTTAGAGAGATTCATGTGACATTTGTTAAAATATTCAGTGTGATGGTAGCATTCTTTCCACTGCCCACTAACATGAATTATGCCAATATCTACACATTACTGGCAAACCACGGTTATTTAAAGGATAGTCAGTGGAGGGAAGCTTCTAGTTACGGTTGACGTTCACACATACTTTGGCAGATTGATCGATTGCGCCACTGTGATGAGAATCATCGGATCTTTTTAATCCATTTACAGCTCGACGTGGATCAAATCGGGCAAAGTGAGGCCTCATCTTCTCACCTTGGGCGGGGTAAAGAACTGCAGCGGTCCTCATTTTTATTCCCGGCTTTCTCAAATCATATTTGTCACAGCCAGCGAGCCGTTAGCGCCAGAAGGGACTGTGTTTTGTCAGGGGATGGTAGGTTCTGGAGTATTGAAAGGACCCCTTTAGGAATCGCAGTCTGTGACATGGGATTAACTGTTATTTTCTCTGCAGTGACACCGCCACATGAAAGGTGCCCCTGTGTAGGAGCGAGGGATTTAATAAATACACTCTCAATTAAAAACACTACATGTTCCCAACATGCAGCACTTCAAACTGCACAAGTTCAGTGCAAGTGTGATGCAGTCGATTCCTGGTTTTTCTAACTCCAGGCTGGCAGTTATGACCATTTTCTAAAGCTTTTCTGAAGGGTTTTTATTACTGCAGGTAAACTGTAAGCCACTAATTGCATTGGCAATCATTTATTCTCTGTTTGTCTCACCCTTATGACTATTACTATAAGTTTTACTGTCTTTAGTTTATTTTTCAAATTATTCTATTGATCTTTGTCAATTGTCAATCTTTGTCTTGGATATCAAACACTTTGTTTTTGCAAAGTGCTGTATAAAAAAATAAATTCATATGTAAACAACAAAAAAGAAAGAATCCCATCCTATAAGAGTGCACTACCTCTCAAAATGGCTTTCTGGGGGTTCAGCTGTGTACTTGAGAGAGGATTGATCTTTTTGTGATGTCTTGTGTCAAGATGTCTGCTGCACAAATAACTAGAACCAGAGTTAAATGAGGAGGAAATGACAGATACAGTTGGATAATCATTAACCTGTCACACAGCACAAATCAGCCTTCCCACCCAGAACTTTGAAATGAACGGCTTTCAAACAAGATAAGCACATTAACTTTGAACTCATTTCTCAGTAGATTTCTCTTAAGGCAGTGACTAAATAGGGAAAAAATGTTAATCCCACTGCTCTGCTCAATCATCTAAAAATTAAGATAGGCATCAGCACAAGACTGCAGTCCAGCATATTTAGCAGTCAAATTTGAGTGTGTCCACACTGAGGTTCATATAAAGGCAAAATTAGATTTTAAATCATTTTTCAGGCATTTAGCAATCACGGCTAGCATGATCAGAAAGAGCTAGAACTGTTTCTGATGATTCACGTTCATTTGGAAGTTAACTTAATAATAAATAAGTAATTGCCAGGGCCAAATTCTGATCAGATGAAAATCTTTCTATGTATTGGGAAAGTCTATTGCTACACAGCACACACATTACAGTTAATAAAACCAATCCAGTGTAGCCAAGATGGTGTATAATTTTAAAAAGATAACCCTACTTAATGTTCCAACGCCTTTCAAGTATCAACAAATTTAAAATTTTTGAGAGAAATCGATATCGCTTCCCTGTGGAGTTTTTGACCTCCAGTAGCACTGTGGAGCTGTTTTTCCATGCTTGGTTCCCCATTTAGGCCCCATCCACACTATTGCGCTTTCGAATTAAAACAGAGACCTTTTGCTACGTTTGCACCTGCCGTCCAGACTAAAACCTAAAGGGTAATTTATACTTCTGCGTCGAATCGACGGCGTAGGCTACGGGGCTACACAGAGGCTACGCCGTCACTTGACTTGAAGTAACTTTTACTAGCGGCCAAAACGGCAGCTGTAACACAGTGAATCAATATATTTGACCGTCGCAACCCGAGTGAAATGACTCGTTTCGCTATCAGAATGTGATCCATTCGCTCGGTAACATTTGAAAAGGCTACACCAGCCGCACGTATACAATTTTAAAAAAAAGTCAACACGGTGGACGCTGCAGCGCTGCTGCCGACTAGCGTTTGGGGGTGTAATCGCAGAATGAAGGACACACCTACGCACAGGTATAAATGCATGGCTCCATGCGTAGCCTACGGCATAGGTACGCACGTAGACCCTACGCAGGAGTATAAATGGGCCTTAAAACAGAGAAGTTTGGAAATGCTGTCGACCCCGTTTTGCGTTTCAAAACTCCGGAGGGCGTTTAAGTGAAGATGGGCCAAAACGGAGGACTTTAGAAACGATGACGCAGACGCTCACGCTCGGCTCTCTGATTTGGTCTTGCAAAGCAGAAACCCGATGCTACTGACCAGGTTTTTGACATCGTATTTTTATAAAAATATTATGTACTGTGCAAATAACACTTATCTGCCTACACTTGTACTGTGCATGTCGCCGTTTCCTTTGTGACGACTCCCAGTCAGTTTTCCGCGGCCACACTCCCGTGTTACATTCATTAACAGTCCCAGCTCGTTATTGGTGCATGCAAAAAATACTGGTCTGATGCTTTGTCTGTCCCAGTGTACCTGAATGGGCCCTAGCTGTGCGTTTTCAGTCGTTTTAATGTAGACGGAGATCAACTCCAAAACACAGCTAGAATGCTGGTGTGGACGGAGATTGTATTCGTTTTAATTCTCTGTTTTTAAACTAAAACGGAGTAGTGTGGATGGGGCCTTAGTTTATCGAGCGCTCGGGAACATTCACGCATGCAGTAAAGTTTATTTGTATAGCACCTTTCACAGATAAAAATCACAAAGTGCTTCACAATAAAATGTAAAACAATACAACATAGTAAAATACAATGTATAAGAAAATTTAAATACATATAGAAAATCTAGAACAAAACCATAAAAAACCCTCGTCTAACTAAAAGCCTGCTTGAATAGCAGACTTTTCAGTTGCTTTTTAAAAGAATCGAAAGAATTAAGACAACGTAGAAAGGGAGGCAATGCATTCCACAGCCTAGGTGCCACTGCTTGAAATGATCAATCCCCTCTGGTTTTAAAATGAGTGTAGGGAACCACTAACAGCCTCTGACCTGATGACCTCAGACTACGGGTCGGAGTATGAAGCTGTATCAACTCAGAGATGTAGGGAGGAACTTGACCGTGCAGGGCTCTAAAAGTAAGAACCAGGATTTTAAATTTAATTCTATGCTGGACTGGTAACCAGTGAAGTGCTGCCAAAACAGGTGTGATGTGCGCTCTTTGGTTAATGTGAGTAAAAAGCCTTGCAGCAGAGTTCTGAACAGCCTGGAGACGGTAAAGCTGCTTCTTGCTCAAACATGTAAAAAGACTGTTACAGTAATCTAAACGAGAGGAAATAAAAGCATGAATGATCATCTCTAACTCACCCTTTCGACACCCAGGTGTCAAAATACACATTCTTGCCACTTGACACTATTCCACTGATCAACAACAGGTGGTAACACGCCAAGATTTGCTGCAATGTGCCAGCAAAGACAGATGAATTGGTTAGCTAGCAGAGATGGATGTAAACAAAGCTGTATTTAAATACTTAAGAAAGGAAATTGCCTACAACACATTTGTTGTTGGTGAGTAACACATTGAACAATTTGTGTTGATGTGTTTTTTACAAGAAAACTGTAAGTGTCCCATTATGGGTAGAGAAAATGTTCCTGCTACCTTCAGGTTTTCACTGGACAGTGACATTATGGAATATCTAGTATATAATATGGGGTAAATAAAATATATGATTTAGCAAAAAGTGACCAGCCGTTATTTTCTTATAAAATATCAATGTCTGCCAATATATTGTTTTTGTGGAAGAAATATTGTGAGCCAGGTTCAGGTGTAAAGAAGTTTCAGAGACTGATGAAGACTTAACATAGCATGGTTTGAGCCCGGCCGAGGAGATACTGTGCCAGCGTATAACATGAACATGTCGAATGTCAACACCTTTTGGTCCCCTTTATGTTTCTGTCTTACCCCTGGAGCCTGTAGGTTTCCTGATTAGGTCATCTTTTGCTGACTTTGCTTAACCTAAAACAACAACTCCAATGCTACGCTCATACTGGAATCTATCACTATCCATGAGTTGTACTGTAATGTGTGGAGCCAGTAAGATCTTGTAAACATTCTTGTAAGACTCAACCCTGTAAGATTCCCAGAGAACACCGACATCTGCTCACCTGACGCCTGAGCTACTGTCTCACCTTATCAGTCTGGCTGTTGTCTCCCTAACAAGGACAGTTACATGTGATAGAGAACTACAGCTGGAAGGGCAGTGAACACTTGTGGGGTCAGCTAATGAGTCCAAGCTAGACCTGTCTTACCTTTCCCTGTTACATCACTTAAGAATATTGTTTAACAGTTATCAAATTTTGTATCAATATCAGTAAAAACCTCAAAAATCAGTTTTGTGAAAGCATGGGATCCCTCAGCTGCTTTCCACCCATGAACACGGTCAGTTGTGATCTCTGGAGACTCTGGTTCAAACCGGAGGAACTTCTGCTGGAAACTCAGGTCTCTGCAAATGTGGGCAACATTGCATGTAATATTATGAGGCTATCATTTAACACTTCAAAATAACTCTGAATTAACAACACTTAATGCTCCCACTGAAAATGAGCACCAGCACTCTAAGGGAAAAAACATCCTGAAATTCTCTTGCAGGACGGCCAGTACCAATCATGGAGAGAACAAGGCCGCAGACTTAGTTCCTTATCACGCAAAAATATTAAGCAATAAAAAATGTCCCACTGAGCTGTGAGACGGATAAAACAGGATTGCTTTGTGTTTGTTCAAACAATGACAAGTGTTTTGCATTTACCTGATAACACTCCTAATAAATCAAATATCAGTCTCTGAAGTTCTCTGCTTTCTTCTCTTGTTGTTTGGCAGATTTTCAAGGGCACAGTATTCTCATCCTCATCCAAAGAAAATAAAAAGCAAATTATAGACTTTTGGGGATTAATTGTTTTTGCTATTTAGCTCAAAATACAAAGGCCTCTACAAAGGACTTGTTAACCAAAATAACACTTTTACATGTAATATTTTTACCACTACCCTTTCTCATGCCAACAATTAAATTAAATTCCCTGTTGAAAAGAATCTGAAGTGTTTGCTGAACAAGCGGATGCAGAGATTGTGGTATTATGTAGAGGAAAGAGATATAAAATGCTGTCTAAAGATAGCATTTCTTACATTTTTATGCCTCTGGGACTGGTGCTACCAGTAATTCAAATTTGAGTTTGATAATTGTGGAGGTCAATTCGTATTTACAGGGTTAGAATAGTTCACCATTTTGGAACGTTCTTGCTGAGAGCTGGATTAGAAAGTCAAAACCGCTCTCATTACCACAAATATGAAGCTACCGCTAGCAGCTAGTTAGCTTAGTTTAAACTACAATGTATTTTTGTCCAGATTAAATGAGCAACGGATAACGTAGCTAGCATCTTTGTTAAGCACAAAGAGCCAGGCTAGCTGTTTACCCCTGTTTCCAGAAGATGAGGAAACAAAACATCCACCTTAGCTGCAACTCTAAATCTAATTAACAAGTTATATATATTTTATTTAATATGGACCAAACCCAATGTGGAAAAACAACAACTTGTGGCTTAAGCTAACAGGCCGCTGGTGGTAGCTTGATATTTACCCTACAGACATAAGATTGATATCAGTGTTTTTTTCTAACTGTTTGCAATGAAAGCGAGTAAGAAAATTTGACCCAAAATGACTAACTGTTCCTGTAAATCCTCAATAAACAGCCCCTAGGAAGAGCATGGGACGTTTGTGTGCGCTGTGACAAAATCTTGCATTATTTACTAATTACTTATTGTACAGGTAACTAGTTAGCTTGCTGTCAATCTCCAAAAGTCAACTGTTTCTTTAGTTGAAGTTCTGTTTTTGTTAGTGTCTTTCTTTCTTTCTCTCTATATATATCAATTATTTGAGCACAACCAATTGTGCATGACAAAAGTGCCAGATGTTGTCGCTAGGAGATTTGTGACTCCGCTGCCGAGCCTTATATCTCTCTGTACTTTCTCTTTGTGTGTGTGATGTTGCCACAGAAGAGATTATGGCAGAGCTTTCGAGTCCCTTAGCCCAGTTTTTCTGTGTGCTCTAAAACTGATTGTATAGATGAAGAATTGCAGGAACTCTGTGTCTGCTTTTTCTTACTTTGTGTGTGAAACACTTCTCTCAGTGGAATCTGATTTGTTTGCTTGTAGACCAAATTTATGTAAAGCTTGATGACCACTGACGCTAGTGTTTATGCCTCACTTGCCTCCCTTGTTTAAACCACCATTAGTAAGCCAGTGACACAAAAACTATATCCATGTTTTCTATTACAACACGGAAATGCTGTTAACTCCACTACTGTACTGTTCCTTCACATCTTCTTTCCAATGTATGTATATTTAAAAAGAGTAGTCAGATATGTCAAGACATATCGTGCAGTGTATTATTTGCCATGATTGACTTAAAAATAAATACGGAGAACGGAGACCTTTCAGTGACGAGTAATGAATGCGTCGAGTTTTATGGCGAAAAGCTTCTAAGTGCTCATGCTTTTGATAGAGATTGAACAACTGCAAATGTCAAATCTCCCCAACAGCATTTCTTTTCATTAGCACAGTACATGTTGCTGTTTTAATGTATACAGTTTTGGAGCTTGCATTTCCTATAACTTGTGGCTCTTTCCCCTTCCACCAGCTGTCTCCACACATACGGAGGGTGAGGACAAGATCCAAGTCCTGCTGATGGTGGAGGGCAGAAGGTATGTCAGTCTTTGAAAAGAGGTGTGCTAATTGGCAACGTATTTGTGAGACAGCACCATGCATTATGGAACAATTTTAACAACTTTGGTTTGGCCTTTGTCTTGTTAGTCCAAATGCACTTTACCTACTGTATCCATCCGAGGTAATTAACGGCTCGCTAGACTCCCTGCTGCTGACGAGGTGAGATGGCATGTAACGCGAGCCAACAGTTTCTTACATCTTTACGAGTAGTGCAACAAGACTTTGTGTTTTTCTCAGTTAATTGCTCTTCATTTGTGTGTTTTTGATCAAACCTCGTGGGAAACTGGTGGTCGTTTATAGGTGTGTGTTCTGCAGAAACACTTTTGGATTCCTTTTAATCTTGTTGGTTGTTTATTTAATGACTTAGCAGTGCTTTCCCAAACACATGGAACAACACTATATTGTTGCTGGAAATGATCTCATGATGTACTTCATTAATAATCACTCCCCCCTACTACCCTCT
Organism: Micropterus dolomieu; assembly: GCF_021292245.1. NCBI lineage: Eukaryota > Metazoa > Chordata > Actinopteri > Centrarchiformes > Centrarchidae > Micropterus > Micropterus dolomieu. The sequence goes on along the minus strand of NC_060161.1, from coordinate 21,560,473 downwards.
GTCTCTAATAGAACAGTTTACATCCATGGCTTCAACAAGATGGACTTTGCACTGTGGCACTCCTCCATCACGTTGGCTGCTGGCACAGATGGCAAGGCGCTCAGCGACCAACAGCTGACTAAAAATGGTGTCCCTATTATTGTCGACAGTTGCATCGCTTTTGTCACTCAGTATGGTAAGTTTATATTATATTTACGGGGGAGAAATTTATTTATTTTTTTTAAGTTCTGCGTGACTGTTATTATGATTTTCCCCTCGAGGAGCTGATTCATCCAATATACTGCATCGTGATGAGAATTTCATGCTTTCTAATGTTGCCGAGCATATTGCTGTGACATTACCCCTTCACTCTCTTTCACTGTATTTTTTCTTTTAGAAATGTAGAAAATGTAGTCCAGCTTTTCACTGCACTATTACTGTGGGATCCAAAGTTATTTGCAAAATGTAAACATACACTTGCACAAAATCTGCATGACATAGTGCCTCATGCTTGATCAAATACCATCATATGCAGTGTAATGACAGATCGGCAAAGTTAACTCTGACTGAAACTGTAAAGTGGTACAGAAGGTTAATATACCTTGCAATGGCAATTTTATTCCACCTGCAATTTAGATTCAAATGTGCTTACGCAACGTTGTTAAATCCCACAAGTTGGCTTCTATAAGGTTTATTATTGCCCTATAATTGTATTTAGTTACATAAAAAACTGTATATACTGTCATTTGCTGCTGCAGACGCTACACATTAGAGGGTGTGCAGAAGTCACAAAGTAATGAGCCGAGCCAGTCTTGGGTGTAGGAGCCAGTCAGTGTATTTATTTAATCACCCATCTATCCCTCCCACTCTTTATAAAAAAACTTTGTAACCAGGTTTGTGCCAGGAGGGGGTCTACCAGAGGCCGGGCGACCCTGGTCGAGTGGCCCACCTCCTGGATGATTTCACCCGGGATGCCCGTAATGTGAAGCTGAGGGAGAAGGAGCACCATCTGGGGGATGTGACGGACACCCTGAAAAGATTCTTATCCCAAGCAGAGGATGCACTGTTGACCAAGGAGCTCTATCCATACTGGGTGTCAGTTTTGGGTATGTGACGTGTCTGATTTGGGGGGGAATTTGCCAATGTCAAAGATAAACACACTGGACACAGTATGGGTATATTCTAGTAATCTGTGGTGATCTGATCCAAATTGTTTTCTCTACTGTGTTTATGACTTAAGAATGGAATTGTTTTTCATAGTTACTTTTTTTTCATCTGTTAAAACAATACTTGTTTCGTCCACAAGAGGCTGAAGTGCACCACTACCCCATGTTCTAAACAGGATCATCAAATTATCCTGACCAAACTTTTTTACCCACCTGTTTCACAAATTTAACCTTTTCTTAAGTCATAAACACAGGATGGAAAGCAATTTAGATCAGACTTAGGAAATTGATCACTCAATTTTCTTCTCACTTCTCCACTCAGGGTAATTATTTCATAATCACACCTTGACAAATTATGAAAAGTTCAAATGTGCTTCACAAGTGATTTAAAAAGTTCAGTATAAACCTGCTTTCCATTGTGTCCATGGTCGTGTCGGGCATGTTTGCGATTTTTACAGCAGTTCTCATCTGTGTGGGTTTGTAGATGAGAGGGACGAGAGGCAGAGAGTAAAGAAGTACTCCACTTTCATTGAGAGTTTGCCAAAGATAAACAGGTCAACTCTTGATGCTCTGCTTCAACATCTGTACAGGTAAACACACACACACACACACACACACACACACACACA
>NC_060161.1:21479473-21558599 GCF_021292245.1 Micropterus dolomieu | reverse complement strand
CCACAAATATGAAGCTACCGCTAGCAGCTAGTTAGCTTAGTTTAAACTACAATGTATTTTTGTCCAGATTAAATGAGCAACGGATAACGTAGCTAGCAGCTTTGTTAAGCACAAAGAGCCAGGCTAGCTGTTTACCCCTGTTTCCAGAAGATGAGGAAACAAAACATCCACCTTAGCTGCAACTCTAAATCTAATTAACAAGTTATATATATTTTATTTAATATGGACCAAACCCAATGTGGAAAAACAACAACTTGTGGCTTAAGCTAACAGGCCGCTGGTGGTAGCTTGATATTTACCCTACAGACATAAGATTGATATCAGTGTTTTTTTCTAACTGTTTGCAATGAAAGCGAGTAAGAAAATTTGACCCAAAATGACTAACTGTTCCTGTAAATCCTCAATAAACAGCCCCTAGGAAGAGCATGGGACGTTTGTGTGCGCTGTGACAAAATCTTGCATTATTTACTAATTACTTATTGTACAGGTAACTAGTTAGCTTGCTGTCAATCTCCAAAAGTCAACTGTTTCTTTAGTTGAAGTTCTGTTTTTGTTAGTGTCTTTCTTTCTTTCTCTCTATATATATCAATTATTTGAGCACAACCAATTGTGCATGACAAAAGTGCCAGATGTTGTCGCTAGGAGATTTGTGACTCCGCTGCCGAGCCTTATATCTCTCTGTACTTTCTCTTTGTGTGTGTGATGTTGCCACAGAAGAGATTATGGCAGAGCTTTCGAGTCCCTTAGCCCAGTTTTTCTGTGTGCTCTAAAACTGATTGTATAGATGAAGAATTGCAGGAACTCTGTGTCTGCTTTTTCTTACTTTGTGTGTGAAACACTTCTCTCAGTGGAATCTGATTTGTTTGCTTGTAGACCAAATTTATGTAAAGCTTGATGACCACTGACGCTAGTGTTTATGCCTCACTTGCCTCCCTTGTTTAAACCACCATTAGTAAGCCAGTGACACAAAAACTATATCCATGTTTTCTATTACAACACGGAAATGCTGTTAACTCCACTACTGTACTGTTCCTTCACATCTTCTTTCCAATGTATGTATATTTAAAAAGAGTAGTCAGATATGTCAAGACATATCGTGCAGTGTATTATTTGCCATGATTGACTTAAAAATAAATACGGAGAACGGAGACCTTTCAGTGACGAGTAATGAATGCGTCGAGTTTTATGGCGAAAAGCTTCTAAGTGCTCATGCTTTTGATAGAGATTGAACAACTGCAAATGTCAAATCTCCCCAACAGCATTTCTTTTCATTAGCACAGTACATGTTGCTGTTTTAATGTATACAGTTTTGGAGCTTGCATTTCCTATAACTTGTGGCTCTTTCCCCTTCCACCAGCTGTCTCCACACATACGGAGGGTGAGGACAAGATCCAAGTCCTGCTGATGGTGGAGGGCAGAAGGTATGTCAGTCTTTGAAAAGAGGTGTGCTAATTGGCAACGTATTTGTGAGACAGCACCATGCATTATGGAACAATTTTAACAACTTTGGTTTGGCCTTTGTCTTGTTAGTCCAAATGCACTTTACCTACTGTATCCATCCGAGGTAATTAACGGCTCGCTAGACTCCCTGCTGCTGACGAGGTGAGATGGCATGTAACGCGAGCCAACAGTTTCTTACATCTTTACGAGTAGTGCAACAAGACTTTGTGTTTTTCTCAGTTAATTGCTCTTCATTTGTGTGTTTTTGATCAAACCTCGTGGGAAACTGGTGGTCGTTTATAGGTGTGTGTTCTGCAGAAACACTTTTGGATTCCTTTTAATCTTGTTGGTTGTTTATTTAATGACTTAGCAGTGCTTTCCCAAACACATGGAACAACACTATATTGTTGCTGGAAATGATCTCATGATGTACTTCATTAATAATCACTCCCCCCTACTACCCTCTGTCTCTAATAGAACAGTTTACATCCATGGCTTCAACAAGATGGACTTTGCACTGTGGCACTCCTCCATCACGTTGGCTGCTGGCACAGATGGCAAGGCGCTCAGCGACCAACAGCTGACTAAAAATGGTGTCCCTATTATTGTCGACAGTTGCATCGCTTTTGTCACTCAGTATGGTAAGTTTATATTATATTTACGGGGGAGAAATTTATTTATTTTTTTTAAGTTCTGCGTGACTGTTATTATGATTTTCCCCTCGAGGAGCTGATTCATCCAATATACTGCATCGTGATGAGAATTTCATGCTTTCTAATGTTGCCGAGCATATTGCTGTGACATTACCCCTTCACTCTCTTTCACTGTATTTTTTCTTTTAGAAATGTAGAAAATGTAGTCCAGCTTTTCACTGCACTATTACTGTGGGATCCAAAGTTATTTGCAAAATGTAAACATACACTTGCACAAAATCTGCATGACATAGTGCCTCATGCTTGATCAAATACCATCATATGCAGTGTAATGACAGATCGGCAAAGTTAACTCTGACTGAAACTGTAAAGTGGTACAGAAGGTTAATATACCTTGCAATGGCAATTTTATTCCACCTGCAATTTAGATTCAAATGTGCTTACGCAACGTTGTTAAATCCCACAAGTTGGCTTCTATAAGGTTTATTATTGCCCTATAATTGTATTTAGTTACATAAAAAACTGTATATACTGTCATTTGCTGCTGCAGACGCTACACATTAGAGGGTGTGCAGAAGTCACAAAGTAATGAGCCGAGCCAGTCTTGGGTGTAGGAGCCAGTCAGTGTATTTATTTAATCACCCATCTATCCCTCCCACTCTTTATAAAAAAACTTTGTAACCAGGTTTGTGCCAGGAGGGGGTCTACCAGAGGCCGGGCGACCCTGGTCGAGTGGCCCACCTCCTGGATGATTTCACCCGGGATGCCCGTAATGTGAAGCTGAGGGAGAAGGAGCACCATCTGGGGGATGTGACGGACACCCTGAAAAGATTCTTATCCCAAGCAGAGGATGCACTGTTGACCAAGGAGCTCTATCCATACTGGGTGTCAGTTTTGGGTATGTGACGTGTCTGATTTGGGGGGGAATTTGCCAATGTCAAAGATAAACACACTGGACACAGTATGGGTATATTCTAGTAATCTGTGGTGATCTGATCCAAATTGTTTTCTCTACTGTGTTTATGACTTAAGAATGGAATTGTTTTTCATAGTTACTTTTTTTTCATCTGTTAAAACAATACTTGTTTCGTCCACAAGAGGCTGAAGTGCACCACTACCCCATGTTCTAAACAGGATCATCAAATTATCCTGACCAAACTTTTTTACCCACCTGTTTCACAAATTTAACCTTTTCTTAAGTCATAAACACAGGATGGAAAGCAATTTAGATCAGACTTAGGAAATTGATCACTCAATTTTCTTCTCACTTCTCCACTCAGGGTAATTATTTCATAATCACACCTTGACAAATTATGAAAAGTTCAAATGTGCTTCACAAGTGATTTAAAAAGTTCAGTATAAACCTGCTTTCCATTGTGTCCATGGTCGTGTCGGGCATGTTTGCGATTTTTACAGCAGTTCTCATCTGTGTGGGTTTGTAGATGAGAGGGACGAGAGGCAGAGAGTAAAGAAGTACTCCACTTTCATTGAGAGTTTGCCAAAGATAAACAGGTCAACTCTTGATGCTCTGCTTCAACATCTGTACAGGTAAACACACACACACACACACACACACACACACACACACACACACACACACACACACACACACACAAGCTCACACACATGCTTCAAACGGCACATATTTCATTCTTGTACCAGTGAGGCTATTTCAAGGTCAAGGTTGCTGTCAGGATGAAGTTTATTACCCTGAAGGAGAAAAGCATGCGGTCAAGTGTGTTAAAAACTTCAAAAACAGGACATGAAGTCATGGAGTCTTTAGCAGTTTGTAAATCAGAGCTTTTTTTTCTTGTCTCTTCCATTAACCCCTCAAATTTATCTTGTGCTTGTAAAAGTGTTTATGCAACAGTATTAACCATCTAATAACGTCATTTGGTAATAATATATGATTCACAGGGGACATATTACTGCAGAACCAGAACTTTGACTTTGATACTGACATATGTACTTTAAATTAAGTGGGATTTATCTTATCCATACGACTGCTGGTTGGATGACTGTGATACATATATGAAGATGGAGCAGAGCGCTTTGTTTATGCAGGGCCACTACTTTTACCAAATTAGGCATTATAACCCATTAAAACAGCAATAACGGCTCTTGTCTTCAGACGTAAGCTCGAAGGTCCTGCACCTGGAGCAGCTATAGGGTAGCGATATGTCACCTGATGATTAGCCTGGTGTCTCCTCTGCTCTGCTTAATGACCAACACTGCCCTCTGTTGTGTGTGTGTGTGTGTGTGTGTGTGTGTGATATATATATATATATATATTTTTTCTTCTGACCAGTCAAGTAGGATAATTTCTAGTCAGATCTCGGATTTGGTCCGAGATGCTGTACTGACTGAGGACTGTGTATGGTGAAATTTGTTTTTGTCAGTGAAGTAGCAGTGTCCTTGAATTGTAAATTATGAATAATCCTATATTGTTTGTACCATTTATTGGCATTTTGCAAGTAAAAACAGACCTAGTGGCTCATTATTAAAAATTCAGGCAATTAGCAAACACATAGTTGAATTCCATGTCACAAGTGTTGCTATTTTTTTCCCTTTTTGAAAATTGTGTATTTCACATGTATTCCCAGGCAGTCATTTACTTATAATGTTGATGATTTTTCAGTCTTGTGGATAATGTGAGCAGTCAGCTTTATGTGTAGAGATGTCTAGTAATAAACCACAGGCTGCAAGTTTCTCCTGAACCTACTAGTATGCACTGAAACAATAATACTTACATTCACATGCACTCTAGTTGCATTTCGATACATAGACTCGGCTGTTTTGATGTCTCACTCACTGATACTCACATTACTCATTGTTCCCCCAGAAACCTGCAGTGGATGGTTGTGATTTAGCCGCATTATGTTAATGATGTAGATTGTTTGGAGAAGACTTAATTGGCCTGTTGCTGATTTTGGACTGAGCCCTAACATTTCACTAAATTGTGTGTGCTTGTGTATGAGTTTACAGTATGTGTGAGCATGAGAGGCAAGAGGAATGAGCTGTTTGTGTTGATTTGTGTGTGTCTGTGTGTGTTTGTGCTTGTGCAGGTGCATTTGTGTTCTTTTAACCATGTTTTCTCTCTGTGTTTCAGGATTCAGCAGTGCTCCCACCTCAACCACATGCCGAGTGAAAAACTGGCCTCTGTCTTCTCCTCCTGCTTGTTCCAGACTCGGGGACAAAACCCACAGGAAGCTAGCGTTGTCAACGACCTCATCAGCAACTACATTACACTCTTCAGTGTAAGTGGAAAATGTTTTATTTATTTATTATTTGCCCTTTGACAGTGTTGATAGGAACTGTTTGGGAGACAATAAGTAGATTGATGAAAGGCCTGAACTCAACATAGCATGCAATTGTTATTGCATGAACATTACGTAATTCATCATAAAGTAAAAAAAAAAAGTATATCACAGACAAATATCCAACCTGCCTGCTTTAAATCCTGCATGGTTACCAGGCATGGCAAACCAGTAGGTTAATTAAATGTTAGCTGGGCAGCTGTTACAGTGAACAGTCAAACACAGAAACCAATGTCTTTGCCTGTTGCTCTGCACACGACGACAGCACACATCTCCAGAAACACAGAGATTATACTCAAAAAACAGGTCACCTAGAACAAAAAATACCAAAGGAACCTTGTTCAGGACATCTTTCGCTTGAGGCTAAATGAGGCCAGGCTTATCACTCTGAGTTTGTTCTATATGTGTGGAGTCATTTTTATAGAAAAATATATCTTAATGATAAAAAAAGAGAGAGAGAGAGAGATTAGATTTCTTTCCCTTTTGTCTGAACAGTCTGAATTTCTTTGTCTTTGCTGCTGTTACATGAAACTATTTTAATCTACTAAATGCTTCATCTGGTGTACTTTGTAATTTTATACAAAACAACGGCATGTAAAAACTTTCGATTTTCCATGCCCATCCAAAAAAAATAAAAATAAAAAATAATCTTGGAAGCATTTTGTCTGACAAATTGTTTGAAAAACTCTATGCCTGTGATATGAGATGAGGAAAAAAAATTAAATTAAAAATGAATGCTGAACACCCACAGAATGGGTCAAGCTCCAAAAACATACAATCCTACATTTCCCATAATGTATCTCGATAGCATCTTTTGTTACAGACCCCCCAGTGTTTCAGGCAGGTTTTCAATTTTAAAAATTCTGCAAAATCTCCAAGCCCAATCTGAGGTGACCCTGATGACATCATAAAGGGTTATTTGGTGAGACTTGAGAAAGCTCCCTCCGGATTCTTAGAAGGGATTATACAAATTGGTGGGGTGCCACTTTAAAAGATTTATATTTGAATTTTTTAATGAATCGGACTTTTGAAGGTGTACAGACCAAAACGCCATTACTAAATTAATTGAACACAAGTGACTATAGCCCAACCGATAAATCGTCGTGCTGATGTTATTGGCCGATATAACCGATATGAGCTAATGGCAAATAGATCGGTTTCAGTGTTTATAACAGCTGATAAATGACAATTAAAAAGAAACAGAGAGACAGATCCTTCAGTCATGTTATGAGTGTTGTCGTTGCATGGTTTGTCAACTAGAGGGCATTCTGCAACTCCCCTGTTGGAAGTATTATTTATAACATTCAAAAAGCTTTTTAAATTGCATTATGTTATCTTGGTGAGCTCTCTAAACTACATATAATAAATATTAAGGATAAATCTTTATGTTTTGTGTTTCTGAAAAGATAAATTTTAAAAATATGAAAATGAAAGTGACCAATGGTGTACAAGATTTACATCCCTCTCTCTCTCTCTCTCTCTCTCTCTCTCTCTCTCTCTCTCTTTCACTCTCTTTCTCTCTCTCTTTCTCTCTCTCTCTCTCTCTCTCACCCCAACCGGTCGAGGCAGATGGCCGCCCACCCTGAGCCATGGTTCTGCTCGAGGTTTCTGCCTCTTAAAAGGAAGTTTTTCCTTGCCTCTGTCGCCTAGTGCTTGCTCTTGGTGGGAACTGTTGGGCTTCTGTAAATATCATCACAGAGTACGGTCTAGACCTGCTCTTTTATGAAAAGCGCTGTGAGATAACTGTTGTTGTGATTTGGCGCTATATAAATAAAATTGAATTGAATTGAATTGAAAGATTTCTGTTTCTTTCTCAATAATGTACATTAAAAAAGAAACAAAATGTATACATAACTGTACCACTACCATCCAAAATTGAAAATATACATGTTCTATAAACTGCAAGTGTTATTTGTAGGCCAAATCATCCTTGAGGTATTTCTGCTTATAACTATATTATAATGTATAACTGTAAGAAAGGTGTAGTACATGTAGTCGAATGCCAGCCTGGTAGATTTAGGGTGACTCTCCAATCAATGGCAGATGAAAAAAAATTACATCATTTAAAGCATTTCTATATTACCATATCGCATGTTTAAACCATGCTGTAGGCATGCCTTTATTTATATTCTCTTACTTCAACCATCTGGGGAGCAGCACTGTTGTTGCCAAATCTCCACAATAGGCTTGACTTTGCTGATGTGTGCATGGGCGGGGGTGTGGGATCAATGTTACCCTTGGAGAGCTGCCTGGCTTATGGGATACACAGCACAGAGCGACTGCTAATTCCCAGCAGAACGCCTGGATCCCCCTTGTTCTGACGTTAAAGGAGGAGCATTCACTCCAAATCAGTTCGGGACGCCATCATTCGCATGACAAATAGCCATTAAGCTCAACCAATCATGAGCCCAATAGCGGTGAATACACACGCTGAGACATAAAACGAGTGAGACATCTCGCTAATTAAAGCGCCAGTTATGTGCTGGGTGTCTTCGACGGGGCCCATTATCAGGCCTAAACACACACACAATGAGTTTGTGAGTTTTTTTTTTTTCTCCCCCAATCTTCTCTGCCATTCGTATAACTCTAACAAAGCAAATTGTTCTCTGAAAATGATAATGATGTTAAAAAAAAGTTGGAATATCATTTCCCACACAGAGCTTTGTGAAAGAAAAGAGTATTCACTTGGCGCTGAGCTGTGTCAAATACTCACAACCAACTTCCTTCTTCAAAATTTGTTTTATAAGTGTTAACTCAACGACCCAATTCCACAGTTTGCTTATGTTTTTTTTTTTATTGGTCTAATCTAGTCTTCCATGTACTGTATTAAGTGCTGAAATTAAAATTACCTTCAAAAAATGGTTTTATGATTCGGTCAAACAATTAAATGTTTCTCAAGTGCAGTTTATGTGATCAGAAAGTTTCTCATTGGCGGAGTTTGAATTGATGTGTGTGTGTGTGTGTGTGTGTGTGTGTTATTGTGATGTTCCCAACAGGTCAGCGAAGACCGGCTGCAACAGATGGAGAGAGAGAATAGTTTCATCACACGCTGGAACGACAAGAAGGACGCCACAGTAAGTCGACCCGCCGAAACCCAAATGGAAATCACCAACGGGTGTTCTGTTTGTGTGTGTGTGTGTGTGTGTGTGTGTGGGTATGGGTATTGATTTGCCTGCATGTGTCAGAGTCCCTCAAATCAGGGATTCATTTAAACAATTTTCCTGTTTTTCTGGCAAAAATGAATGGGATGGGGGGTAGTGGAAGGTGAAGGAGGCAGGAGCAGGCGGGTGAGGAAAAAGGGCTTTGTTCTTGTTAACCTTTACGGCAGGTACTTTCTGCCTGGATGCCTCAGCCGAGAAAAACATTTGGTTCAGATAACTGGGGGGAAAAATTAAATCTGCGGTTGTTGAAATCTGAAATAACTTGTTTACGCTCGCTCATTTCAAACCCCCCCACCCCTTTCTCTGAACCTAGTCCGTAGGCTTTCAGAGCACGTCTGCTGCTGTGGGGCAGGAGGGTCACTCAGTGGAAAGCCTGTGCTATTATGAAGTTGTCTGAGGTGAAAATTGGGACATATTCGTTATGGACACACAGTTTAGGGGTTTTTTAGGGTTTAAAACGATGGTAGAAAAATAGAAATGTTACTGGTTTTTCATTAAAACAATCATTTAGTATAATTACAAGTCAGCATGGTGAAAGTGTTTCTATTGAGATAATGGGTACGCTTATTTTAGGGATGATTTAACATTTTACCAAAGTTAAACATTGCTTTAAGTCATTAAAATGTCACATCAGTCATCTCCTTTTACATACCACTTAATCGTTTGGTCTTATTTTCATAGGTTGGGCTATCATTTCTGTAAAACATGAACTGTTCTGTAGAACATTTCACTCACTGGCTTCGACGTAGAGGCCACTGTTAGACATGGCTTTACGGCGATGTCTGCAGGAGCTGTGGAACACAAGCTCCAGAGCGACTGACTCCAGTTAATTTATCCACCAATGCGGAAATTAAAGTGAAGCCAAAGTAACTTGAAATAGCCATTATATTCATCCCCTGCTGCTTTCTGGTAGCTCTCAACCTGAAGAAATACGAAAAAAAACTTGGTAAAAATGTAATTTCCCACCCACAGACATATAAAGGGTGTACTTACAGGGGTTATGTATGCATGCAGTTTATTTATAGTGGTATGTGGCTCAGGTTTATATAAGCTATCATGTGAGAAAGTGCTTCAGTGGCTTTTTATTCAGTCGACTATTGGAAAGATGTAAAGTGTATCTTTTTAGGTCTAAGTTGTTAGACAGAGCAAAAAATAAATTTTCCTTTTAACATTCATTGTATTTTCAATAACAGCCTAAAATGAAGATGTTGTTGGATGGCTATGAAAACGTGTCTCAGACCATCAACATTAATCCTGTAGAATTTTGTCAACAAAATCAGGGATGTCTGCGCTGTTTTTTTGTTGTTGTTGTTGTTGCTTTTAAAATGGCTTCACTTCTTTCATTGTGCAAAATGAAGCAAACTGATATCTGGCCTGCTCATTTTTTCTTTTAAGATAGAGAGTCTGAAGCTGTTCCAGCGGCTCAGTTAAACTGTACTTGTGGTATTTGTAGCCAAATGTTAACATGTTTAGAATGGCAATGCTTACATTCAGCAATGTTTAGCATTCAGTGTAAGCATGTTAGCAGGTGATGTGTGCTAATTAGCACAGCTGAGGCTGATGGGAATGTTACTAATTTGGAAGGTTTTTGGTTGTAAACCAAATTTTGACCTGATTATGGGAGTTTTTAGAGATCATCCTGAGGGGGGCATGAAGTCTTTACCAATTTCCATCCATCTAAATTTTTTTAGAGATTCCACTCAAAACCACAAATGTCAACCTCATGTTAGAGCTAGAAGAAAAGTCAGGGAGTCCGGAAAGTCAGAACAGATGTATCCACGAATGGCTGTGCAAATGTTCATTGTATTCCAGTAGCTGAGATGTTTCAGTCCAGACCAAAGTGGAGGACCAACCGACTGACCTTACCATCCCTCGACCCACGACGCTAGCATTACTAAAAACATGCAAATTTCAGATGATAAGATTTAGAAACAAACATGGAGGAAAGTATAGGTAGGCTTTTGACATTTGCAGGAAGCTTGTCTCAAAGGGTTCGGGCGCTGCAGGTGAGCATTCTGGCCTCATGTGTTTCCTTTTTAGAGGCAAAGAATGTCAGGGAGGACTGCACCCTTGAAGGGAAAGTATGGCTAGACTGGGGGAGCAAGTAAATCAGTGATATAATGAGGTGCAAGGCAATGTCATGCCTTGTAAGTTATAAGTGGCACTCTAAAATCAATACTTGCATTTACAGCCAGGGTGAGTGCAGAGAGAGAGTATGACTTTAGTAAAGATTAGAAAAGCCTTCATTTTGAATAGAACATCACTGTCTTTCTTACTTGTTGCTGACAAATTTCCCCATCAGCTGCAAAACCATTTAACACTTCTTTTTGTTGCACTTTGCTTACATCCTTTTCCATCATTTCCTTTCCCCACTTTTTATTTATTTCCTAGATTTATGTCTTTCTTTTTTATTCAGAAAATGTTTGTAAAGTGTGGTCTTCCTCCCATCACAAAACAATGAAGGGGAAGGAGGAAGATTGTACTTAGCAAAGCAAGTTGGCTCTGTATCTGTGCGTGACATTTTCACAATTACAGCGTTTGTTCCATTTGTTTGAATGACTGTAATTACTATGTCATTTTAGGGCCATGGGGGTCAAAGTGGCTTCCTCCCTCACATCATGCAATAGCTCTCCCAGCTCGAGCCAATAATGGACCTCAGTTCACCTGCACATTAAAATGACAAGGGAAAAGTAACTGTAATTTCTGTACTAGCCAAGGGAAAAGAAACCTTTTCGTGCTCACTAAGTTGTTAATTTTCTAGAGATGGATTTCCACTTGCCAGAAATTCGGATTTGGTGATCAAACTATCTCCTTCAAAATCTACATCTCTCTATCTCTCTCAATGTCTCTGGCTTTACCACCCCGAAATATATTTTTTAATTGGATACAGAGAATTACAGCTTCAACACTTGGAGAAAGGTGCTATGATTTGTAATGACAACAGCAATACTGGAATTTGACCTCCTGAATGTCAGACAGAAAGTATCTGAAAAGTCTCCCTTTTAATTTCACATAGGTTACAAAAGAAATATTTTCTCTTTTGCCTTCTATCTATCGATCTGTAAGTGAAACATTCAGACAGCACCAATGGAGGATTATCTTGATTTATGTTCTTCACGGCCACTATCTACCTTTGCTCTTAAATTCAGTATGTCTATTTTAAGTTTGAGTGTAATTCTTTTTTTAAATGTATTTTCTATAGCTATCTTGCAAAGGGTTAGACAAGAAGATCACTCTCATGCCTAAGCGCAAAGTATGGAGCTGTAGCAAGCTACCTTAAGTTTAGCTTAATTTAGCTTACTGTAACATAAAGACTGGAAGCAGGAGAAATAGCTAACTTGGCTTTGTTCAAAGTAAAACAAATATTCCCTCTCTAAGTTTAGGTTAACTTAAAATCTCTAAAGCTTTAGCCTACACTAGTGATAAACATGACGAATCTTGTTTGTTTAGTACATACACAAGCAGAAATGTAAAAACACCAAATCCACAGTTACAGAGCGGTTAAATTAGGGTGACCAGACGTCCCCGAAGTTGAACTGTGTGTTAATCATAGACTGTATAAGGTGTTAACAGACCTGAAATCAGATTTTACCATAGACTGTATGGATTTTACGTGGCCAGATAGACTGCCGTCCGTGGGGGCGCGCGCAGCATGTTAAAGCTGTATCGCCCCATCTTTACGTCTACAGCTGCTTTTATCTGAGTCAAACAGACATAACGTGCAAATAAACATCACTATATGTCCGTGGTAATAGCAAGGGTATGTCTTTGTGATACTTGCGTATCTTTTAACGGAATAATAACAGTTTTGGCCAAAAAATATTTGCAGTTTATAGTGTAATCAGGCGTGACATTTATGTGATTAGAGGCAATAATAGAAACCTGTTGTTGCCGATGGAGTATGTGTTTGGTAGGCCTATGTCTAATATCCTTGTTAATTATCCTTGTCTTATGTCTCTACATTATTTAACTTGCTGTGTACCAACCAATCCAGTCCTTTTTACCTTTTGAAATACCTTTTAAATAGCCGATGCAACCCATGTAATGCAGTTTTCCACTTGCCAGAAAGTGAAGATATTTCTGCCTCAAAATGACTTGATACCACTTACAGTCTTTATGCTAGGCTTAGCTAATCGCCTGGCTCTTGCTTCATACTTAACGGACTATACTTAATGCTCTGCAAGAAAGCAAATTAGTATATTGATGGTTTAGCCTAATAGGTTGACACAAAAGTTTAGAATCTTCCAATCAAATTCCTTATAGTCTAATAATTTAAGATCTGATTTACAGAAAAGCAACAATTTGTAAAGGTTTTATCATTGGATAGAAATATTTTCTTTCTTATACTTAGATAAAGATTGAGAAAGGACTGTTACAGTGAACCCTTATCTCTCTCTCTGCATTTTTTCACATTACAATAATCACCGCTGAACATTTTTCTAGGTGCATTTTCAAAACACTTTTAAACTGACAGCACACTTAACGTTAACACCTGAGGCACGCATATCAGTTTCAGTGTAGGTGAAACATGCACCCTGCGCTTCCACCTTTACAAGTTTGTCTCACAGATGTTCTCTTTATTTAGCCGGGGTTTACATTCCATTAACGCTACTGGGATTTAGTTTGCCTCCAGCTCAGAAATCGACCTTTGGTTTCCTCAAATCCTCTAACCATTTCTCAATTTAGATTCATGCCACACTGGGGTACGAATTTAGAAGAAAAGCCAATTAATCCAGCTGCATTGTTTTTGTAATTCAACTGATCTCCCTGTCTCGCTCTCCTTCCCCCCCTTGCTTTCTTTCTCCCCTCCCATAGTTCTCTCCAGCTGGGGATTTGATCTTCGAAGTGTACCTGATAAAGAGACAACCAGAGAACTGCTGTTTAATAAAGGTATAAGTGTGTGTGTGTGTGTGTTTTTAATATGTGCATCTGTACTTTAAGCAGACATGCGGGCATGTGAGTCTGTGTGTACGCCGTGTTTTCCCAAAGGGTGAAATAAGAAGAAGTGGGAGGAGAGAAAGAGAGTGGGATGAAGGCAGCTGAAGCAGGAGAAGGAATGAGGGCTGATGGTGGGTAGAAAGAGAGGTGGAGAGGTTGATAGAATAGGGCTGAGACATTCGTGATTTAACCTGATGGCATAACCGCCACTGAAATAAATCAGAAGCGAACTAATCAAAGAAACGCCTGATTTAATTGTGTGAGTAATTGCATTTTACAAGGCGCGCATGCCGCTGTAGGTTACGGACTCCTTTCACGGGCCGGCGGCAGCGCTAGAATAGGGATGAGGTTAAAGAGGAGAGCTCAGGACCGCAGTTTGACTTTAATACTCCGCTTTCTCTCTATGGAGTAAAGCATGTTCGTGGTTCAGTCCTGTTCAGCTACAGCTAATAACTTGACAAAGAAGCCAGTATGTAATCAGTGCACCGTGTTGCGAGTCAGATATCTGTGCAGTTAGTGTTACATGTTACATACAAATATTGAATTGCTCTTCATGGGGAGAGATGGTTGAGAGCAGTGATATTGATCCAGAGTGCTTATGATCTGAGCTTTTATATGCAGGATGTGCTTAGATCATTTCTTTGTTGTTTGTTTAGGAATGTATTTATCTTGTTGTGTTTGCGGTAGGTCTCTCCCAGTATGCGGCCCACGGAACTTGCAGAAACTGCGCTGAGCATGAGGAACATCGCTTTTAACGCTGATGACTTCTGGACCACCTTTGAAGTCATTGAGAATGGAGAGTTAGGTAGGCACACTTATTCAAATCACAAAGCATCCCGACAACACCGCATTTCAAACACTGATGTATCATTATCTCCACGAGTGCTGGTCAAAATTAGGTCAAAGTGTTCAACAGGGCTGTTGCAACCCCAAAGGGTCACAGGATTTCCTTATTCTTCATTTTTTCTTTTTCTTAATCTTATTCATCTTATTTTTTATAGTCTATAATACAAATACAAAAATTTCAACAGAGGGGAAACATCTGAGGGGTCAGTATTCAACCCAGCATAACGTTTTTGATGCTTGCAAGTTACAGTCAAAAGCAAATGCTTCACTTTTAAGGTTCACAAGCCAAATAAGTTTTGAAATACTACTAGAGACGAATACATTTCCTGCCTGCAGTGATTACTGGTACCTTTTTTTTTTTTAAAGATAATTTTTTTGTTATTTGTGCTTTAATTATTGATTGGCAACAAAGGTCCCCTGGTCTGGAATCGAAATGTGGACATTGCAGTTATGAGGTTCACATTTAGGCTCCAGGACGCACCCGCTGCCAACCTTTTTTAAGAATGATATTCATATCAAACTATTTCGGGAATCTTTGCATGTCATTATACATCTGTGTCTCCTCTCATGTCCTGTCATCTGTCCATTGTCGCTGTCCAAAGAAGGCATAAAATGCCCCACGGAAAACTATAATAAAGTGGACTCATTCGTATGAAATTGCACAAAATGTTGAATGTCGTTGTTTTTTGTTTGTTTGTTTTTAATTCCAGCAATATTTGCTTGTTGCGGCGAAACTGTAATTACAGTATGATTAAGCCTTGCTTTAACAGAGTTATAGTCCATTTCAAAGTTCTCATGCTTAAGTTTTCACACATGTGCCTCCTCAGTCAACTTGAACCAAGCGAACTCCGTTGCACTGTGATGCAGTGTAATCATGACTGAAACTGAAACATGCTTTTCTTAACCTCACACAGATCAAGCTTGCACAAAGAAACTCTTCACTAATTACCATCTCTTACAATCCATTTGAAGAAATAAAGATTTTATTTTAATCAACCAGAAGAGCGTCTTCAGTAACACATTCTGGATTTTTTCTTTTGTTAGACAGAATGGTCAAGAAGTAATTCTTAAGTAGTTCTTAAGTTGATGTGCTCAACTCACAAAGGCCTGGCAAATGTGATTATGTTATTCTCCTCGCCATTGTAGTTTTGTCGTAATATCACTTCATCATTTCATATATTCTCTCAGTCTCGGTTCGCTTAAATTACCAACTACTATCAGCTGTGGCCCTGACTATTGCATGTGCACTTCTTCATTGAACCCTGTCAGTTTTAACCACACAGGTGGTGATGGAGCAATAGATAAGATACATGCTTTTGGTGTGAGAGACCCGGGTTCGATTCACACTGTAACCTATCCACCATTGTGTCCCTGAGCGACACACTTAACCCAACGTTGCTCCAGAGGCGTGCGACCTCTGACATGTATAGCAATTGTAAGTCGCTTTGGATAAAAGTGTCAGCTAAATGAATAAGTATAATGTATATTTTGGAGATTTTGTTTTCTTATCATCAGATGCTAACTTGACAGGTTCCTGTTGCATGATAAAGACTGAATGAAGCTGTTTTCTGTAATGATTTTGGAGTAAAATCATTTCAAAACTTAAATTTAAGGTTACCCTGCTGTCAAATCCCACATCTAAGTAAGAAGTAAAAGTCCTCTCTCTTCTGTCATCTACACTATATCCAACTAGTGACTGATACATCATCTCACCATTTAAATGTCTACTATCATCCAGGGCATATACAAAGATCTCACCTCTTCTCATCCAGGGACCTCGTGATTAGAAGGTTATGCTATCTCTCTAATGAACCAGTGTATGTGAACATGGAAGCACACTGACAAATTAGCCAAGCATCGTCAATTTGATGATATGCACATTAATTAATCATCCATTACCATCATTTGTCATAAATTACCTCCATCTTCCTTGCATGACCACCATAGGGAGCTGACCCACCTCACCTTGCATTAATATGCACTGATGGCGTCTTGTGCCTCACACACCCACATTTGATCATACCGCAGGAAGCGGCGAGTAGGGGGGAAGTCAAAGTTGAGTTTCGTTGCAAAGTTGCTTGGCTGGCGGTCCCCGCGCACTTTTCATCAGTTCACTCAGAGTTTACAACGCGCTCTTCTGTTTGTTTTTCTCCTCACAAAGTTACAGAGGACACGCTGTCCTCTTCTAAAACTGAAGGTGTGTTGAATACTGAATATATTTGCTGACGGTTCAGCATATTTTCCATGGCAAGACAATATGTCTGGCAGAGTAAACAGTCAAGCTATTTTGAAGGCGGTAGCGTGACAGGTTTTGCTCATAAAACTAAAAAGAAGGGAGGGAAGGTGCGTTAATTAGCCATTTTAGAGGATAGCTACAGATAAACACCGTTATCGAGGACAATAGGCAGAAAAGGGGAGCTAATATTTGTTGGGAAATGAGGAACTAATTCCATGGCCTTGGTCTGCAGAGATTCCAGGGAGAAGATAAGCCCACTGTTATGAATAAGTTATGCCATTGTGGCTCTTTTTACCTCCTTTGGTTATGAAAAACAGGGGAGTGTAGAGATGGAGGCATCAGAGCAGGGGGGGTGGTACACAAATTATCTACATTTTCTTTGGCTGATAGCATGTACCCTGTTCACCAATTAGGAAGAGATAATAGGTCTATTTTGCACATGAGTGTGTTTTTATAATCAGGCCCTGATATGCTGGGGATAATTTACACTGCTCTGATGAAAATGGGGTGAACAAAAACATCATTTTGTAATTTGGTTAACTAGAATTGGTCATAGATTTTATGAGGTTGTGATTTTATTTCATGTATTTTTTTAATTTATGTATGGCCAGAAGTTTTGTTTGACCATTGCTATTTCCTAGTAGATTTACCTGGCAATCATGCCTCTTCCTCTAACCCAATGTCTTTTGTTGTTTTCAACAGAGCGACCGTTGCACCACAGCGAAAAAATTCTTGAGCAGGTGCTGGAATGGAGTACCTTGGACTGTCCCAGCTCTGCTTTTCTTGTCATAAAGAAGTTTTCAGGGGCCAAAAGAGTTGCTGATGGGAAAGGTACAGGAAGCAGTTAATGGTACAAACCGTTAAAAATGTTGTCCATCAATGAGACATTTTTTTTTTAAACAGTATGTTTGCTGTTTTGTATGTGTAATGATCATTGTTAAAGCGTCATTGTTAACTGTAGGACAATAGTTAGTTGAAATAGTTGCCATTAGCTGAAAGTAATGGATAAATAGTGAAATAGCTAAAAGAAATGGATAAATGGTTGAAACAGCTAAAAATAATACACAATAACAACACATCCAGCTTCTGTGGACGCATTTCTTCAATTGTGTGAAAAAATATATTGTAACAATACTCATTTTCAAATCAATTCAAATGAACAAATTTGGAACATGACTTGTGGTGTCAATGAAGGGGTACTCTGAAATCTGAAAATGTGCTTCATAAGTTTCTATATCCAGTGATGACAATTTCAAATTACTTGTTTTATCCAAACATTGATCCAAAACCCAGAGACTTTTGAGTTTGCAGAGACTTTTCAGTTTGCAATGATATAAAACTGAAAAAGCAGCCAAACCATCACCTTTGAAAAGCTAATTGTTTACTTCATAAATGACTTACATTATTAAGCAGATATCAAAATAGATGTTGATCAAAGCATTTATCCACTGTGGGCTGATGTGGGCTGAAAATATTCCTCTTTAATCGATTTCATTGTGTTTTGAAGCAGAGCAAAGGCCGATCATAAAAGGCGACTATCTGAAGTTCAACGATGGATCCTCCAAACTGCTGTCAGGCCACAAATTCCAGGATAAATATGTTGTACTACGTGCAGAGAAGCTGCTGCTCTACAGAGATATCAAAGTAAGTACACTTTAGTTTCAGCTTAATCTACTGCCACATCTACTGCCACCACAGGTCTTTGCATGTAAACACAAAGTATCGGGTGAACAGAGAGTGCCTTGTATCACAAAGAAATTTATAAAGTTAAGGAACTGCTTGAAAAAACACACAATGTGTTAGAATGGCGCCTACATAACTGCAACCACATAGACCAAACTCCACCCAAGCTCTCTTTGCTTCATCTCCCTGGCGACATGTCCGTCTCAGCGATCCAAATCTTCAAATTAAGGAGGAAAATTAAAATATACTGATGGCAGCATACTTACCACTCTCTTTTCAAAAAAGGAAGTATATTTGCTTCTGAGAGGACCACCAGGCCCAAATTCCCTGGGGGTCTTTTCTTCTTGGCACATTTCTGCAGTTGAAACATGGGATTCGTAAAGGAGTGTGAAGAAGTGTTAATAATTGATGGAGGTGCTCTAACTCTGGCAAGGGGGCGGCGGGGTATTGGGGTGCGAGGAGGTGGTTTGTGTGTGTGTGGGGGGGGGGTACTTTCACTGAAAGCTTTTCTAAATATCAGGTTGCATAAGAATGTGGCTAATTACTGTGTAAATGCAAAAGAAATAAGAAGTGTTACTGAAATTTAATTGATATTCTTTGGCCTCTACAGTTGTTGCCAGGTCTGTATTTAGCACAAATTATGTTGGATGAAACAGGGAATGGGTGGTGGATTGTCATGTGTAGGTGTCAGAGGCAAGCTATTACTTCGATTTGGTTCGCTTTGTTCTCTTCTACTTTGTTCTTTGTTCTTTCTTGCTTGGAAGAAGAGGTTTGCTGCTAACGATTCAATTGATCGGCGAACTGCGATGCCGGTGCTGCACAAGTTTGTTGGCATTTCATTTTATTGCTGTTTATGTCTTTATGGTTAGTTTAATGGGTGTCTTCGTTTTTTTTCTTTCATTAACGTATTCATGCTAAATATTGTTTGTTTGTTTGTTTTCTTTTGCAGGGCACTAAAGCAGAGAAAGTGATTCAGCTCAAGTCTGTGAAATGTTACCTGGGCCTGAAGAAAAAGCTCAAACCTCCAACTGAGTAAACTGCACTCACACGCACTTTAAATATCTAATGTCTTTTCCTGAATCTATCCTAAATCTGAATCTGTTTGAATGAGAGAGGGATTAAAATATCTGCAATAGATTTAATAAAACAACGCAAATCACCATCTTAGTTGCATGTCTTCAGTCAGTTTTCAGCAATACTATAAATGACCACAACTGCAGCTGAGTTAATTTAAATGCACTGCTGGAGTAAAAAAAAAAAAAAAACTAGTAAACATAATATAGTTGGACTTAAACATACACGCGAAAAAGGAAGGCTATGGATAAAAACAATCTGAAATGTAATAAGTATATGATTGGCTGCCTCAACAAATATAGACGACTGCACCTGGTATAAGCTGCAAAGTACTTGGTAAAATATAAATTCAGTCTTATAACTTGTGGTTTTGTACTTTGAGCTCCTGTAAAGTGATATTTATGCGTATTTATTTGCTGCAATATTCTTTATTTCCATCAGTGAAGGGCTTTCCATTGTCATGTAGGTATTATGGAGATATGGATGATAAGAAGCTGTCACATATCTCTCTTCCTCTGTGAGCAGACAACAAAACAACAGCGCCACAAATTTTACACCTGCTTCTCCCAGACGTTAAATCACAGACGCTACTGCCTCAGCGGTCAATCAATAATTATGAGCCAGTTTTAGTGGTCATTTATATAAATTTCCACTCCTTCCATGCAATAAACATTTTATTTTTCAGTGCAAAAATGTATTGTGGCTGCATAATGAATGTGGTCAAATGTGACTCATTAGTGCTAAAACAGCTGCTGCATATTCTTAGAAAATCCACACCCATGTGTTATTAAGATGAACTAGTGATTATTTAGCATTGCGCAACAGTTTGTATGTAATCTATTTGTCCCCAAAGATATATTGCCCTTTTTCTTCCCTCTAACTAAGTTTTGCGTCACCAGGAGATACCCAAGCCACTCCTGACCCCATCTTATTTTTCACTGCAGTGAAATTGATTAAATGTAATTGCATTTTAACAAATACAAATTATCAAACTGCGGAATAGAAAACATTGCTGCCACTGTTTTATTTTAATGATCTTCTATTATTATAATTTATGACACATGCCAAAACCTTAGCAGTTCTTGTTGGTCAAACAAAGAGGCCATTTTTTTTGGGGGAGCCAAACCCTATATTTCACATTACCCAATTATAATTCCTCATAATTTTCCCCGTGTCGAAATTTTGAGTCTGGGGAAGCGTGAAAAATGAGTCCGGCAAGCGACTGTCTGCATTACGCCATCCTTCAGGGGAGAAAAACTGGATAAGACAGAGGCAGTGGGAGATGAAGAGAGAGTGAAGGAAAGAGGGACAGAAAGAAAGAATGATACAGTGTGGTATCACAGATATACTGTTGAGTGGGCTGTGGGAGAAGTGAATAAAGAAATAAAGACAGAGTGCTGAGGAGAACGGAGAGAGTCATAGTGAGAGGGTTAGGAGAGGCAGCACTCCAGTACCTCATTAGGCCGAGGTCTATCTGTGAGCGGCCTACTGCGGGGTTGGATCAGCTGCCTTAACTCACAGGAGTGGTGCACCAGGCTGCGGGCTTTCTATCTCTGCCCGCTCCTTTGCTTTGTTCTTCACCCACTTCTTTGCTCCTCTTCAGCCACAGCCGGGAAGGGTTTCAGGGAAGGTGTATTCTCCGGGAACGTAGTCTTTTGACATTACACTGCCTCTGTGCAGGTTAATTCACACTGAAACACACATATATACATGTAAATATACACCTTTTAAGCATACAAAAATCATGTGTGTGGGAATTTATTTAGCTTGCAGCATCATGCTATTTACCACATCCTTATGTGATCATTTAAAGTACATCCAGCAGACACTGTTCATGTTGTAATACAGGAATTCTTCCACTTGCAAGACATTTGTATCTCTTGCATCTCTCCCAGCAAAATGTACTTATAGGTGAGCAGCATGCGGTCTGTGTGTTGAACGCTTTGGCCCAGAGCATATTGAGGTCTGCCCATGCATAAACATGTGGACTGGAAGTGAACTGATTTAATCTAATTAATTCCTCTGTTTAGCACCTAGCATTTGTAGAGAACTTGCTTTTCCTCTTTGCATTTTAATGAAAAGGTTGTGACCTGCTGCTATCTTTAACAATACTTTCTCAACAAGTTTCTTATTTAAAATGTTTTTATTAGTTGTAGTTGGATACTTCAAAATTTCCCATGCTCTCGGTGTACAGGACATTGTAAGTTTCAGTTTGCAGAAACAAAATCTCAGAATCTGACCCGTGTCCCTCTCGTTTAACAGCTGGGGCTTCACAGTCTACACTGATAAACAACAATGGTGAGTGCCGTGCAGAAGTTCTCCAGTTCAATAATTGATGAGTGTGACTTTTACCCTTTCACTTAAAATGTCTCCAAAACAGACAGAATCAAGTGTCACAGAGGTAAAAGTTGATGCTAAAGCACTTTGTAATGGTCTAAATGGGTTAGTAATGGGGGCGTCAGGGCAGTTCAATTATATTAGTGATGGTCACATAGTGAGAGACTGCTGTCTGGTCGACTCAAACAAAGTGAAATAATATACAATGATTTTCTCCTCTGTTTTTAATTTGGTCTCTATTTGTAGTTTCCTTAAAAAAAAAAACCCATCTGCTGTAACACATAAAGAGCTGCCTTCCAAGTTGACAAATGCAATTCCTGACAAAAGCTAGCTACTCTCATAACATTTCTGATATCAGGATAAACTTCTTCTAATTTATCTAAGTTATTTAAAAAAGACCTTCCTGATTAGGATAGGAATATTTCTGACAAATATCAAGCTAGCAGCGAGACTCAAGGGATGGCTGTACGTGTGTTTGGTGCTAATTAGCAAAGTTAGCATGCTAACACACTTAACTACGGTAGTTATTGTGTTAAATGTTAAACTTCTTAAACATTCACGTTAGCATTGTCATTGTGAACATGTTAGCATGCTCAATTTAGATCATAGCACAGCTATAGCTAATGCTGCATTTGTGTGCTTCTCGGGTGGCCTCATTTCCCTAGTTGGAAAGTGGTTCTTTCAACTTTGGTGAGCTTTAAGTCGTAATGTGGAAACAACATTGCCGTTTTTGTGTAGCGCCTGGGTGGTGGGTTGTTGCGATGTATGCGATGTTGCTATCCAAGTATGCTGAAACAGTTCAGAGCTTAGTGATTTTGTCCCACCAACTGACAGTTACAACCTAATACCATATTACAAATTACATGTGAGCAAAACATGAATTATTAATTACATTAATCTTAACGAGTTATATTTCCGACTTCCCAGCTGGGAGCACACTTTCCGACACCACATGAATGCAGGGCCTGTACAGCCTCACAGAGCTGCTAGCATGATTGTCAAATCTTGTTGGCTTGAATGCAGCCTTTTTAAAGTTACATTTAAAGAAAAGCGGAGAGGAAGAGAAAAAAGACACAAAGGCTCAAAACTGAATAAGAGTATAATAACAGAATACAGTACAGACCTGAAACCATCATCCTAGATTGGTACTTACAGCACAAATCACTGCTGCAAAGGGGTCATTTACCCACGCAGATTCATGTAATCAGAGGTAATGGCAGCCAGCCCACCTATCTTCAAGTCTATTTACAGTGATCAATGAACTGCTCCCTCAGAAGACCCTTTGTCCAGCGCTGTGACTAAATCCAGTCACCTGGTTAAAATTAGTGTGAAAATAACGAGGTGCAAATCAGCGACTGAGCTTTCCCTCCTCAGGCATTTCTGCTGCGAGAAGAGGGAGGCGCAGGTCGGCTGGGTGACGGACATCATCAGGATGAAGGTAAGATGATGTGCAAAAGAGATGTTACAACATGAGTGAGTGCATGCAGTGATGTTGGGAGTGCAGGAGAAATATGTGTATCCTTTATCTAACCCTTTTACTGTTCTCTTGCAATCCAAAAATATCAGTGAATGTGACATATATATTGCGGACTCATCCTCCTTTTCCCTTCCTTATTTGGATGAAAGATACACTCTGTTACGGCCAGGAATAAATCATCTTTTACAATCCATATCTCAGAACAAGGAGATATGATAAATCATATTTTCCCCAATCATCCATTTTCATTGTGCTGTTAGGCAGATGAAATACATAAACAGCGAAAGAAGTGTAAAGTTTTCGAGGTCACTCAGCAATAACATAAATCATTTTATGTGGAAAAGCTGTGAGAATAAGGTCAAGGCGACCATAACAATCACATTGTGGTACTTAGCCCCAAGATACAGCAAAGTGTTGTCACTGTCAGTCGCTGACACAGCACATATGACATAAATAATGCAAGGCAAAGCAAACACAGGGAGTACAGCTACGGATGTGTCATATTTTTGCATTAATTTAATTCTCACAATCACATTCCTAACTACTTAGTCGGTTAACCCTCTTGTTTCTTCATTAGACTATACACATAGGTCTATTTTCTGCTCATTTCCAAGAAAATGACCAACATGGACTCCACTCTCACCCTAAACTGAAAGATCTAACCGTATCTTTCACATTTCACAGCCCTGTATTATATGCTCAGAACATTTAGTTCATCAGTATTAGCCCTCTGCTCTGCTTCCTTTATGGGAACCTGTCTGCAGCACAGTATTGTTTATCACAGGTGCTTACTGTAAAAACCTTTTAGTGCCTTAGTTTGGGTTAGCAAGTAAAAGGCAAAACTGTCAGAGAGGGATTGATCCAAAGTGGGAGCCAATTTTTGTCTGTTGTTTTGAGGTGTTTATTTCAGTGGGCTCAGTGACTTTTCTCTGCTCCTTTAGAGAAGCTCTTAGCTCTGCAACAATTTAATCTATAGCAGACTGGAGCCGGCTAAAAATATTAGGATTCTCCCCCGGAATCCGCTAAATATCAGGATTGTCAGCTTACAACGCAGGGGCTTGTGGGAAGGGCAGAGAGAGCGTGTAGATGAGAAAGTAGACGGAGAGCACTTAAGTGTTCTTGATTTCCTTTCTCTTACCTGTTAGCGAGCATTGTGCTCCGACAGTTTCCATAGCAACTAGCGACGGAGGGCCTAATTTTGAAGCAAGGTAAAATGGATGGTGAGAGTTGGGTGGGTTGGGGGAGGGCAGTAGAGGAGGGGGGGGTAAAGGTCCAAGGACAGGTCCGAGCAGTGATGAAATAAGGATTTGTTAAAGAGAGACAGTTCTATAGGGTCACGGTGATATAAAAGGAGACATTGTTAAAGAGAAAGTTTAGCCAGGGATCAGAACACTGTCGGACCGCTGAGATGGTACTGAAGATCGTCACCCTCTGACTTCCCCTCATTTGTGCTTGTGTTAGTCCGGGCAAAAAACAGCAATTTATATCTGTACATCCTGTACACTGATACCAGCGCTACTTTTTCTTCTTTACTTTATGATGAAGGTAACCTCATGGAAACTGTGAATAAAAATAGTGAAGAAACAGCACTGGATACTTCATGGTGCTCTTATCTACTGTCATACTTGTCTGTATTTGTGCAGAGATGTGTGTTTATGTGTATCACCCTTTACATCGGTAGAATCCGCGTACAAACGGTACCCGTCCAAAACATATTTAACTTAAAGAGAAAATAAGGGAAATGAATCAACATGAACTGTCTTTGTTGTCCACACTGAACACAACAGGGTTGTTAATTTATTTTTTTTATTACCGCATTACTAATTTCTGCTGTTGGCTGTGTGTGTGCAGTACGGCTCTGACCTCTGTTCAATGAACGTTAACTCAAAAGAAGGTGCAGATCTCAAGTCCCCCAGAGGGGGAGCTGTGCCCGAAGGCTGGAAGATGCCAACACACAATCACAATTCCGACAGACAGGTGAGAAGTCAATGAAAAAATTAATTAATGTTTATACCAACATGTTTGGCATTAAAAAGTTAAACATAAAATCTTAAATAGTGAATAGCTGTTTTAGATGCTGCAGTTCATTCAAAAATCATGCTGTATATGTACTACAAGGGAAATAGTTTGATTGATTGACTGTGCACACAATGCGCTTAAGGATCTCTAAATAGCCGATGTCAAACAACTGTAAACAAATTCTCTGTATAGATCTTCACCGTGCTCAAACCTTTCCTTTTTCCTTTGTTTGCTGGCAGTTTTTCTGTTGCATTCAAGTTACATTGGGAGAAGCAGAGAGGTTTTCAGTGCCTCAGTTCAAAGATTTTTTTTTTTGTTTAAGTGTTTTACCACCATCCAGAGCAACTTCAGTTTGATGAGTTGTTATCACCACTTTTAATGTGACCATTTTAAGGCTAGTTGTTACTTTATAAAGGAAGTTATGTTAATTTACAAACATGTTAGGCACTTTACTTATTAAAATACATTCTACATTACATTTTTTCTTTGAAAAAGTATTTACATTACTGAACAGCAAAAGTAAATAGCTAAATCACTCTTTCCATTACTTTGCATCACTAAGTTATGTGTTATTACCCAACACTGCTTATACATGTCAGTAAAAGCCGCTGTAGTCTGTAGTTGACTTAAATTCAATTAATCTTTATGTGCCATATTTGCCCACAGCTGACAGACAGGAGGATTTCTCTTGATGATGGCAACCCAAGGCTCACCAAGGATTCCACTCTCAAGATGAACACCATGCTCAAGGCCCCAGAAGTCCCGCACAGACGACCCTCTGTGGATGTTTGCCTGCCTCAGCGCCTCCCTTCCCCGTCCCCATCCAGACACTCGCAGCCCATGGCTTTGCCCCTTCCTCCTCAGAGTGGCTTTAAAACCATCGGCAGGAGACCTGTTCTGGGTGGGGAGGCCTTGATTCCGCCTAATCTGCTGAATGAACTCAACTCGGTGCTGAGCAAGACTGGCCGCACTGCTAAGAGCAATGACTGACAGGAAGCGGTAAGACAAACATTACAGCTCTGAGTAGAGAAAGAAAGATGTGGAGATTGACAGAGAACAACCACACAAAAAAACAGATGGAGCCAAAGTAAGTTGCTTTCATGCGAGGAGCCTAAAGACTGTTTTTAAACTCGGATATATCAAGAGATGCCGATGCACAAGGGGTAGAAGATGGAAGATGTGGAAAACAGGTGCAGGAGACACTGGAGGTCATGCAGGCCTCAGCTGGACATGGCACTGACCCAAGCACTACTAAAATGTGATTTATATGCTGCTCTTCTAAACCCACAGAATTCTATGAAAATATGTTTGGCTGTCAAACCTCAGACGTTTCCAGAAATACCCCAAACTGCTTACTTCATGCTTTTAAGTTTCCAGTTACTTTAAAAAAAGGCTGTTTTGACTACTTGTGAAAAGTGCTGTGATTATATTAATCCTTATACAGTTAAGTTCATCTTTAGTTAAACTTTAGTTAAAATAAAATTCACTAGCAGATTTGCCCGCATTCACTTTGTACTGTAGTTGCACTTATTAAATAGCATTTTTAATTATTAGTGGCAGGGTCCGCCATCTCAGCACAGAATTAAAATACTCATAGTTATGTTCAGGAATGCAAAGAAAATGATGCATGCATATAAAATGCAAAAGAAAAGAGCAGGATAGGGCCACTAACCATTAACGATGGCTAATAGACCTCCGTTTTCCTTGACACGAGTGGTAGGCAATCTCGTGTAATTATTTATTTGTGCTTATTTTTTTTATATATTTTTTATCAGTTACCCACCATTTTTTTTCACTGTAACCATTAACTGTATGGCTAACTAGCAGCATTTTTAAGCATATGATTCTGTGGTGCACCACTGTAAACTGCCACCAAATGTGATTTTAATGTACAGTATAAGTATATTAATAAATATTGCAAAAGGCTTTAACACGCCATAGTACTGACAGTTTAATCTTTCCTGATATGTAAATTGCATTTGTCCCACATTTTAGTGCAAGTTGCACCTTTTTGTTTTGTTTTCTTAAAAAAAACAAAAAAGATTTTATGTTAAACCCAAGCCAAATTTAGCTTAAACCCCTTCATGTTAGTTTGTTTTTGCATGCTCATTGGTAAAAACACACCGCAAAATATAAAATTTTGTTGCCCTGTAAGAGCGCACGCAATAAAGTCTTTTAAAAGCTTTGTGAGACTTTAGATTTCCGGCTCATGTTTAGTTTTCATTTGAAGTAAACATTCAAATGGACTACGATTTAGCACAGGTGTCACAAGATCCACAGAAATAGATGATATTCAAGGGTTTCACTTTAAGAAAAAAGACCACCCTATACCCACTTTAAATGACTTTGAACTAGATATATTAGATTAAGTATGTCTGTAAGACTCCACTCGACAGAAACACCATAAAATATCCACAAATAAAAACCAGAAGCAGGCCTTGAGAGATAAATGAACTGGTTCCAACCTGAACAGAAACATCATTTTTTGCCCTTCTGTTGAAGTTCAGGTGTGAAATTAATAGTCCTGGAGAGATCTCAGATCTCAAAATAATTTAAAATAACTGTTAAATTAAAAGCATGTGATTGTCTTTGTTAATACTTAGTGGGCACACATGCTCCCATGTACAGTATTTATTATTGATTTTCACTTAATAAGACTTGACTGAGAGAGACTGGTGCACCTTTTGAGCGGTGCAAATTGAAATGATCTATTTTTGCAGAAAGATATGTCTAAAAATTACCCGTAATGTGTTTCAACAAGAAATGCAGGTGGTGGGAACAATGGAGACGGTAGAGGTGTCAGTGTGTGAGTATTTAACAGAGAGATACACACAGAAAATTAGTTTTTAGAAAAATTGTCAGTTTGATACTTTTTTTATAGCGACAAAACTGTATATACACCCAAATCCATCAGATAATTGCAGTTAGGTAAAAAATAAATACTACATGAAGTAAAGTGAAATAATGTGAAATGTGAAAATGAAAAGTGATAAACATCAGTGTTGTTTAATGATAATTGCCATCATTGCTTTAAGGTTTATTATGCATCATGGATTTTTTTCCTGTTGATTTGCTAAGAGCTCTTTATCTGTGTTTTACCTCTATTTTAATATTGTGTCTGCTGCTGTCTGCAGATTTATAAAATGCAGTCATATGGGCTATTTTTTCACCAGGTAAATCTGTTCAGTATATATCAGGATTTCATATTCCATTAGATAGATTTTCTTTCGTACACTCTGTTGTGTTCTATGAACATATCTGCAAGATTTAAGAGATTGTGTCCTGGAAGCTCTTAAGCCCAGTTGTGGATTTCAGCGTGAAGACTCCGTCTTTCGTCTTTGACGTATTCATATATAATTATATCATTATATTTCATCCAATTCCTCTTTGAGTTAAATGTAAGAATAAACTTCCCGTCCCAAGTCACGCGCTCTTGTTGAATAATGTATTGCAATCGGAAGATGCTCACGTAGGCAATTGTCACACAGGTTCCTCCATGAAAAATTCATATTTAACATTTTATTTTCATTACGCCTCATACACCAGCTGGATGTCCTTTGTTTCACGTCCTTATACTTCAATCATAGAGCACCACATTTATGCATTTGTGGTCTTAAGCATTCCTTATTCTTTGTTTGCACTGTGCAAATGTGTTTCCTTCCCTCACTATATTAGTTCTATTACTATGTTCATTGGACTAGTAGAAATGAATACGTTCCTATTTAATTGGCCTGTTGAGAGTTATTTTCATCCCATAGCAGCCCTGGTTCCACTGACAGCAGACAGTGTAATCTCCTGGTTCTGATGGGTGATAATATACTATACTGTATGTGATGGCATAAAATTCGTCTTTTCATGTCTCCTATCAGTTCTGACGCCATACCTTCCCTAGATCCTCTGCATCTTTCCCTGGACTGTCATCAGCATATATATTTACCTCTCTTGTCCTCTGTGTCTGTGTAACCCAGAATTTCTGCCATCCCTCTGAGACCTATAGTGTACGAAGGTCACCATATGGTGAAAGTGGTGAGTTCAGTGAAAAGCTCTGCAAAGTCATTATATGCTTTGACATTGACCATATCGCTCTTTTGAGGTAACAGCTTGCACAAAGGGCAAGCACAAGTACATTTCCTCAAGTACTGTACCTACATACAATTTTGTGGTAGTTGTATTTACTCATTTTGTGCTTTTATTCTTCTACACCACTACACATCAGAGGGAAATTCTACTCCACTACCTTAATTTCACAGGTACTTGTTACTTTTCGGATTAACATTATAACATACAATAAACATAAAAAGTTTGTAAAATACAATACATTGTTAAAGATTAAACAGGTTTTCCCAACCTTTACCAAAGACAACAGTGTAACACTACCGCTAACTAAGTACAACATCAATAAGAAACGCATACATGTCTAAAACTTGAACATTATAAGCTTCATAGATTTTATGGCAGAGCTGTTGTTTTGAATTATAATAGACTGTACACATGTACCTACTTAATGTGGTCGCTGATGTTATTATCAGCATATAAAATATTCTGTCAAAGATTAAACTAACCATTAATATATAAAGTGGCAGCAGGAACATAAAAATGTTGCTTGCATGCCTATCCACCCATATTATAGTGATAATAATCCAATAATAAAATATATATAAACCAGACCATAAAAGTTCAGACCAGTGATTTTGCATGTTTTCACCGATTTACCTCAACATCTACTACACCACTTATACTTTACATCACAATTAACAATTTTGCAAACCATGATACTGTGTTTCAGAAATGTCGCGGTACTTTTAATACTGTCCTGGCAGCCATTGGCTTCCATTCATTTCTGTTCAATATGAAAATGAAGTACTGTAGAAGACTCTTGCTTGAGTTGTGGATTCCATCCTGGTGAACATCTGGTCTGCGTTCAGATTGTTTTCCAAATCAATCTGTAAAGTGCTAATTAAGACATCTATGCTTTATCTTTGACCAAAGCAGACCTGGTGTTCACTGTGATGGAGTAAACAGCTCAAAGTTTAAGATGCAGCTAACTGATCTGCATATTATACAGAAATGAATGGAAACCAACGGATTCCAAGAGTACAAAAAACGAAACCTTGAAAACACACAGGTATGGTCCTTTAGGTACATTTTGTGGATGATACAGATGTACATGCACTTAAGCATATTTTTACAGGCCAGGAATTTATTTTCATTTATTTGTAAAGGAGTATTTTTACATTGTGGTATTGCAACTTTTTCAGTTTCTTCCACCGCTGGTTAGCTTGTGTGCTCTGAGTCATTCAGCACATGCATGCAGAGGTGTACGCTGTGTTCAGTGTTTATGCAGACAGCGATGACAGAGAGAGAGAGAGGGGAGGAGGATTAGAGAGAAAAGGAATGAGCTGATATGCTCGAGAAAGAGAGAAAATGACAAGTTATTTCAAAAGACGAGACATGAACCCTCTGATTCGACGTGAGATGCTTCTCAATTAAACCCGGAGCCTGTAGGGTTTTTTTTTCCTTAAAAACAAGGCATGACTTAATCCGATGCAGTTTTGAAATGTAGAGGTTATTGATCAGCCCTTGGCCTCGTGGAAGTGTCCACTGAGGCTTCCCCTGTCTCCCTCCATCTTTGGTGTTTGCTCAATTTGTCTGTGAATAACATAAACATCAAGGGCAGAAATGAAAGAGAGCACATGAGTGACAGGTCTCAACATGGCTCTAATGCCACTTCCGAAAATTATAATACAGTCTGCTTAGAAGCACTTGCTTGGCCTTATGCTGACTTTGTGAAACAGCGTGCTATTAAAATATATGTCCTTTGCATATTGGCCATATGCCTTATCGTCGATGCTCAGTCATTTTTGGAGGTAGAGAAAAAAAATTGCTAAGATATCATATTGACTTAAAGCACACCAGATGTCCGTGCGGATAGCACACTAAAAATTAAGTAATCATCCTTGCTTTATCCGAGATAACTGTAAATCAGAGACGGTACTGTTAACTCTGACATACTGCAGCTGTATAACATGCATGTCGATCCATGGCCCCAGTGATTTACATTTCCAGAAAGGGTAAGCTTTATATTAATGGAGCCGTCCATTTTAGCAGCTATAAATAGCTCACTGCATGAAGTTGTCCCACTGCTGGCTGCCTTTTTACGCTGATCCACACATTCTGCCCTCTAATCTCAATTCTATTAGTGTCTCGGATGATATTTACGACACGTGGACCCTTTTAGCCTGACATGGCTGTAAAGTATATGTTCAAACAACCCAGCCAAGCTTTATCTAATTAAAAGCCTCTGCAATTGTAATTCAACTGGGATTGAGTCTTTAAAACCTCAATCAGGCCCCCCCACCCCGGCTGAGGGAGAGGGGGAGTCACCACAGAGCTAATAAAGAAGTGAATGTTAAACATTCAAATTAAACAATGTGGGAGAATAAAGCTGTAGATCATTTTCATATTTTTCCATTCTTGGAATTCCAATGTAGGACATTGCCAGATTGAGGAGGTCACCTCAGTGATAACATAGTGTTTGTTTGGGTGGGAACCTTACTGTCTTGCAACTAAATAATAATTGTTTTGCATATGACTGTAGGCACAGTTTCTACTTATTCAGTTACCCAGAGTCAAACACACACAATTCAATTCAATTTTATTTATATAGCGCCAAATCACAACAACAGTTATCTCACAGCGCTTTTCATAAAAGAGCAGGTCTAGACCGTACTCTATGATGTTATATACAGAAGCCCAACAATTCCCACCAAGAGCAAGCACTAGGCGACAGAGGCAAGGAAAAACATCCTTT
Source organism: Micropterus dolomieu (assembly GCF_021292245.1). Lineage (NCBI taxonomy): Eukaryota > Metazoa > Chordata > Actinopteri > Centrarchiformes > Centrarchidae > Micropterus > Micropterus dolomieu. The sequence goes on along the minus strand of NC_060161.1, from coordinate 21,526,607 downwards.
TTAAGAGGCAGAAACCTCGAGCAGAACCATGTCTCAGGGTGGGCGGCCATCTGCCTCGACCGGTTGGGGGTGAAGGAGAGAGAGGGAGAGAGAGAGAGAGGGCAAGAGAGGAACAGAGAGAAAAAGAGAGGGATGGAAGGAGAGAGAGAGGGGAGGGAGGCAGCCTACACAATATCCACACAGAGGTACAGACAGTAAAGGTGATGTTGCTATAGACTAAATGAAAAATGGTACAGATATTTATAGTAGTGTTAATGATTATAATAACAATAATAACAATAGGACTAGTAACAATAGTCGTTGCAGCAGAGGGTGTCGAGCAGGAACACGGGGGCAGCAGGTGACCCGCAGCCACAGATCCAGACTCCACAGCTCCAGAGCCACAAACACCTGCAGGAAGTGATAGGAGGAGAGAGGAGAGGGACGAGAAAGCACAAGACTACCAGAAAGGGGAGAAGATGTGTTAGTAACATGCAATAATTGGATGAGGTTGCATACAGAGGGAGAGAAAGTAGAGGAGAGAGGAGCTCAGTGCATCACAGGAAATCCCCCGGCAGTCTAAGCCTATAGCAGCATAACTAAGGGATGGTTCAGGATTCACCTGAAACTGAAACCTGAAACTACTGGAAGCCAATGCAAAGAAGCTAAAACAGGAGAAATGTGATCTCTTTTCCTGGTTCCTGTCAGAACACGTGCTGCAGCATTCTGAATCAGCTGAAGAGTCTTAATGGACACAAGCAAACTAATTTTATTTTTATGCGTTGTTCTTCCTTGTCAAATCTTGGCACCTACTGTACATTACCTACAAAGCAACTAGCCTGCCGGCAGTTCATTTGGAGATTCAGGTGTCCCTAAGATCTGTCTCAACCTGAAAGTCAAAATTTTTCACTTTTAGACATTATTTTTGCTCGGATGCTTTTCCAACCGTGGTAAAAGCTGTCAATTAGCGCAATACCAGACCTATTTAAATCTCTGAAAAATCAGCGGTGTGAAATGTGTCTGGAGCCAGGCTGCCAATTTCACACATAATGATCAGTTTGCTTGTCATGGGGGAGTAATACCTGCTAGGGTTGAGCCAGGTACTATCCAGTACGGATAATGTACTTTTTACAAGTACGAGTATCATCAGAATAAAATATCTGTTTTCTAATAATCTATAAATACAGGAAGCTTTTTAAAAAATAGTTATCTTACTATTATAATCAAATAGTGCTCTGAAGGTCAATTCTGAGGCTGTTTTGTAAATATTTTCTAATAAATACAGCAACTTCTGATCAACCCATACCTACTTCAGTATTAAATAACAACTTCTGGTAAGCCCCACCTATTCAGAGTACAGATAGTTTAGTTGAACAGATTCAGACACAGATAGTGTTGTACTCGCTCATCACTACTACTCACCCTGTGAAAACTGATGGGAAACTCCAGGGACATTAGCCTTGTGATGTCATCAAGGTTATCTTGGCTTGGGCTTGGGGACTTCAGATTTTGAATGTAAAGACCACATTACAAACTGTTGGCTTGTAGTTTGAAAAATGTGGCCGTTTGTTAAGCAGGGAGAGCCTACTAAAAGACATGTGGAGCTCCACTCTTTGGTGGAGCTCCACATGTGACTAAAAGTCACAATGTTGCATTGCAGCCACCCATCTTTATAGACATTCAATAATAAATCTCTGGAGTAAGATGTAAAACAAAACTTAAGGTTTAATCTCTCCCCATAGAAATGCTGTCTCTCCACTGTGAACATTGTGCACTGCAGTGGAGAAGAATGATTCTAATATTGATACAACCAGAGGCTGGCAAGCTGTGTTTGAGGGTCTTTGGGACTTGGTGATAGTTCAGCACCTTCAGAATGAGAGAGGGTTTGAGACAGCCGGGGCTGTGAGCTGATCAGGGTGGACCTGCAAGCCCTGCGGTCATTTCCATTAAGTAATCCACTCCAGAGGTGGAATGAGAAGCGAGGCCGAGCCGACCTCTCCGTACCGCTGTCCAATGGGCTGCCTTATTTCACTAGAGAGGGAGACAGTACAGGAATGGGCTGGCGTAAGCAGGAGAAGAACAAGGTGGAAGGAAATGAGTGAGAAAATGTGACTTACTAATGGAAATGGCAAGATTGCATACCTGAGCATTTAACATAGCAAGAAAGAAAGTGTGCTATTGAGAGAGGGATGATGCTTGACGATCTCCTGACCTCCTTATCCAGAGTTCCTGTATTGGCTTTCTGTTTATGTGTAGGACCTTGACCACCCTATTAAATCAGGCGGCCAGCTACCTTGAGTGACCAGCAGCACACTTCATAAGACAGTCAGCAATTTGTTGTGCACCATCATGCCCCCCAGCTCTCCAAAACCACACCATACCAAGGACACAGATATAGATTGGACACCATTGATTCGTATTGGGGAGACAAGCATAATTTGTTGCCTCATTCTGAGTCCATTATTTATTTATCCCCTTCTAATCTAGAATGCCAGTCTATCCACAGTAACCTTCATCTCAAGATTGTTTGGTCTAAACTAAGTTATCAACAAGGAGGAGGGAGAAGTGACAAACTGGAAGGGATTTAAACATTTGCTTGTTAAAGATGCATAGAGTTTCTTTAGAGTGACAGAGTTGTCGTCCTCTGAAGTTTAAGTGTCCTTGGCTGGTGTTTGGTTTACTTAATATCTGATATACTGTCTATATACACACTCCAAGCCACCAATCAGAAACTTCGGATATCTCATCATTATTGCATACAACTAATTTCCAAGGTATTAGCAATTCAATATGAGCATCACCCCCTGATTATTTGGCTTGTTTAGATTGTTGTCAAAAAGATGTTTTTGGCTTCACATGAAAAACATTGCAACAGCAAAGCATCAGTAACATACAGTTGATACAGAGAGTGCATGCATTCAGTTTTCCTTTCCATTATCTTTTTTTCAGAGGCACATATACATATATACGTACGTGCTTCCAGTGTGTACAAAGTGTGTTTTTAAAGTGTTGGTGTAAGAGAATTTTTGTGAGAATGTTTACTGATTTAAGATCCTCATTTACTTGTGCTAGTGTTACACCAATGTTAGCATTCACCATTTTCCCGTACAGTTGTGTCCACAGTTGCCACAACTCAGAGCGACAATATGTAACTTTTAAAAGAAGAAAGAACACATTATTGTTCTTAGAAATGAAAAGTTGAACTCATAGGAAATAAATTGCATGTTTGCTCATATCAAATATTCAATCATGAGTTTTGCTGCTATGTCCATACCATAGACTGTATATAAAAATGGATGTAGCGTCCGTGACGCATATCTGTTATTGACATTATACTTAACAAGGTTTTAAATGCTTTTTATTATATAAATGTGGTAACGTTATTTTTCCAACACTAGATTTTGTTGAGACCAACGTTAACAGTTAACTTAAGTTTACTTACATCTCAAACAAACAATTTGAAGCAAATCAATTAACCCTTTTACACACTGTTGGTTATGAACGGTTACAAGTCGTTTATTTGGACGTCACCTCAGTATGTTACTTGTAATAAAAGTAATAAGCTAGCGGTAGAGTCCTTAGTTACATGATGGAAGCTATATAACTTGTAAAACGTTAGTCATGGCTGTTATCACGTTAATTAATTCCCCACACCGATATTTTGAGTAATGTTGCTGCTGTCTGCAGGGCTGTGTGGGATTATTGTGTGGAATAGGACACTTGAGAGAGAAAGGTACTTTTTATATTGGTTGCAAGATTCTTGTTGAGGATCTGATGCCTCAACATAATATAGATATAGAGTTTAAACATAAAGTTTAAACTCTATATTACGTTACTAGGACAACTTGGCTACTGGACATTTGACAGCTGATATAAAATTGTCTGTCTTAAAAGGACAACACAAAAACATTTAAAGACCGTCTCCCTTGTTCCATTTTCTCCCATGTATGTGACATAATAGTGCTGTCAACATTAAAACACTGAGGCATCTTGTAGGGGAGCATCTAAAAAAATTTGAATACCGTGGAAAGGTTCCCTCTGAGCACCAGAACCAGACTGAGAGATTACAGGCTTCAGAAACCTTTGCAGGTGTTTTGAGTTAATTAGCTGATTAGAGAGCTCTTCTCCAGTTGACATTTCTGTATAATTTATAATACAGAAATGTATTTATTCTAAAAATTTTATACATTTTGAGATACTGCAGTTTTTATTTCCATGAGCTGTAAACCGTAACCATCAAGCTGAAAACAAAAAGTGCTTGAAATGCTTCACTTTGTTTAATGAATCTAGAATATATCAAAGATTCACTTTTTGAATAAAATTACGTTAGAAAATTAAGTTCTCTACAATATTCTATTTATTAAATAATCATCTGTATTTACTTTATATTTTTTTATCACCTGAAGAATTTATTACACATTTTCCTCCCAGAGTCACACTGTGGATCAGATGTACCACCTGCTGCCAGAGAGCTGCAGAGACCTGGAGTCCTCATTGTGCTGATTGGGAGGACTGATGTGGAAAGGCGTTCTCTCCGGTTCTCTCCTTCTGTTTACTTTGAGTTTTAAATATTGTCCATATTTGTATCATAGGTCCATTTAAAAAAAGATATGGTTTATGGTTCACATTGTAATAAATTCGATATATATTAGCACTCCCTGTCTTTACTACTTACTGAAAAGCTAATCGTATACCACAGATAAAACATGAAACATTACAGCTGAACTCTTGCTAAAGAACATCAGTCTAGTATAAGTTAAAAAGTGAAAATACTCACAACATGTTTCACATGAAATCATGAAAAATAATTATGCAGTGTATTTCTGTGTGTGCAGGAGTTTTTTTTACTTTCTACCTTATACTTTAAGATAAATAAGGAGCCATACACCCAGTACCCATATACTGTATAACAGAGCCTGAAGTTTGTGAAGAGTGCCTTGTTTGCTGCTCTGATATAAGTCTAGTTTAAACACAGAATAATGTGGGCACATCCAAACCATCCTGTGGGTAAGTGCTGAAACAAAGAATGATCTGCACAGAGTAATTATGAATCCCACTAGGTGTTTTTTATTGTGACCTTGCAAATTATGAGGTCTCAGAGCTGACCGAATGCACATGTAGTAAATAGGTGAGTCTATACAATGTAAACCACACAAGACCTTCTCAGAGGTCGCACTAAATGACACCTCCTACAGGGCTTCAAAACTATTCAGTGTGCAGATAATTCTTTGTTTTTCACTACAGAGTAACTTCTCAGTCAATGTCACATTTGTCTCTTAAAGAAATGTCAAAATAAAACGGTATATAACATCAACCTTTCATTTTTTACTTTCTACTAACATATGTAAAATGTTAACCTATAAATAACATCTTAATATTTTAATTTACAGCTGTTAACTATAATATATTGTTTAGATCACACAATTTACAATTAACAGGAAGCTGATGATGAATGAAGAATGTGATTTTATTTTAAGTATAATTAGTCTGATCAATATTATAACAAAGTATTCCTAATACACAAGCAATAGTTTAACAAATTAAACTTTTGTGTTGCATTAATGAAAACATCAATATTCAAAGGTTACAAATGTAAAAGCAATGTGAAATACACTGTTTACTAATATGTGCAATATTAACGTTTGCTGCGGGACACTGTGCAATAATAATTCATGCTGCTAGACACCTGTTTACTCCTCAAGTCAGATCTTATTGAATGTTTATTATAAGGATCTTGTTTTATATTTCTTACGAACTGTACTACCTTTTTTGGCAAATTCTAACCCACCAAACAAACTCAGAGGCAGCTCTCCCGCAGCTAATTTCTCACTTTAACTAAACCATCTCCCTAGTTACAGCCCAGCTACCTGTCTGCAGGCATAACGCGCATTATATGCTGACAAAAAAGGTGGATGAAACTCTCTGCAGGTAGCCTACAACATCTGTTCTGCCAATTTATGCATCCACTTCTTAAGCTCCTTATCAGAAACATTACTGATCCATCGCAGTTATCACCTCAGATTGTTTACTAAATCACAAGGAATGCTACATCTACTGAGTGTAATAACTTATTGATGACCATAAACATCCTTCAATATGTACTGCAAGGCTCTCCTCGGCGAGCAGGTGTGACAATTTCAGGCATAACTCCGCAACCGCTCCCCCCTCGGCTCTCTGCCTTTAAAGCCTTCATGTCCATCGGGTTCAGCTGCAGCCTCTTATAATAGTATCTGACTAGTATCTAACTGAACAGCGAGTCCGTTACAGGACGTAGCTAAATCTAACATTGCCTGTTTGTAAAGTTTACCGTTAACATAACGTCAGCTAACTGAGAGCTTAGCCACAGAGGTTTGGCTGAGCCTTTACAACTTCACACAGACACCTTTTCTTCAAAGTATTATCACCCTAATGTCTAACACTGAGGTTAAAACCTGTTGAAAACAGACGCCCCGCGCTGGGGAAAAATTACTGACTGAAAAAAAAAATTTCTGCCGTTTTAACTCCAAAACCCATCGATGTTGTTGCTTCGAGTCCATGTTCGAGTCTCATCGGGCACCATCTTGATTATTGCGCAATACCTGCGAGCTGCCTGCCTGCTCTTGACATTTCTGCAGAGAGGAAACATGCCGCTTGAGAACACACGGCGTTTTTCGCCATTTTGTGGCCGACCCGTTGGAGATACATAGACATGGTACCAAATGAATGTTCTGCTCCCCCATCACTGTGGGATGTTCCGTTCTCAATCTACAGACCTGTAAAGCATGAGTGTGCTTTTGGTGACAGGAATGTATATGAATACTCACTGTTTGTATCAATATTTCAATGTTTTGTCATTTGGAACTTGGTTGTATGGACAGAAAAAGTGTTTTAAAGATATATACCAGTATCTACTGTCAACATTTTAACAGTAAATATTGCCAAAATATGGACAAATCGCCTGGTATATTTTGAAAATATTGTATGATAACTGTTTTATTTTAGTTTATTTCATCAGATTTACAGTTAGAATTGTATTCTAGGTGTATTAGAAGATATTCAGTTGCATTATAAGCTTCCTTATGATGGTTTTGATGGTTTATTGCATTAAAATATAGCTTTTTTTACCAGGCAAAGATGAAAATATCAGATTTTTTCTTTATTGCATCTCCATAGTCTGTAATAGTAAAATAAATATATTAATATACAATGGATTTATATTCCTTAGCTTCTGACTTTTCAAAGGATTCCAGAATTATGCATCTAGGCCAAATGGTTGAAGAGTTATTCCTAATTCATTTTGAGTATGTTATTTTAAAAAAAAGGTGCCTATGCCCTTGGCTTCTCTCTTCTTGCTGACTTTTTTTTGACTCCTTAAAAGCTGCGGTTAGAACACACTAACTCCCGTTAACTTAGCATCGTTAGCAGTTTAGGGCTGCTCGTATCTGGCTAATTAGCATAACGAGCTAAGCTAACAAGCTAAATGCTGACAGCGATACCTGTTAAATGTTAACACATAAATAAAATACAAGAATTTCACTCACCAACTAGAACACAGACTTCCTGGAGGTTCTCTCTCCAATAAACCGCACAGCCTGTCCTTATTCATCTGGTATTTGCATGTAGAAATGTCCAAAAGGCTCCGACAGGCTGAGCCTCAGAGCTCCATGTAGCTGCGTGAGGCTAACAGACGGCGGACCGATTGCTAGCAGTGACGGCGGCTAGAGACACCTGTCAATCAAAGCGGCCACGTCCCTAATAATCCAGAACTTTAAGGCTTAATATACTTTAAACAGGTGAGTTATAAAAAAATTCACCCCCTCACAGTTGTCACGAAGGGCAAAATTAGCGATATGCACTAAATCCATTTTTTTAACCAGGCTGTAAACATGTTTTATTCTGCTGTAAAGTTGGCCTTTTTAACATGGGGGTCATTGGTGATTGACTCCCTTCTGCAGCCAGTCTCAAGTGGCCACTCAATGAATTACAGTTTTCAGTTACTTCCTGGTTGCATCGGTCCATACTTGATCTGGTATAACAAGTACCTAATGTCAGCTAATGTTAGCAAACTTTTAAATAGATAGATATGCAACTTAGTAAAACTAGTTCCTTTTTGACGTGTGCTATGGTGTTAGCATTTAGTTATTTTAGCATTCATTATTTTCCCATACATGTCAGTTATGGATACAATGGCAACTATTCAGCAACTTTCAAGCCACCATAAGCTGCTGCCTGAATGATTAAATTTGCATTTCATGCAATACAAGCTTGTCCTTTTCTGGAGGCCACTGGATAATTTATACACCTTTTCTTTTCTAACTGTATTCAGCTTTGTTTAACCCTTCTGAACTTCAGCATTTTCAACACTTCTTTGCTCACATCGTATCTAACTTGAATCACTGAAGCTTTTTCAGAATAATGTGTCTGTAAGATTGAAGGTGCAATTAGCCAGAGGAAGAAACAATCACAGAATTTCATCTCATAATTGATATTAAGCCCTTCTATATGCAAATGTTTGAAAAAGATCCAATCTCGCAATTTTATTTGATAAGGCTGCGGACTCTATCATAATACATATCACATAACACACACATACACGCACATGTCTTCCCTGAGCTAGGCTGGTCTTTTTTCCTGATGGCGAGATAATGACCCTCATTGGTGTGTGAGATTTCTGATTAGCAGAAGAACAACAATGACTGCTAATTACCACCTGAAAGACAAAGCTGCACTGATAGAAGCCTCTTTCAGCCCCATGGTGTGTGTGTGTGTGTGCGAGCAACAGTGTGGCTTTGTTTATGTGCATGTGGTTGATTTCCCACTAGAGGATATAAAAGAGATCGAGATAGACCCGGGGTGAGGGGCAAGTGCTCTAGTGAGATGTAGTTAGAGAGAGAAAGAGACAGAAGGGACGGATGAAGAGAAAGGCAGTGATGATAGAGTTGTTCCCGATCACAGACATTGACTGTTCTTTTTTTTTTTCTTCAACCCACCACAGACTCATTTAGCAGAAACTCACCTTTCTCGTCTAGTCTGACCAGTGGACATCTGTATTACGGATTTTGGTCAATAGAAAGAAGGAAAGCACGCCCGACTTCACAGCAGTACCATTGTCAGAAAACACAACATACATAACACAAAACCACACAAAGTGATATTTCCACTGTTGCTAGGAGATGCAAAGAGTTGCTAAAAGGGGAATAAGTTTCTCAGATGAAAAGGTAGTTAGAGTAAATGTTTTTTTTTCTCCATAGACCTTTGAGTACAGTTGTAAAAATGTTAAAATCACTGTAATTTGCACTGCAGTGTAGCATGACCGGGAACTCCTGCTGAGTTCATTGCCCTCTGAATTACTCTGTTTTACAGGCTAAACTAGATCTTTTGTCTGCATGCTGCTTCCAATACACTCACAAGATTTGTTGGCTTTGACTGTGAAATGTGTCCCAATGAATAATTGATTCACCTTGATTACTGATTATTGATCGGTTCGGTTCAATATGGCATGCATAATGAAGCCCAATGCAGCCGCATCAAAAATGCAGCCCGACAGCTTGCCATAAGCACCTGCATATGGACCTTCAATTCTTTTCCGAGAGCAGCTACAGAATGGACTCTCTCCCATGCGACATCTTTTTATCTTTGCTCCCACTGCCGTACCTTCAGCTCGATCACCTCCTTATTTGATCTTCCATTTTCCTAACCAAGTTAAAAGCAAGTATCTGATGGGGAGGCCTGGGAGGGAATTTGATTAGAAAGGGGAAAATGGTTAGTGACGGAGCTGTCATACAACACGTGTCCATGTTATCCGTTCTCCCAACAGAATGGTGGGAAATGAAGGCAAATTCAGTTCCACGTGGCCACAGTCGCTGCTGTTCAGCCAAAGTTAAGTAATCGCGCTTCAAACCAAATCAGTGTCTCCATGTGGCCCCACATCAAAGATGTTATGTCTGTTATTCCTAACAAGTTAAACCAAAGTCAAAATTGATTCCTTTATATTATTAAATAATGAAATATGCATAAAAGAATAATCATAACTTTGTGTACATTTTTGTTCTCTCCCATACCCTCAGTCTTTTTCAATTTGTTTTGCCAGTCCCGAGGCCATTGTTTGGGAACCACTGCTTTAATGTGCACTAAACGTATGGTGGCAGGCTGTCTAGCAGTGCTCATCTGGCTTTCCTCACTGTGGTTTATTGAAACAAAATCCTCCTGTCGTATGATTTTACCCTTTTGTTTCTTCAAAACTCGCCCCTTTCTTTGAAGCATGAAAGTTTGCCAATGTTGTCTTTATAACTCCCAACTCCAATCAAACGTTTCCTTCCAGCCGTCCTTGGATTAATCCATTTTCTCTCTCCCTCTCTAACGAGACTCTTTTCTGCCTAATTAACATTAGTCGGGGCTTGTTTGCACAGGCATGCTATTCAGGTCATGAATAAACTAGGGACTGAAACTGGTTTCTTTTGCATTCTGAGAACTGTTTAGTTCCTCCATATTCATCCTGGCTTATCGGGCACATTGTCTGCATGTGTGTGCAGATGTGCTTGTGTGTGTGTGTGCATGTGGTTTACTAATGAATAGAGGAATTCTAGTGGTGGTAAAACAGTGATTTCTCCAGCTGATTAGATGTAATGGATGGTACTCAGTGCTCCTTCATAATTGATGAGGATGTCTTGTGGATGTCCCACTGCTGTTGTGCATTGACGGCGGTGTCTTTGCATGTGTATGTGTCTGTGGAAGCGCAGCGTTTTTGGGTGGGGCCTGAGACTCTGGAGAAGTCTGTTCTTGTTATTTCTGCAGTAGCTCCTGTCAATTCTTATTAACAGAAGCACGCTCCGCCGTCTCCATAATGTATGACTGCGTAGTGCGGGCAAGAATGGTGTCAGAGTCCCTTATCAAATTGAAAGAAAACAAAGCCATAATCTAATTGTTTGCAAAAGGAGAAGGGGATGATTAAATCTCATTGTTTTTCATTTCTCTGGGAGCAATAGAAAGAGACAAGACAAGAGAAAGACAGATTGGGGACCCATCACAGTGCAGGGATCTATATATAAAAATGCTTTTCCGTCTAACTTCTGATCTGATGAAATAGTCTAAACTGCATGAAGACAGACAGGCGAGGACGTTTGGCTGCCACATGCTGCCTGTACAGTACGTATTCTTCATCTTAATGAGAGATGGTGTTTACAGGTCTCTGTTTATGACATTGCTACAAAGATATTTCATTAATATTGCTAGTCAACACAGCTAGAGACAAACAAATGGATGTGAGTAGCAGAGGGGAAAAGGGGGGGGGGGGGTTTGCTTGTTTTTACTGAAAGAGGTAAATTTGTAAATGACAAGTTGAGGAGCTGACCGCAGGGTTACAGTCTGCAGTGGAAGATTATGCCTACTTGTTCATACTCTGTGTGCATGTACATCTTTGTGTCTGTGCATCTGAATGTGTAGGAAAAAAACAACAACACAAAAAACAACATTTGTGACATCTCCGCTGCAGCGCACCTGCAAGGTCCTGGAGAGCTAGCGCACAAACCTGCAGATTACCTCTGGGCCCCGCGGAGTCTCCCATCACTCCTACACATGCTCCCGCAGTTAAACACATCTTACTCACTCGTTCTTTCTTTCCTCGCTTTCTGTCCTGTTGTTATGCTTTCATTTTGCATCATCGGACTCCCCCGGCACCTACACCGCTATCACATTTTTCACTCGTCCTCCTCTCTTCTTGCTCCATCTTTGTCTTCTGTGCTTCTCTCTTTTTTCCTCCTCTCGCTGTTTCCCAGGCACTGTGCCAACCTGATACTTCACTCCATACTCTTGCCATGTACGGCTTTCACAAGCTTTGACAGAAGGAATATAGGCAGGCTGGTAAAAAGACAGGCACTGGTTAAAAAAAGTGGATAAAGAAATTAAGATTTTATTAATAGGAATCAGTACCTGGGTTGGGTGTTTGTACTGACTTGTGTACTTGTTTGGACAAAATAGCAATTACCAAAAAGGTTTAGTTAGTTTTCTACAGCATTTGCATTAAACACTAGTGTTCTCCATTAGGCTTTAATTTTTCCTTCCAAATAGCAATGTTTATACAAATAATTTGATTGATGCAATATCTGCATGGGAGGGCACTACGAGAGTTCCTAATATTTATTAAAATTGCAATAGCCACACAGTTATTTATCCAGCCAATAGTTACTCTGTTGTCGTGATTCGAATCACAGGGTAACGCGTGCTGTGCTGAGGTTACAGGACTCTACTTGTTGCTGTGAGTTTTGACAGTCTGGTTAGTCGCTGTCACCACAACTGGAGCCATGAAAGAGACAGAGCTAAGGTTCAAGGTTCATTTATTAGTCGTTCTACAACACAGGGCTGCACAATGAAATTCAAGTTGTAACCCCCTTCATAGTACACACACAGAACATACACATTTAAAGATACAGACATATACAGTTACTTATATTTTATACAAAGAGTGGTTTTGTAATGTGCAAAACCAGCATAACACAAAGATCCATGTCAATTATTGATGGTGAAAACTAACATTAATTAGCCCTCCCCCTTTTGCGTAATGTGGGACAAACACAACACTTGAGTGTGCAAGAGCTGCCGAGCACTCAGCAGGTGTTTACATAATATGAACAAAAAGTAACTTAGTGGGAATCAGTGCTGACGTTTCCAAGCTAGGTTAACTGGGTCCAGTTTCCGACTGGAGGCTAGTTAGCCTAATTTGCTAGCTTCCACTTTCTGCATGGAATACAAGCTTAAAAGCAAGACAAATTTTCCTAAACGCTCAGTGTCATAAACAAACGGACAGCTTAAATTGCTAACAGTAAGTAACCAATGCTCTGTAGGCTGTTAATTACATTCACAAGCTATTTAGGGCAATGACATGCTCCAGACGGTTGCACACCAGAGATGTTGACAACTTGTCTGTTCTCAAATGTCAGTCCAACGCCTTGCCAGAAGCTTAAAGCTCAGCATTTCCATTAATACCGTAACTGCATGATAGCCTGAGTATTATTTTAGTTTTTATTTCCTTAAACAAAAAGTGACAATAATTCAACTTTCAGGTGACTTGAACGTGTGGTAGGATTGTTGGGGTATTAAGAAAAAGATTGCACAAATATGTAGTTGCAGCAGGAGGTAACTTCAGGAGGCAAATTCATTATACGGGAAAATAAAAATGTCTTTAACAGCATAAGGGGGCCCTTGTTTGTCTTCATTCAAAGTTGTGGTCTGTAATTACACCAGTACAATTGCCAAATTAAAATTATGCCTATAGTAAGCAGCTCACGTTGTTTAGACAATCTGTGGGTCAAAGGTAGCTTTCTATTTATTAATTGTTGGCTTTTTAGCAAAAGAACTTTGGCGAAAGCTTCCCAGCAGAGAGAGCCTAGCAATTATGAAGCCACTGTGTAACAGATGATTCTTTCTAAATGGAGGGGGAAAGTGAAGAGGCAAAAAGCCTGAATAAGAGAAATGTAAAGTCTACTCTGCAGCTGAAGCTGGGGAAAACAGACACAAAGAAATGAGGGAAGTCACACTGTGCGTGTGGAAGATTTTGTTTCATTCTCCTCACTTCTGGATATGAAAAAAAAAAATCAATTTGGAAAAAACTTGTGAGGAAATTCAATAGTGTCTTTATTGCAGCCAGCACATGCATTGGCAGCAATTATTATCATCATGCAAGCCAGACATCGAATAACACAATTCCGTTATTGATATCCGAGATGAAACGGACCTGTCAATATTATTCAGTTTCATCCATGCACTGTTTGCAGCAAGATGCAGTGAAAAAAAGTAATGAAATATAAACAGGACAGTATTGCAGAGGCTATTGGTGTGCCAAAAACTTGATCTTATAAAGGGGGGAAATGAAATAAGCTCAGAGTTTGCCCTTTTCTTCAGTCTTCTTCTCTGGAAATCTACTGTACCGTAAAATATTATGTGTCATAGATCTTATATACATATATATTATACAAAGAGTGGTATTGTGATGTGCAAAACCAGCATAATAGAAAGTTCCACGTCATTTATTTATGGCGGAGGCAATATTTAGTAGCCCTCTTTATTTGCATAATGTGGGACAAACATAACACTTGAGTGTGCAATAGCTGCAGTAAAAAAAAGAAAAGAAATATAAAGAGGACAGAATTGCAGAGGCTACTGATGTGTCAAAAACTTGATCTTATAAAAAGAGAAAATTAGATCAGATCAGAGTTTGCCCTTTTCCTTCATCTCCTTCTCTGGAAATCTACTGTACTGTAAAACTGTAAAAGATTCTGTAAGTGTCATTGATCTCAGTTTCATAAGATGAAATTAAAGCAGATCCATTGAGGATTGACTGGTAAGTGGTGAAAGAGAGGTACGAGCAAAAATACATAAGGAAAAGTCAGAAAAAGTGATAAGATCAAAAAAGTTTGAGCAATCATGTGAAATTGGAGTTGGAATGGCAAATAAAGCAACATTTTACTTTTTCTGACAACACTACCGTTCTGGGTCCTGACTTCCAGACGGATATCAAATTTGTTCCCGAATGGTGAAATGCTTTCATGATCCACTACCTCTCCTCAAATTGAATCTGGTCTGCTCCTTCCTTTGCTGATAATAACGGGAGGAAAATGTCTCAGGTTTTAAATTATAGAGATATAAATTTACATCCAGGGGGTGCATTGGAATCACAGACGAAACCAGGCCATCCTCCCCCAAAAATACGGCCACATAGGTCGTCTGTGCAAGCAGCTTATTGCAACCATTATTTATGTTTATTGTTATGCTGCAACCTCTAGTGGCCGTAGTAATGGTGAAGGGGGAAAAGGAGGAAGTCAGGTGAGGTAGTATAAAGAGCGACAAAGTGATGGATGGATGGGTCAAACACAGAACTTTTGCACAGGAGACTGCTGTTCCTGACCTGTGTGAAACCTAAACTTACTTTAAGTGACGTAAGTTAAGTTACGTCATGTGACTTACAGGGTTTAAAGTTCTCCGGCGTGAGGCGTTTTTGTATTCAACAATATATTTATGTCTGTGGAAAATATTCTTGCATATTTTTTAACTGTCACGTGTTAGGTGTGTGTGAAGCGCCAGTCTTCCTCTGCACAATTGGTGGCTTGGTGTCTGCGTTTCCCGAAAGAAACGGGACTGGCACTTCCTTGCGACGTGGACACTCATTGGCTATTGTAGGCTGTGAACAAGGCATGGAAGTTTCCATTGGGTCAATTATGGTGTCACTCAAAAAGTCAATGTGTAGACGTACTTTTTGTTTACATGCTAGCTGTAGTTAAAGCAACGCAATAGCAGTCCGTGTGTATTTATTGAAATAATAATGAGTTTTGGACTAAATATTTTACTGGATTGGATCGTCTGGACCTTTGCCAACATAACAAGGCCATTTTTGTGGAATGTAATCCACTCCGTGGAGTACGGCTTCACAGATAAGTGGTGTCAATTTTGATTATAGGCTGTGCTTGAAGTGGGCCACCGATACCAGTAAGTTACTTCTACATTTTACTCTTTGGCGTCCCAGGACTTTTCTTGCGTACTGGTGGGCTCTATGTGGCGCTCATCTGTTCCCATTCTTGCCTGTTTGCTAATCTCTGTCAGCGGAGACGGAGCAGGTAGAAGCTCGGTGCCTTTCATGTAGCCGTGAGTCCCCATGTGAATGGGGAGTACCAGCAGGGCTGGGCAATAAAATAATAATGATAATTATTGCAACATAATTTTCCTCAATAACAATATAACAAATGTTTAATGTGTTTGATTTAATTCATTTGAATCACGAACAAATCAGCAGGGCTGCCACAAATAAATGAATGTATGGGAAAGGCTGGATCCACTGTTTGGCATTAAGTTTTTGTTCTGTCCATAAAAATAGTTTAAAACCACAATTAATCCATCTGGTTTCTTCAACTTTCACTCAGGAGCAAAAATCTGCCTTATAATGATTTGACATTTATCATAAGAATAATTGATGTTGAATGATGTGAAATGTTTTATCGTGATAACTTTTTCAGCCATATTGCCCAGCACCTATATTTTCCACTTAAAGCACTGATTATAGGTGGCAGAAAATGTTACCAGAATGCAAAAAATGAACTGTTTAATGCTCAAAATCTTCTGGGGGAGGCCCCTCCGGCCCCCCTTCATATATTTCCATATTGAATCTTCTTGATCATCACAGTAGAAAAAACAGCGACTTTATCTCTTAGAAAGTATTTTGAAACAAAATGTTCTCCTTACTTAATTGAGCCCATTTACTGTATTTGCAACGCATGATCTCAGAGAGTTCAGGTTGTCTGCAACAGTAAACTAATATGCGCGTGATTAACAAGCATTCTATTGTAATGTATGGAAAAGCCCATGCATCTGACTCCCAAAGCAGGCCAAGACAAACCACAAATTATTTGTACATACTGTGTGACCAAGTCTGAGTGCGACACTGTTGGATTCAGTGAGAGTCCTGGCCTCTTTCCTTGTCTGCACACAGTGTGGTTGTATCTTGTTTGCTGTACAGTACTGCTGTGGGTGATCATGTGGAACCCAGACTGGAGCGCTGGCCATGTTGTGTGTGCTGTCATCTCAGATGTGCACAGAACATTGAGGAGTCACAGATCACTACCCCTCAGGGAGATGGAGTTTGTGTGTGTGTGACAGAGAGAGAGAGCAGGGAGTGTGTATGCCTGTGTGTGTTAGAAAGGGGCTGGTTATTTCACTTCTCACGTACTTCTCACCTACCTCCTTCAGTCTTTCTGTCAACAGCCTCACTCGGCACCATTACCAACTCAAGCCACAAGTGCTTCACCTGACCAACTGAAGTCACATGAGCACATTACCTGACATCAGTTATATGGAGGCTGCCAATACTATGTTAACATGTTAACACATACTGTTGATCTCGCTAAGCAAACCTCTTGTGCCTTGTGGAGCTGATGGCTCCAAATGTTACAACAGAGAAAACAGAACTTAACAAAAAAAAAAAACAATCTCCGTCCACACCAGCATTTTAGCTGCATATCAGAACGGATCTCCGTCTATAATAAACTGATTGCGAACGCACATCAAGTGGCTGTTCACCTACAGTGGGCATGCACGTGCAGGTGTAAACAGGAAGCAGACTGTCTACTCCATTGCAGAAGATTTGGCGAAGAAGAATGTTCTACTATAGACGAGCGAAGAATTGCAATGGCGAAAAAAGTAACACGGGAGTATAAAGCGACTATGGCAGCGGAAAACAGACTGGGATTCGCCAAGCAAATAGAAGCAAATACAATCGACAATCACAGTACAAGTGTATGAGTGTTATTTGCACAGTACAAAATATTTTAAGAAAAACACCAAACCATAAACTCTCAGTAGCATTGTGTTTTTGCTTTGCATGGCTGATGGGAGGCCAAATGTGAGTATCTGCATCATCGTTTTTAAAGTCCTCGTTTTCGTCTGTCTCACGCTACATTTTTAAAAGAAAACAGAGTCAGCAGCGTTTTCAGACATCTCCCTTTAAAGTGTTCGGATTTGGTGTTTTAGTCGGAACGGCAGGCGTAAACGTAGCAAAAGTGCTGCATTTTAAAACGAAAACGTAGTGGTGTGGATGTAGCCTTACTTTCCTCATACATTTTTATTCATTTATATTGAAACTGTATGTTTATGCCAAACTTGAATTATATTTGCAGTAATTTGCTGCCAAACATTTTTAATTCCTACAATAGCTACACATTCACCAGCTAAGCATAGATAAGATTAAATTTAGCAATCTACAAACACTTGTTGGCGTGTCAAACCGACTTTAAAGCTGCAATTATCAATATTTTTATGTAAACCCTGCATAAAATAGCTAAGTGTAACTCAATGTGGTGTTGATAGTGGTGACAAACCCACAGAGAATTATCACCTGACTCTGCAGTTCCCCTCAACTTTACAGTGTTTTAGCCTGCTTTCGCTCGCTTTTTAACCCAAACCATGACCTGGCATGTGTTTTATAATTTTTGCAGCTGTAGGCAAATACACATATGCTACCTGCCCAGCGCTAAACAGCAAACAGACTTAAAATATATTCCTCAAGAATTGGTGGTGAACAAACCAGAACAAAAAGAACCGTTAATAGTGGAACTTCTTTCGTCAGGTGGCCCCAATACATGACTCCAAATCCATTTCTGCTGGATATGTGAAAAGGCAATTGTTTGCTTACCCTTCAGCAAGAACAACTTTTTAAGGCCATAATGTCATGTTTTCAGCTTGCTCCGCTGTCCCTACGTGAGGAAAGCTAAACTAAAATATGTATTCTTGATTAGAGTCGTCTACTGAAGTATAAGCACATATCTGCATATGAACCCCATGAATTTCTGCTGTAAACCAAGTGTATACATGATTTACAGTTACCATATCTAACCGTAAGTGATGCCGTAATGATGTGGAAGGCTTCAGCATCTTGAGTGATATTTCTTTTTCTTTTATGGGGGGGTCTGGGTCCATGGCATGTCACGCCTCTTTACAATCCGGCTGCTAACTGCTGTCAGGCAAATCAAAAAGTTTGATGAGCAACGGCTTAAGACTAATGCTTATGTTTTCTTTAGCATGATAATCTATATACACTTGCTGCCCTGGCTGTGTGGGTTTGTGTCTTGCTCTGGGTTACTGTGTTTAATCTTACATTATTGCATTCACCAGAGCAGAGAAGCAAAAGCAGGAAAAGCAAATCCAGTGTCTGCACAGCTCAATGATGCATTCAGGATGATGACTTATCAAGCTAATTAATTACCACTTTACCTGAACGTGAGCTCAGCTTCCTGGCTGAGAAGTTAATCAGCTGGGGAATAAAGAAATGTTCGACTGCTTGCTGAGCATTTTAGCATTAACAAGTCATCATTAGGAAACATTGCGCGTAGCATATTACATACCATATCTGAACCAGTGGCATGAAAAGGATTTTCCATCTGCCTCCGACTGTCCATCAGCATGTCTCGCACACAAACAGAAACACGCCCGCCGACAATAAAGACCAGGCAGTGATGGGTTTTACATCGCTGCGAACACGAGATATGACTAATCACGATTATACGCGAGTAGTCTATTCCAGGCCGAGCGAGCCTATCGCTGCATAATCAGGGGAAAAGGAGAGAGCGGGAGAAACTCCTGTCACCAGATATTCGGGTGGGACCTAATATTTGCATAACTGTCTGTCAGATAAGGGGGGAACCATTATAGCGTAGCACAGCCATAACCGGGGGCATGCAGACAGCAAGGCATTATGGGGGCTGATTGGGGAATGGTGCGTGTGGAGATTCCATTAAAGATGGAGGGAAGATGCGGAGGATTGAGAAGTTGCAGTGGGAAGTGTGTCAGACTTTTCATGCAGAAACATTGAAAGTGTTCTACTGTATCTGGCTATATGTACAGTGAATAATGAGCAGTTTATGACATAAGTTCTGTCTCGTGTGGTGGGAAACACCCAAAGAAGACACAGTGGGGTATGCATACAGATGATAGCATTGTATTGAATGCTTTGCGAGCCTTATAATCGTAATCCCCTTAACTCGTTGCTGTTATGTTTGTTGAGTGTTTTATGCTGAAAAGCTGATCTTCACTTTAAATCCCTGAACCGCTTACATTTTTTTTTTCACAAGTTCTGCTAGAACTAACTTTTTGGTCTCTGTCACAGCAAATGAGTGTCGTGGAGAATTATCAACACAGGCAGCTTTTCAGCATGTCACCTCCTCTCTCTCAGTATGCAGGCACATGATTCTGTCTAGACAATGGTAGACAGGCAGCTGCCTCCGAGCGAACAAACACACACACACACACAGACTCTCACCACAAAAGCATTCTGTCCCTTTCATCTTGAGTAGTTGCTTCGGAGGACCAAAACTAATAGATGAATGTGCCCGGCTTATCAATCAAGGCAGAGGAACGGGAAATCGATAAGTGCAGGCAAACATTTAGAGGAATCTGACATGTATGTATAATCTAGGCTGTGTGGATTTCACAATGATGTCCCAGGGAGATGGCTACATGTTGACCCAAATTTCCTCCGACAGGCGTTCACAGATGCCACTTACACACTCACCCTGTCACCTTCAACCTGATAACCAGCAGGTTGAATTCTTGATATCGTTCTTTTTCTTCCTCTGTCTCTCCCCATATCCCTCTCTCAGCACACGCCCTGACACTCCCCCCCCCCCCCCCCCCCCCCCCCCCCCCCCCCCCCCCCCCCCCTTTTTCCCTGTATTATTTTTTTTCTTTCCCTTCACGTTAGCAGTCGAATGCACAACACATCTCCTGTTAAGGCACCAAACATGGCATCTGAGACGCATCGACACAAGGGCGGAGAGCGAACAATAATTAATGAGACAAAACTTTTGCTGTTCTGTCGACAACAAAGCGAGCGGATAAAAGGGCAGAGGGAAACATCTGGAAAGCCTGATGAGGGCCTTTCAAGTAGGACAGGAAGCTCTTCTGCCTTGCAGGCATATTAACAAATGCTTTAAAAACATCTCAGAGAAACCCACTTTTTATTGAGGAGGGGGCTCTTTCAGTGGGGACCCCTTCACTGTGTGCAAGATTTTCACCACCAAACAATCAAAGAGAATTTGTGAGCAGAGCTTTGGAACAATCTGGGCCTATATTTAGAGAAGGGAATGAATCCACGGGCACAGGCAGTAATCAGATAATTAGGAAAGCAAATTAAAATAGACAGATACAGTCCGCTTGCTGGAGGCCATGTTTAAATTCCGCCTTTCCCCCCCTCTTCCTCCATTTTTTTTTTACTCTGTTAACTCTAGTTCTTGTGTCCATCAGCACCTCCAGTTACATCAGTGCAATCGATACCATGGTCCTTCACACCACACATTCACTTCAACAGATTAATGAAACTACGTCTGTGTGGGGTTTTTTGGGGGGGTTTGGTGTGCGAGCCAAAAATGATGTGGCGTTTCCATACACGTCTCCGTCCTGCTAAGATGTTATTTTCTCCGTAGTCCGTCAATGTCATGGGGTCAAAACTCACAGCTTGTAGCCTCAGGCTTGATGTTGAGATTTGCAGTATGGGCATACTCTCCCTTCCAGCTACTGACTCAGTGGAGCAGACCCAGGGCACTATATCAGTCTTCATCATAAGATGTCCATCATCGCGTCCCCCACACACACTTCCGTTTGAACACCTGCACTGGCCTGAAACTGAAACTTTCAATTTTGTTTGAATTAAGGAAAAAAGATAGAAATTTAGAAATTAACCTATTTTCACGACCCGTTGTCACTCCCATCTCATCGTTATATGGAGGCATGGTCAAGACCCGTCTGCGTCAGTTTGTAACGAGCGTCATAGTTCAACACAGTGGGAGAAGTCCTGTAGAGTCAGTTTTGGACAGTAAAGATAGGTATATGATATTTAACAGAAAAGCTCAACTAAGGAGGTGGTTGGAATGGCCACAAACCGGTGTTCATTTGCCGTGTGAAACAAATACTCAACATTAAATATTTTCATTAAAGTTACGCAAGTAACACAAATTAACTATGTATGTAGTTATTTTAACCCAAACCATGATCTTCCTAACCCTAACCAAGGAGGCTACTTTTGGTGCCTAAACCTAACCAAATTGCAACGTTTCACAACTTTAACAACATGCCCTTTCAAAATGGCGATGTTGATTTTAGACGGTGCATTTTTATTGTCGCTAACTTGACCGGACGTTGCATATTTATTTTTGCTAACCATTGCTAACTTGACCGGAGAGCCCTGTCAAATAACGACGCTAAAGCGGTACCCAGGGCATGACTGAATAAGCAACAATAAAACTAAATAAAAATATATATCCTTATTACTTTTTAAGAATTTATAACACTCAAAATTCTATTTGTCTTCAATAGGACTGTGTGGGCCCTGCAATGGACTGACGATCTGTTCAGGGTGTGCCCGCCTTTCGCCCAGTGTCAGCTGGGATTGGCTCCAGCCCCCCGCGACACTGTACGCAGGATAAGCGGTTGACGATGGATGGATGGAGGACTGTGTGGGTGTGGTTTGATCAGACAGACAGACAGTGGTCTCTCATAAGCACCGACTGCCATTAAATTTTGATTCAAATGCTGTTGCATTGTTGCATGGAAGCATGAGACATCACCATTCTTCAATTGATCCCCCGACCAGTTTAAACCAGTAAGAAGAGCACAGACAAAACTGAAATTGCACTCAGAAGAGTGCAGATGTCCGCCAGGCCTGGTATCACCAAATATGCAGGAACAACACGGCAACGTCTTATGTCATTTTTAAATAAAACGCAAAATGACTGAAGACATTGGCGTGTTGGTCGTGTGTGCATCTCTAATCTCACATACTACTGGACCCATCAGCCTAATATGATGTGTGTGTATTTGAGTTTACACCCTCCAAATGTAAAGCAGTTCAGTGCTGAGAACTATCATGCCTGGTTTGTGTATAGCAAGATAAATACAGGACAAACAGAAAATAAAAACATGTCAGAGGAGCTCCTCTTCACTTACCCACTCCTTCACTTCACATACACAACACTCTGTGCATGCATCATAAAAGTGTACTCTATTTACCATTCCTATGTTGACATTTGAGAATTGACCTTTGAAATCAAACGGTTGCGTAGGCGGGGACCAGGGATGGCATTAATAAGGGAATTTGGCGCACAGTGTCGATTTAAAAGTCCATTAACTTTGCAGAGCTCTCTGCATACCAACTCTGCTCTCTGTTTTTCCCCAGTCTACCGCAGCTAATTGCCATTCTGGGTAGAGATGGCTATAAAAGTTCCCGTTTAGCCATGCACAAAGGTTCCTAGGTGCACCTTGTGGTGCATGAGACAATATAACCCTTTCTCCAAATAAATAAGATAAAACGGGAGGAACAGGTCTTCAGGGGCAACCGCTTCTGCATGCTGAGCGAATAGTTAGTAACAGATGCTATCAAGAAGTAAATTCCTGATCCCCTCTGTGCAATTTCCATGTTTTGTCTCTTGAAATCACAGCATATCATCAGCAGAGGGGGACGAAGGGGTGACAGAGAGAAAAATCCACAAACAGAAATAATGATGGAGGCGATAAAATACATTTTCTGCCATTTTGCTGAGGGAGAAAGTTTGGATAATTTACATGCAACTTTTCCCTTAGACGATACTAGATAACAGAGGGAGGGATCTATGCATGTGTTCTTTCTTCACTACTCAAACTTGACATACTGTATGCAGACTAGTGGACTTTCCAGTCAATCTTTTGCATCACTGTTTTACTTTATAAAAATAGTATTGAAACATGTCCCATAGTCTACGATAAATGTTCATAGATAAGTATTTTCCAATGGATAACGTCATCACTACAAATGAAGAAGAGTTCCAGACACATTTATTTTACAGTTAAGTAAGTGAAGTCTTAGTATATAGTAAATAAAATAGCCAGTATCATAGCATAACTATAACAGATACTTTTATAATATGCTGATAACAAGATTTATAATTTGTGTGTCCTTGTATCTGTGACATGTTATCACATTTTGCAGTACATACCGTATATCTACTGCAGGGTCTTAAAGATGGACTTTCTATTTCACTCAATTTACTTTGGGGAGGTTCAGTACGGATGTTGGAAACTCTATTTAGCAGAGTTGGGAGGAGTAGCTGAAAAGTAAAACTGGTCATGAAAATAATTACTCGAGTAAGAGTTGCAAAGTATCTACAGAAAAACAAGATGAGTATTTCATGTGAGTAAATTCATGGGTAAAAAGGAAAAGGGCAAATGTGAACATACACCTGTTGTTCTCAATTTGTGATGGTATTTTAGTGATTACATAATTAGTTATGTACAAAGGACAAGATTCCCAGTCTTCATCTCTTAATTGTAATTACAAAATTCCAATATAAATATTAGGCTACATCAGTGCACAAATATCTGAATCAGGCTCTGCAACATGATAAAAAACAGCTGAAAGAGAAGGTTATAATATTTACATTTTCATTTTGTTTCATTTTGACTTTGAGTTTTTGAAGGGGGAGCAGAGACACAACATATCTGTATTATGATTACGCTTAATCTTCCTTCATGTATGTTCTTTTATTTTGTGTCTGGGTGCTTGTGTGAATTTTCTCTGTCCTCAAATGTGTGTTGTTTACGTGCGTGTGTGTGTCTTGTGTGTTTATGCTCATCTAAGACTCTTCCAGATCCTCCTGTCTTTGTGTTTGCCCCGAGGGCTCCCCTTCATTTCGCCTTCACTGAGGGGAAGCCAAGTGTAAAGATGCTGCTCACCCCCATTCCCACAACAAGACACACAACACAAAGAGCAAACACTGGCTTCCACTTCCATGCACTCAGCTCTTTTACATGTCAAAATGTGCCGCAGTCATGAAAACCTGCAAACACTCTTCAATATGAAGAAATGACATATATTGTTTCTAGGAATTCACTGTTGTCAGATAGGAGGCTTGTAACTGATTTTGTTTTTACTTGAGCAGACTTTCCTCAGGTAAGCTTAAGATATCATTCCACTGAGAAAGACTTGAATACCTCCCATGAATACCTGTATAATTAAATTTTTCATTTCTTAGAATGAAGCCATTTTCAAGTTCTCCAAGTCGACATTGTAACTGACAGCAGTAAATTGCCTACACCAGGGAACTTTTGTCTCCATATCCCGTCAAGCTTTTGGGTATCTTTTCCATCAGCAGCAGATGTTTGTGAATCCACATAGATGTCTGAATGGCATGCCCTGCTCACTTTATTTTCCACAAAAAAACAAAAATACAAACAAATTGAATCAACCACTTGCAAACATCATCGCAATACCCCATGTGTGTGTTGGAACTGATATGATTTGCAAGGGAAAATAGAGACCTACAGGGGACTTTTGTGACAGAGAGGATGTGGGACATAAAGAAAAGAGCACACAAAGGGGGGACTGAGCTGATAAACACAGGCCCGCCATGAAGACTGAGGATGTCTCATAGTTTGCAATGTCTGTAACTGTGAGCCAAGTCAGTAGCAGCAAAATAGCTGTATTTGGGTCTTTCTTTTCCCCCAAAAGGAGTTTTACCACGTTAAAGCATCTTCCTCCATTTTTTTTTTCAAAAGTGACAAGAGTAAAAAGTAATTACACTATTGCGGGTGTTTTTTGAAAGTGGTGTTTCTTCCTTCCGAGCCCATCTGCTGCCACAAGCATAAGTTTCTTTCAGATGTATACGCCTTTTGAACCAAAGTGAGTAGTGAATAAACATCTCCGACAAAGTCCTTCTTACTAAACGATACAGCAAGCATTAGACCGGCTTTTGGAGAAAAGTTCAATATGGGATAATATGGTTCTGCACCTGATGGTTTGTGTCTATTCAGCTGTATGCCCTAGTATTTGGACCCCAGAGGGTACTTCTGAAGTTGCCCGGGAATACAGGGATACAAAGATTGTGGAGTAACTCACATAATAAAAAAAAATCTTGTACTTATTTGTGTTTATTGTTGTGATTCTAACTTTTTTGTCAATTTTTCTCACAATAACCAAGCTACCAGCTAGGCTGATTTCACAGTACACACCTCCCACTAACCTGAGACAGTTGAAACACTTCAGGCTATGTTTAGCCAAAGAGAGTGCATGAGAACTAGTCAGAAAGCCAGCAGATCTGGCAAAAATAGTTAGCTAAATGTAATTGACATAACATTTGAAATAATTAGCTAAAAGTAATGGATAAACACTTGAAATTGATGGCTAGTGTTATAAATAATGGAGAAATAATTAAATTATTTAGCAAAAGGAAATGGCTATAGAGTTGAAAAAGATAGCTAAAAAAACAGCTAGAAATAGTTAGCTTGAAATAAGTTTATAGATAAACAGTGTCACACTACCTGTCTGATCTGCTCTGTTGAGTTTAGGTCTCTGTGAGTTTTGTTTATTGGACAGTTCTGTTCGGTATCTGTTATTTAGGCTGTGTTTTGGGTTTCAGTCCTGTCTGTCCTGTCTCGTGTGTTTTTGCTTGTTGGTATGATCCTGTCTGTTGTGTCTTGTTGGGGAGTCTGTTTTTGTTGTTCTGTTATCTTGTCTACTTTGTCTACTCTGTGTTATTAGTTCAGTCCATGTTTTCTGTTTTGGGGTTTTGTTCCTTGTCTTGTGTTTCTTCTGTTTATTCTAGTTATTTTCATTGTTCATTTGCACGTTCAGTATAGCTCACTTAGTAACTGTTCTGTCTTGTATTCCTGCATTTAAGCTCTGTGTGTCTTAGTTTATGTCTTCGCATGTATTCCTCGTTCTGTGCCTGCCTTATTTTGGCTTTGTCTGCTATGTGTTCTGTTTAATCCTTGTTTCAGTCTGTTTTCCCTGTTGGTTGTAGTTTATGTGTATTATTTGTGATCTGTCTGCTTGTGTTATGGATTAGTTTGTTATTAGCACAAGGTGCAAGAAATCTATTGTTTTTGCTCAGATTATTTTTTTTTTCTTCTCCCCGATGAACTAATTTTTGAAGACCTTAGGATACTCAAATCCTCATGAAAGTTTGCACACACCTCAGGTCTGGTGGGAAATCCAATGTTCTGCAGTGATTGGGATGGGGCGTGGCTAGGGGGCTCAATAGCGCCAGACTCAAAGTGTTAATATTTGTATTTGATGTCATTTTTAAGACAGAGGTTTGTACATTGGCTCTATAGCGCCCCCTTAACGCAATGGGAACGGACTGACCCGGTATGGGGGACGTAATTGATTTTCGCTGTTCTAGCTGTTTTCCTTCCAAAAACGCCGCTTTGTGTCCACAGAGATCGTCTGCCGGGCTGCCATCTTGGTGAGGTCGGCTGCGGTCTTTGGTTTCATTTGTGTCACGAGGTATGAGAGCTGAAGAAGAGTGTAGTTTGGCAGAGGCGAACTTTATCGGTCTCTGCTGGCGAACCGTAGGAGCTACACAGACATGCAGGACATGCCTGAAATCGTCTCGTCGAGACGAACAAAATGCACACAGCCCTGTAGGATGTTCTGTTGTCAAGCTGTGGGCCTGTAAAGCATGGGTGTGCTTTTGGTCATTTATATTGACTGTTTTTATCAATATTTCAATGTTTTGGAAGCTTTATGTTATTTGGAACGTGGTTGTATGGAGAGAAATAATGTT
Organism: Micropterus dolomieu; assembly: GCF_021292245.1. Taxonomy (NCBI): domain Eukaryota; kingdom Metazoa; phylum Chordata; class Actinopteri; order Centrarchiformes; family Centrarchidae; genus Micropterus; species Micropterus dolomieu. Next base: position 21,499,581 of record NC_060161.1, on the reverse strand, counting down.
TTGAAGATAACTACCAATAAAAGTGAACATATAAACAGTAAATATGGCCAAAACATGGACATTCGCCTGGTATATTTTTGAAAGATTGTGTAATAACTGTTGTATATCAGTTTCTTTTCATCAAATTGACAGTTACAGTTGTATTGTAGGTGTATTAGAAGATATTCAGGTGCATTATAGTCTACCTTAGGATGGTTTTGATGGTTTATTGCATCAAAATAAAGCTTTTTTTACCAGGCGAGAATGAAAATATTATATTTTTTTCTGTATTTCATATCCATGTAGTCTGTAATGGTAAAATTAATATGTTAATCTACAATGGATTTATATTCCTTAGCTTCTGACCTTTCAAAGGAGACCAGAATTATGCTTATCTAGGCCTAATGGTTGAGGAGATATTACTGATTTATTTTGGATATGTGATTTTAGGCGTTTTTTCCTAGAAATAGGTGCCAGGTAGGAGGTGGTTTAAGCCTTTTTAGCAGTCACATGGCCAGGGATAGTCAAACCCTCACGAGACTTCCTTTGTCAAAACGGTAGGTTTGTATTGACTGATATGGTTTGAGAGCGTGGTTGTGGAAAATTGGCTCAATAGCGCCCCCTACAAAATTTCAAAAAAGCAGCCCCTGCCGTATGTTGTACCTAGCTGCACGAAACGTGAGTCACAAATGTATCTTCTCCAGACTTAAAAATAAGCCTCTTGGAGCCATAGGCTAAACCCAAAAGAAAGTTGGCCATTTTGAATAATTTAGTTTTCCCCTGTTTACAGGCTCCGTACTTTAACGAACTCCTCCTAGAGCTTTAACCTGTTGAATTTTGATGTTTCGCCATAAATAAAAAAACTCTCTTTTCATGGTCTTAGGATACTCGAATCCACACGAAAATTTGCAGACACCTCATAGATGGGAGATCTAATGTTCTGCAGTGACTGGGGTGGGGTAAGGCCAGGGGGCTCAATAGCGCACCTAAACAAACGATGTGTTTTGGAAAAAGTTTCTTTGATCTTCATGAGATCTGGTGGAATTATTGCTCTTATTACAAAGACCACATTTGTGATTTTTTTTATGAGATTTTGCTCAACAGGAAGTCAGCCATTTTGCACTTCCTGCGTCATTTTCAATATTTTCAACAGGTGTTTGAGGCCTTTAGGCTGCTCAAACAGCCACAAAACTTTGCAGCCACCCTCGAATTGGTAATATTTGTATTTGATGTCATTTTTGGGACTTTGGATTGCACGTTGTCTCTATAGCGCCCCCTAAAGGCTTTTTAGCCTTCACATGGCTAGGAATGCTCGAAACCTCGCCAGACTTGGCATGCACGTCAAAAGTATTGTTTTTTAATGTCTGATATGGGTTGGAGGCGTGGTTGTAGAAAATTGGCTTGGCTAGTACTTTGTACCTAGCTGTATAAAATGTGAGAGGCCCATGTATCATCTCTAGACTTAAAAATAAGCCTCTTGGAGCCATACCCTAAACCCAACAGGAAGTCGGCCATTTTGAATTACTTACTCCGTTGACATGCTCCGTACTTTAACGAAATCCTCCTAGAGATTTTACCCGATCAACCTCAAGTGTGGGTAGCACCATCTTAAGAGCCTTGCGATGTTAAATTGCGAAGCTTTTTTTGATTGATCGAACGGTGTGTCCATGGTGTGGCACTGAATTAATGTCTCGCCATGAAAAAGGAAGTCCATGTAAATGGACTATATACATGGTCAGATCTGTCCCAAAATAGAGTAAAACTCTTAGAGACATACATGTCAATATCCAGTCATAGTGACAGCGCGACTTACTGGCATCTGGAAAGGACACGTTTTAACAATTGTTGTTGAGTGTCTATGGGATCAAATAACAATTATTGCTGTTTAACCTAACTTCAGACTACACCAACTACAATAAAAAATGTCTGTCCTAAGGCATTTATTAGATTTATGATAAAATGGGAAAAACAGTTCCCCCAAACTACTACATCTCTGAACTATCTCTTTAACCAACTCACACACACATAGGATATTCTATGTGAACTCCTGTTGATAACTAATGTAAAAACTAAAGTAACATTGTTTCACTTCCATTCACTGAGCCCCCACTGAAACAGTTTTGAACCCCCCTGGCGAGGCCTGCCTCACACTTTGAAAACTTGCCTAAACCTTACACCCCCTTTTTTTTTGTTGGACATGTCAGAGAACACAGATATGTGGAGATTCTGAATGTGCAGAAAGTTTTGAACATTTGCAGAAAATCTTCTGAAACACAGGTGCGATTTAAGTCCAGGAATTTATAACTTTACTTCAAATGAACTTATTTGAGGTGAAAAGGTGCCACATGCACATCCCCAAACCAAAGATGGAAGGAAGAATGAATTATGACTGCATGTGTGCTGCTGACACAGCAGGGATTTTTATTAAATTAGAAAAGTTGACCTATAGGACAAATATAGGCTTTTTAAAAGCAATAGCTACATTATGCTTGAAAGCCATACTGCATTATATTCTATTCATTTTTTATATTTTGAATTGTCACCTGCTGCCTGAAATTTGTGTATCACTTTACATAAATAAAGACTTTTCCCCCATAAATTGAGACCGAAATGGCAGAAATTGGTGCAGAAATTTTCACCAGAATGCAGGAAATGAAGTCTTCAATGCTTAAAATCTTCATTTCAGTCCCCTCCACCATTGAAACTAAACCAATGCTGTTGCATGATATGGGACCTTTTAATTTTTAACTTTGAATATTGGAACTGCTCATTTAGTCCATTTATGCAGTTGACTTACTGCACCCGGCGTGTACTTTCATTGGCTTCCATCACATTCTTTAATTTGGACATCATGCTGTCTGGAATATTGGATTCAAAGAGTGAAGAAGGGGGGAGAAGAATGATGTGTGGCAGACGAAGACAGGAATGGTTAAAGGTTTAGGAATAAATTATAGCTACAGGGGGAGAGAGAGAGAGAGAGAGGGAGAGAGTGTAATGGGGGGAAACCTGCCGATAACTGATAGAAACACGGGGAGGCCTCCGCTGTCATCTGGAGCCAATTTAAACCCCACACATTCATTAATCCCACTGCTGTGATAACCGAACCATAGCCCCCTCCCTGCCTCTTTCTCCCCCTTGTGTCTCTTCACTTCTTTCCCTCTTTCCCTACTGACGGATGGGATGCAGCACGCAGTGAGCCAAGAGGGCCCTGATAACAAGGCTCTCATATCAAGTTGCTCCATTATTGAGATGCAGAGAGGTATCAAGATCGCTGGCTTTCTTGTCGGAGTTTGTCACTGTCTCAGATTCACGGCACGATGCTGAGAGGATGGCAACGCAGGGATGAGAAGGAGAAGAGGGAGGGAAATAGAGGATACTTAAGGGAAAACAAAGCAACTCAAGTGGTGCTGAGACAACATTTTGGGGCTCAAGAGATGATCCTGGAGCGGTGAAAGGGGGGAAAAAAGTGTTGAGGGCTTTTACAAAGTCTTGTTTGAGTCTCAGGTGAGGAGACATACCGTGTTTTATGTGCTCCTTCAGAGAGGTTGGGTGGGTGGGTGGGTGGCAGGATTGAGTAAGAGATAAATATCAAATATCACAGTCAGTCATAAAATAAAAAATCTGTGGTTTGAATTATTTATTCATGGATTTCAGGGAGGAACAGTAAGAGAGACACAGAGTACAGAAAAGAGAGTGAGAGGACTGAAGGGAAGGGGAGAATCTCTTGACAATAACGCAAGAAACCGACTCCATTTGTCATCTGTTGCGATGGAAATGATTCTTCTAGCAGTGAACGCAGCTGACCTTTGTTTTACATGTCCCCGAAGTCGGTGTCAGAACATTTATCAATGTGATCCAGGAGTTTTGGGCTAAAAATGGAGACTTTCAAACGCAGAAGTCGTCTCTTTGGAGATGCTAACATTTGCGAGCATTTAGAGTAAACAGACGCATTGAAAGATGCCACTATTTATCCTGAGTTACCGGGGTGGACGGCATGGAAATTCATATTTGAATTTCAAAGTCTTCTTTGTAACTTTTCTGCCACCTCGCTTTGCTTTGATGATCATGGAGCATCACAAGAAAAGTATAGATCATCCAGAAATGCATTGTGGATGTAATGGCGGCTTTGTTCCTTGAGAAGGCACATTTAAAGGGGATTAGTTGTGTGCAGACAGGATCCCCCTCCCACACCCCTTTGATGCCTAATGATGGGCGGGCGTTTGGATTGATCTGGCACTGTGTGGGCCAGATGAAAGGGGAGTTTTAGACAGGGATCTGCTGCTTTCCTCTAGAGGTCTCTCCTTTCTCCTCCACCCATCCATCCACGTCTCTGCTGTGGATCTACCTCTCACTCCTGGTGTATAAATGGTGTGCTAGTAGTTATCCGCTCCCAGGCCCTCTCTTCATAGATTTACCCCATCCATCATCCATCAACATTAGCCATTTGCCACAAAAGCCACCTGATTTGCTTTAAACTCACTAACAGTGCTGGTAACTTTAATCGCATAGCTATTTGTCGACCTAATGTCTCATTTATAGCCTTCCAAACCATTACCTTGCTCTTTTCTTCATCTTGTTTCCCTTCTTCTCTTCTTCATTTGTTCCTCCAACCTCATTTGAATGAAACATCCTGGGAATTTCCCTATTCAATTAACCGCTCAGGTCATGTTCGAGCTCTCGCTCCCTCTGCTTACTCGGGCTCCTCTCCCTCTCCACCGCTCTCTTGATCATCCTCTCTCTGCAGGGAATTATATGCTTCTAATCCATCAATTAAGGATATCAGTGCATCGCTTCTCTGCCCCATTAGGGGCTGTGACATCGTATGACTAAGTATATAACCCTTCCACTCGCCTGAGCCCTAACTCATATCAAATCCAATCTGCTCCTCTCACTCTCTGTCTTCGGCTTCACACCCTGGAAGGAGGGTACCTTCGGGGATGCATGTCAAAGTTCACCCCTTGTTTATTTTAGAACTTCTTGTGAAACCCCAATTTGTACGTCTGGATGTGTTGAGGTATCTATTTTTCATAAAGCACAGTGAGAGAGAAGTCAGAACTTGTTTTGCAAAAACATTTTTCACTCAAAGTGGTTTGAAGATGTACACAAGATCCTTTCCAAGTAATTCATGTACATCCTACACCTCCTTTAAGCATTCAAACTAAAAAAAAAAAAAAAAAGCTCTAGGGTTGTCATCTAGATGAATCAGCACCGAACTTTACTCACTTGTTAGAGCAAAATAAATCACTCAGAACTTCATCTCGACATGGATTACAAAGCCTGACAAAATGCAACCCCAAACTAATAAGGCTCCTTGTCCTTCATGCTAAAAGTTAAGATAAGTTGAAAGCTTTGTAAAAGCATTAAGGTTTATCATTTTCAGATGTTAAGTGCTGGTTATTTCTTGATCACATGAGCTATTACTAATGCAGATGTCTGTTCTGCACCCCTGATGATTGCAGGATCACACAGTTGAAAATAATGAGGTCTTGTTTACTAGTGGTTACAGGAAAAATGCTTTGATTGCTGCAAAAGTTGCCCTCTCTGAGTGTACATGCCGCATCCAAAGGTGAAATACTGTAGATGGATTTGTAAAACACAGATAATAAGTAAGCATCACTCTCAGGCTGAAGAAGAAAGATAGAGAGGGGATTCATTTGATCCAACAAAGAATATTTTTTGTTGTGTTATGGTTGTGAAAGATTAATGTGCTGCTGAGTTGCGAGGACTTGTGAGGAGTATTTGCTGAGACGTTTTTGATTGAATTTAGTGGGATCCACTACTAGTGCGTCACCGCACGCCCACTCGGATCACACAAACAAATCACCCACTCAGCTGTCTGCCGTCAAAAAAAATCTTAAACACATAAACCTGCCCAGGGGAACGAAGCACAAAGCGTTCCACTCACTCCTGAGAAGAGGCCATCAATATTTCACGGCCTTAGGTGAGCATGCCAGCCTGGCAGACTGTGTGCTAATTGAAAAGGAAAGGGCTACACTGATTGTGCTAGGCCATTCCTTTGAAGTGGGCCTCCTCCTTTTTAAATGTTTAAGCAGCGCCTGTCTGAGTCCTTCCGCCTCCAAAGTCTCTGCCGCCTCTCAATGAGAGCAGAAACACCTAGCTGGTTACCTGAAGAGAGCTCTGCTTTGTGGCATCAGCTGAATGAAACGACATTTGTTGCCTTTCTTTTATTATGAAAGGCGAGCGAGACTGTTGTAATAAAATAAATAATTCATAATTCATATTGTTAGAGCATAACATCTATGGGGACAGATTAAGTCAATGACACGTGTGCAATGGGCGACTGTGGGATGTGAGAAGGGGTGGGGTTGGCATAGCAAGCAGAACAGCATCTCTGGGTAAAGTCCACAGATTTAACACTTAAAATGAAAGAATAACAAACAAAGTAATGTGGCATAGAAGTATATAGAGCAAATCATACATTACATATCAGAGATCAGGTTAAACATTTAAAGGCCAACTTTGGTATTGTTCAACCACTAAAGTTCTTGCTTTTGCCACTGACAGGCTCAGACTGTTAAGTGTCTGACAAAATTTTGGAAAGGATCCCTACAGAGATGGACCTTTTTTAAAAATCCTTTTTGTTTAACCAGAAACAGTCGCTAGATTGCTCTTGTCAAAGCCACCAGACTTCCTTGACAAAAGTAATAATTTTACTATGCAGCATGCCCGCTTAGTACTGGACCAATTAAAAATCCCAATTAGTCACACAGACACAAAAACATGGGAAAATAAGGTCCAGGTTGAAAAATACCAAAGTTACACTTTAATATACAGTATATCTTGAATGTCAGCTCAAAATCGATATGGCTAAATATAGAAATGGTTCCCAGCCTGGGGTCAGGACCTCTTCAGTGGGTTGCAAGACAATGACGTTTAATTGATTCTTGCTATTGTGTAAAATACTGGATAGTTTTACCCCACTAGGCTTCTAAATTCAAATCTTTTTCTTTTATTACCATGACTATAATTAAGCTCAATACTGACATTCTCACTTACCCCCAGGCCTTTAGAGTTCACTAAAGTTGAACTCAATGCAAAAGATTTGCATAGATTTTCTTCACACTCCACAAGTGAATTCACTAGTCGCTGCAATTTCGTTGAAATGACTTGATTTACTCACAAATTTCCACGTCAAGGGAGTATCAGTGTATGGTGGAATTACTTACAGTTCACACCAACCACCTCTGCTATAGAGGATTAGGCCAACATAGGGAAGTGCATTGAATGTTATGGTGGGTTTTTCAGATGTAGTGCATTCGTGATGAATTATATTGGTTTTATGTTCCTTGAAATGATGACACACACACACCACCTCAAACGTAGTAACAAAATCTGAAAGGTTACCACCACTCCAGCTGTTGGCAACTCCATCTCCTGTGCATGGCAGAGCTGTATAAAGATCTGCTGACAATGTGCCGGCTAACCCTCTGAGACCAACTGTAGAACTGGGATCTCTCTCTCTCTCTCTCTCAGCAGCATTTTCCTCGGCTATCCTTATGCTTTACATTGTCCTCCATTTCTTCCTCCTCTCCACCCGCCATCCTATTATTTCATTCTTGCTTTCAGTTTTCATTTCTCTCCCACTCCTACCTGCCTTGCAGAGATGTGTGTTGATAAGGGCAGGGAAAGGGAGCATTTGTTGCAAGGGGAGTTGAGCAGTTGAGCCGAGGAACATTTAGTGCTGATAAAGAAGAAGCAAGTTGAGTGAAGTGATGTATCTGGGAAGTGGAGAAACAGGCAGGTGAAAGGGGAGGTGTGTGTGTGTGTGTGTGGTGGGGGGGGGGGGGGGGGGGGGGGGGGGGGGGGGGGGGGGGGGGGGGGGGGGGGGGGGGGGGGGGGGGGGGGGGTTTACTTCCCCCAGCATAGGTAGCAGGCTGAGTTGCCAGAACCGTAGAGAGTGTAGTCTTTAGAGGCTCTTTTTGAAGTTGAGCCCGAGGATTACCATGGTTGCTTCCTCAGCAGTGCCAAACCTGTGTCTGATTCCTGAGACAGGGGAGAGGCAGAGAGGGGAGGAGGCAGGGTGCTGATAGAAGAGGAGAGGAGTAAAGTTAAAGCCCTTGGGAGATGGCAGACACATGCAGCTGAAAGCAACCAGTGTGGGATGACAAAAGCAGAAGAAAAATACAGGGGGAAAAGGGCGGAGGTGTGCACGTGTGCATGTGTGAATTGTGCTGACGAATGCTCATGAGGTTCCTACAAAAAGAAGATTCATGAGTCACTCATTAGTCACAAGCTTGTTCATTATTTAACACCATTCCCCAGCAACTCCAGGTGAGCAAGTTCCTATCTAGGGCTCCTTTGTACACATGATGCCTTAATGTCGTGACCTTTTTTAGGATGAAACCTGTTACATGACAAAGATGAGGAAATGGTACCAATCAGGTTCTTAACCGTTTAGACCCCATTTACATCTGGTATTGACAGGATATCCTCATAATGCAGATAATCAGTAAGCATTCTTGTTCAGTCAAATCTGCCTACGTTGTGATCAGATCGCAATTTGCAGAAAAGGCAGGCAGAGCTGGCAACAAACACGGTGTAGGTCCTAGCTTTTTGGCAGGTTTGCTTGAGATAGCAGGAAAAGGAGTTCGTAGACTAGATCAACCTGGCCGCCAAAACTGGAAATTAAGAAATAAATTGGCCCAGCACACGGAACTTACTACTACCTTACTACTTTGCAAACTGAGACAACAAGAACTCTTATTAGTGCCAGGTGTAAATTCAGAGGCCTGTGGATCAGATGTCATTGTCCAAGTAATGACTTCAGACATGTTAATAGTAGAGGTAAATGTGGCCCTGGCTAATAACTGAGACCGCTTCCAGATGCAGTGAGTTCCAGATACAGTTATCCAGATACAGATGGCATGTTAATACCAGGTGCAAATGGGGTTTTAGTCAATGTCAGTCAGTGTGAGGTAAGACTGGGGCAAAGTTAGTAAGCAACTTTACTTTACATCCATCAGCACTGGTGCTTTGGCACAGGTGGAGAATTGAGGGCCAAGGGGAGATGGCGATAAACAGAGAATGTGTCTGTTTGACAGAAATACAGAGGGAAGGGTGGAGGAGGAACGAGGCTCCTGACATGGATGGAAATCATCCATACGCTGCTCTACCCCGGCATCCACAGGCATGACACAAAACAAAGCGTAATGGGCTGGAGCAGGCCATGTGTGACAGGGTATAGAGAAGCCACAGGGAAGGGGCAATGGAGGGAAGATAGTGGATGGAGGGAATAGCTATAACTCAGGAGGAGACAAGGAGGGCATCTGCAAAAAAGAGACTGGGGAGTTTCTGAATATTGTACCGATAACATCAGTCGACGTCTGTTAATATCTGTTCTGTCACCTTAATTTACATTCCCCACCACGTTGGCAACAGGGCTAATGAATTCAACTGTGAATGAGCAGAGAGAGAGAGAGAGAGAGAGAGAGAGAGAGAGAGAGAGAGAGTCATCCTGTGAGAAGAGCACGTTGCATACTGAAGCTACTCCTCCAGCCGTTGACTTGGAAATGAGTCACAGTACTCTGCTCGACTAATAAAATCTACAGCAAGTGTTATACTGTTTCTCCTTGTTTAACACCAAGGCAGAATGTGTTGGGTCATAACAATGAGGGGGTGAAGATGTTTTAAATATACTTCCCATGTGGATCTCACAAGGTTTGTTTCCTTTATACACCAGCAGAGGGGGGTAATGATACGTTAAAGAGCCAGAGCTTTACAGCTGCCTCACTCCAGCAAGGCCTCCATAGAAAAGCATGTTTGGAATTAAGTGAAAAATAGACATGTGCCCTTTATGCTCTTCAAGCTTTTGCGCTTGTGACTTTTGAGGCTGCATTTAGTGGTGTTTATTAGACTTGTTTGTTTTGCTTGTGTTAGCTGCTCCTTTGACTTTGAGCACCAACAAGAGGGTTCATTAGTCATTAAGCCAGCAAGATGTCAAGGGAAGGAGGAGCATTTTCCCAACTTAAAGCTTTACAGAGGCGAGGTGGACTAATCCAGTAAAAACAGCGTAGCCCCTCAGACAGGGGCTATGCTGAGCCCTCATGCTGACTTTGTATGTGAGGCTATGTGTGCAGCATGTTTGTGTGAAAAGGTGTGTGAGCGGTGGGGCTCTTAGTGTATTTGCAGAGTGACTGGGGTGCATAATAAGGACCATACGAGACAGCTTCAAGCAAAGCGGTGCTGACATGCAGGATTATGTGCTGCTCAAGCTTACGCTGCAACCATAAACAAGTGAACATCGAATGTGAGACTCTGCAACATTTGCAACAATTGAAAATGTTGATTTAATGTCAATCAGGAAATCTGTCAAATCTCAATATTTAGGATTAGGTTATATTTTAAAAGTGTATCCAGTAGATAGTCAGTCTACCTCTGTATCTGTGTGCTACATGTGGTGGTGGATTCTTTCCTGTAAAACAGTCTGCAGAGAAAAAGTGGCCTCAGTGAAGACCATAGAGCTGCCAAACTTTTTCATGTCAAGGACTAATTTATGTTATTCCACTTTTTTGTTCTCCTTTTTTTTGTATTGAAAAAGCACTGTTCAGTCCACATTTTATCATGATATAAAAGAGTTGTTTCCATAACAACCAGGGTCCATTCCACACAAAGTACTTATGTCCACCACTCAGACACTTGCGCCAGAGACTCCCACATCACAGCCAAGGTGTTTCCATACAGTCTTAATGGTCATAGCAACAACTACTTCCAACATTATATCCTCCATTTTCACATTGGTTGGTGGTGTTAAAGGCTGCATATGTACACTTAAAGGATAATAATGTTCTATATTATTCTTAGTGTCAACACAGGCCATGAAAAGACCATAAGCCAAAACACTTTAGTCCATCTCTCAATACTTTATGATCTTCCTACCCGTCTGTGGCACTCATTCCCAGGCACATTTGTTTTCAAGTCTTTCAAAAGAGGTACATAGTTTATTTTCAGGCACATAGGAACGAGTGCAATCAGGCTTTTTGGATCAAAACATTGTTATTTAGATATTTTAATGGAATTTGTGAGATTAAGAAAAATACAGAATATCGCCAGGCTTACCCTTAAAACTCCACATTTTCTTTGTGGTGGTTCTCACTCACTTCCCCCCCCCCCCCCACCCCCCAAAACTGAGTGAAGATTTCGCCCTTGCTGTTTATTCTCGATGACAGTGATACGCAGGACATGAAAGAGACATTCACTTAGAACACACGAACACAAATAGACGTAGCACATTGAAACAGGAATCAAGTATTTTGAATAAAATATATGGCAAACTGCACATAGATAAACCTTTTAATTATAGGATGGGAGCAACATAAAACATGCCCATTTAATCCATTATTCCTGCATGTGCAATTGTTGCCATGTAAATGTTTTCATTAAGCATGTGGAGACAACAAACAGCGGTTACACGGCGATGTGACAACCGGCAACTGGTCGATGCATTAAGCAGTGCGGAGGATAGACATGTTATTTTGAAAATGACAATTATTCATGCGATCACCATTAATTGTTCCGCTTTCCTATTGTACTTCTGCCAAGCTGAGCTCATAAGTCACAAAAGAAAAATCCTTAACTCGCATGTGAAAATACTGGAATACATTGCTATTTTTGAAACAGCGGAACACACAATGCTGACAACCCTCCCCTGCGGACACACACACACACACACACACCTTCCTGCTGCAAAAGATAGAGAACCCAGTAACTCACAAAATTCCATTTCTACATTCTTAAATCCTCTCTTCTGTGAAATAAATTAGGCCTGTGATGTATGTTGCAAAAGTGAAACACATAGTTGATGGCTCTGTGATTAGCCTACCAGGTGCGTGTTACATGATGAAGATAATAGCGGAGTGTTGATTATCATTAGCATACAGCACATCTTAATCATGTAGGAGTGTTGTTTTTATTCCTCCTGTATGGGGCGGGGGGTAAGAGGAGAAAGCTGGTGTGTAGCCGTAGGATATGAGGTAATTAACTTATCTAACAGAGACATGTTCTTGAGGCTTCTCTTCCATGGAAAAATGGCTTAGACATTCTTCTTTTACGCCCCATATAGGCAAGTGGAGCAGTTTGAAATAATATCACTGTAATGGGGACAATATACGAGCGTAGCCTATGATGAAAATAGATATTCATTAGCTAGTGGTATCTCTGTTAGGATGTATGCAATCTAATACAACATTATTAAACTCTTATTTGCATTTTTAAAACTAAAATAATGTAGTGCACAGAAGCAAAATAGCCAAAAATAGTGACACCAGCAACAGCAAAAGGGATTTAATTTAATATTCTCGCTCTGTGGCTGCAGTTCTGCATCAAATTCACATCAATGCACTCCACAACTACTGTGGGAGGTTGTAAACAGTGAACCCAGTCCATGGGGGGGGTTACCGGAGTATGATGAATGTATTGGCACAGCCGACTCTGTGTTGCTCTTGTTCTCTCCAGTCATTCGGAACATCAAGCGCTCGCCAGTGTTCCCTATGACTTTGCTCCAGTGGATGTAGGTGTACGCCGGCGGCGAGTTTCAGCCACCTAAGGAATTCCCAACAGAAGGGCCAGGCCGAGGCAACTCGGATTCCCTTTAGGTTTGCTTCCCCTCCGGCTTTGATGCCTCTTAATAAAAAGTAGCACATTAAGATTTATTAAGCACCCGGGCCGGAAATAGTCTGGTTATTTTGTCCCCGACAAATCTCACAGGTTTGAGACCTGCAACAGGATTTCTTTCACTCTGGGCCTCCTTGAACAAAACAGTGAGTCTGCATGTGTCCTCGCATTGTAAGTAGATTGTCAGTTAAAGTAATTTAGTACATTTTGAGGTACCTGTACTTTACTTGAGTATTTCCGTGGTGTGTTACTCACCCTGCTTTCATCTGACAGCTATAATTGTGAGTTAATTTGCAGATTCAGATTTTACATATACAAAACCTTATGATCACCCTTTAACATATGATGACACTTGGTTATAGACCAAACAGCCAGTGGAATATATGAAGTAGCTCCCACCCTTTTGCTTTCTGGCAGACAGTTAGGTGAGAACATGGAAACCACTCTCTTGAAAGTGGTATCCACCTTCTCATCTAACATGTACCAGAGTAAACTTGCACTGAGGAAGTCGCGAAAGAGTTGGGTCTGTGAGTTGGCTCTTTTAAGTGAACAATGGGAGCCGATTCCCATCTGAGAGCCGATAACCCCCACCCCCGGCTGAAAAAGAAACCATGACAATGAGCCTGGTGTGCAGCTCCAACCAGTGTATTCACCACCACGCCCCAAAACACACCCACACACTGATAGACAAGAGGGAATGGAAAACAAGGGAAAAACTAAATCTACAGTGCCACAACACAAGCTGTGACAAAGTTACAGTATTTTTGGACCCCTACACTGTATAATAATGTTAATGTACATTAACCAACTGTAGCCTATATATATATAACCTAATGTGCATAAGTTGTTTTACTCTGCACACGTACCAAATGCATAGATTGCTGTTCATACTGTACATATCCTACATACACATGCACTCTCCATTCTCTGACTCTGTCCACTTCCCTTCTATACATTTTTAATGTTTTCACATACTGTAGAATATACGTATATTTTAACTCCAACACTGTAGCCTAAGATATAGCATAACTGTACTCATCTGTAGGATTATTTCTGCACTTCTGGTTAGATGATAACTGCATTTCCTTAGCTCTGTACCCATGCTCTCCATGATGACAATGAAGTTTAATCTAATCAGAAGTGTTACTAAATAAAGAGCCGTTTGGGAGCTGAAAGAGCCGGCTCTCGGAAAGGAACAGATCCGGCTCCCTTCAGAGAGCCACATCACTACTACTTGTACTAAAGGGAAGAATGAGAATACTTCCTCCAAAACTGTAAATACCTCAGGTACAAATGCATTTTTAGAGGGCTCCGAGCACCCAGTGTCTGATTGGTCACGCTTAACAGTTAATACAGTTACACAACTTATGATTTCAAAGAGTGAATGATCACAAAGAGCTCAGGTGAAACTGCAGTGCTGAGGGCATCCAGCTGCCTTTTGTGAGATGTTTTGTTGTCCCAGTTCTTTCATTTGTGTCTCTTTCCAGTGATGGAGTCACGGACCTGAAGTGCCCCAGGGCTTTTACGCCAGATCCTTTAGGGACAATTAACTGTCACTGTGTTTTTTCTTCCTTAAGGCTCGTGTAGACTACACAACTTTCAGCGTGGGCAGATCACCGTGCTGTTCACACTACACAACTTGCCGTCTTGTGACGGCAGTCATGAAGCGGCTGTGTCACCCGACGCTGGTCTCCAAACCATGTTATGTTAAGAAAACACACGTGAAATGTGAATCAGGAAATTATGCGAACCTACACACGAAACAGCTGTTATTTATTATTCTAAAGATTATAAATACGACAAATATGGGTGAAAGGATGGATTAGCACACGCAGGTAGCAGAGATCATCTGCATGCTAGATATCTGGCTGGCGTCAGAGATGTGTCAGCGATGCATCTGAGCCGTTTTGATACATTGTTGAGTAGTTCACACTACACAATTTTAAGCCCTATTTGCCGGTCGGAGAGCTCGGCGACCGTAGGGCTGTGATCGGCGGTAAATCAGCAATCGATCGGCAGCCACCAGTCATTATGTGTGAACTACTGACAGGCTACCTGACGCATCACTGACACATCGCCGACGCCAGCCAGATATCTAGCATGCCAAATATCTGGAGGAGTCGACCAACTCAACATCCACATCCAGCCAATGAGAGCAGGCAGCTGGCAGAGCAGGCAGCTACTTTTTCACTGCTAAACACTTTTTACTCACCTCCAGCTCTCTCTGTAGCTCAGACGATCCCTGCTACCCGCGTGTGCTCATTCATTCAGCCATATTCTTTGTCTTTATAATTGCTATCTTTAAAATTACAAACAACAGCTGTTTTGTGTGTCGGTTCGCATCATTTCCCGTTTCACATTTCACATGTGTTTACTTGAAAAAATGTGGTTTGGAGACCAGCGTCGGGTGACGCAGCCTCTGTGCGTGACCCCCTGTCTAATATCAGTCACGTAGTGTGAACGCCACTACGACTTCAAGACTCCCGTCACAAGACTGTAAGTCAAACAGCACAGAGACCTGCCCACACTGAAAGTTGTGTAGTCTGCATGAGCCTTCAGGCTTTTTACAATATTAAGAGCTTGAAAAGCTCCTTAATCCTTCACACCTCCTGCCAGGTGTAGCTGCTGTGGACCAGAGGTAACCAGGGTCTTTCATGTGATATTTCCAAGAAAATAAAAGGTAAGATGGAGTTGAGAGCCACAGCTGTGCAGCAGAGTACATGCTTACCTGTACCCAGCTGTCATCTATAATCAGAGTCCGCTGTGTTGTTATAATGGACCTGATGTACCGGTTCTCTTACAGTGTTTGGCAGTTTGTCTCATGTTACAGACAGGCAGTGTAGGAGGCGGATGGACACCCATGCTGCTTTGCAATCTGAGCAGGATTTCCATCTGACCGCACACGTTAACCCTGGATTACTCGACATCTTCTTGGTCATGTACAGATTTTCAAGACTCACCACACCACAGAGCCACTATTGCCTTGCTTTCAAAGAGAAGTGAGGCAGAATAATCCATATTGCTGCAGTAAAGTAAGGTCAAACTGGTGGACAGAAATGTTTGCAGGAGCTTCAATCAGGACAAAAATCATATATAATATATAAATGTTACATAGCTGTATATTTGTTATGTACTATGCTAAACATTTATAAAATATAAAATAGTTGTCAAAAATAGTCTGGTCCGGCTTTGCTGGGGCACTGGCAGATCCGAGGTGTTACAATGGTACATTTGTATACGTAAGTGTGGATATTATTTAAAATACTTGTGCAATAACTGGTACAACCAAGCCTGTATTGTAACATAACATTATTATAACATAACATATACTGTATCTGCCAATTGACAATTTGTGTGGAATAACCTAACACTGCACACTAAAAATGCCAAGGACTGAGCTGCATCCCACACTAAAATTATTGTGAATTTACCCCATTGCAAACAATGCTGATAAACGGCTTGGAATGTATTGGTAAAAACAGTTTTGTTACAACGGGGCATATCGGGGCTTTTTATTTCATGTCATTCAATTTAAAGGTTCAGTGTGTAGGTTTTAGTGGCATCTAGTGGGGAAGGTTGTGAATTGACATTGATTTACAACCACTAACACAGTGATGTCAATCTCATCTCATCCACAATTGTCACCATTTTTGTGGCCATTTTTCTGTTTCTATTTTAAATGGATATAGCAAGGTAGCTAACCAGCTATGTTGGAAGATGGCATCCCCCTTCAAAAACAAATTTTAAAGCTACTGTGTGTAGAGTTGGAGAAACTTTTGCGCACCAGTGGTGGTGTCAAAGAGGATGTCATATCTGTTTTAACTGGACTGAAAGCAACACAGAGACTGCAACAATTTTCACTTGATTTTTAAGTTTCTTCAGTTCAACATAACTCTCTTACGCTTAATGTTATATACTTCCCATCAATGGGGATAACGTCAACAAGAGTGTTGCTGGGGCTCTTGTAGCGTGTTGACCCTAGGTTTTGTAACATAAACTGTAAGCAGAAAAGATTACTTATCCAATGAGAATTTTGCCTGCTGCCCCTATATTCTTCAGGTGTCTGCTTACTTTTCTGGCTCCCCAACCCATTAATATAGAGTCTTCTTGCCATGTTGCCCATCGCTGTGGTGTCTCCTGGGGGTTTACATCATCAGCTCTGCCTGCCAAATTAGATACCACCTGAAGTAAAACATGGAATCCACTTTCTGTCTGTTTTTCTTGGGCAATATGTAAAAACATAGTTTGCTACCTTGGTAGCTACCCAACATTTCTTGCAGTAGCAAAGATGTATTATCTGTCTAAACAGTTTTCTTTGCATCCCCAGAGGTAGTCTTTGAGTTCCGACATGAAGGAGCTATAGTTCTTATCATTCTGCTCATTTGGGTGCGGGGTTCATCTTTCATAAGCTGTTACTTGCTTTTGGCCATCCTTCACACACAAACCAACATCAGTATACAGTATATACTGAACTTTTACAAAAGTTCTTGCGGCAGTGCTGAAAATACTGCAGAGTAAAAGGGATACCTGAAAATCTAACATAAGAGAGCAAAAATTAACAAAGCACACTTCGGGGTGACTGAACTGCTTACGATTTTAGCAACTTTTGCTTTGCTTATTCCTGGCTCTTAATAAATTCCTCCCTTTAATGCGTTGCGTCATCAATAGAGACTCATCCATTCTCCAACATTAGTCTCCACACTGGGTTATTCTATCTACTTGTGCCACAGTATCAAGGCTTTTGGATTAAAGAAGGCAGGCTTTGTTGATGCTGGAGGTAATCCTGTCAAAATCGCCCAGGCTATTCACACTGGAGGCAGTCAGGCCATCCCTGATCATCCCAGCATGGATGGGACTGGAGTGTCAGTGGCAGGTCTGCTCAGCAGCTGGGGCGAGGTTGGCCAGTTGTGTGTTTACCCCTTTTAATCCTGCAAGGCTCACTCGAGCACTGTTGGCAACTTTATTAGACCTGTGCGTGTCTGGCCTTTCCTTCGGGCCAGTGTGTCCGTGGGGGGGGGGGTCAGTGGCAACTTGGCGGAACAGGTTCTTTACCAACTGTTAAAGGTCAGATAAAGGTCAGGCCTGGGATTCTGCACACCTGCTTTTGCAGCTCAAATCCTGCATTGCAGGTTGATGATCTGGTCTCTCAAGGCATTCTCATGCCCGCCTGGCTTCAACAGGTCAACATACGTCAGACGACCCTCTTCCCCTTCCCTCTCGAACGCAATGCGGGAGTCACTCGGCTGTGGTGAACTGGCAATTAAATCAGGGTTGGATATGAAAAACTGCTGCCAATCTATTGGGAACTTGCTGGCCGGCTGTTGTGGCTAGATGTTGAATTGTGGCTGTGCACTTGAGCTCCGATCAGCACACGTTGAATGAACCACCTGATAGACAAGTTCATCATGGGTTCCTATTATATTATATTTGAAGTTGCAACAAAGAGTAAGGGAGATTTAAACTGAGCTTCGAAGAATAGTGACGCAACTTTTGACTCTTATATGAAGGAAATCTTAAAATGGACATATCAGAGTAGCTGTACATGTGGTCTCTTGGACCTCTAAGTAAGTGTCAGCTCTTAGCAGGAAACTAATAGAAAAGAGAGTGACTAAAGTGTGACAAGCAGGAGACTCAAAGTTCAAGGATATAACTCACTTGGGTTCTTGGTTCAGGCCTTTTCGTCATAATTTACATCAAAAGAAGCAGAATGCTGGTGAATCTTTATGATCAGCTGACCTAAAAAAGTCCAATGAAACAAGCGAGCACTGGCAATAACTTTCAGGACAAGATTTTAAAGTCATGACATCAAGGATACAAGGATAACATTCAAGACTTTCAACGTAAAGAGGGAGAAACAGTGAAAGTAAAAGTAACTTTTCAAAACTTGCAATAGTTTCAAATAAATTGTGCTCTTCTGTGTTGCCCCAAGGAGCTGTTTAATTAACAAAAAAAAGGCAATTATTACTTTATGCAGTTTTTAATTGGGGTTTGTTTGAAAGGAGAATATGAAATGCCAGGGAAATTAGAGTATTAGAGAGCTATTAATTTATTTACTTTATGTCAGGAAATTCTAACAAGGAAATGTGCAGGTTTGTTTTTTTGCCCCATGTGAAAAGAATTTCATCATCTTAGTGTCACCAAAAGAAGTAATCATGTCGTCCCTTACAAATAAACTTCAAATCATTGTCACCCTAGATGAAATGAAGACACTTCATTAATTCTATTATAAATTCTGATTAAATGTCTCTGTAACATTAAATTAATGAAGCACACATCCTAAGACACCAATGATAATTGAATGCTATGCAGATCAAACTAATATAGATTTAAGTAATTAAACAGATGAAGGGAATTAATTATCATTACTAATAATATATTCATGCTTTGGTTTGTCTTAAAATATAAATAAAGCAGAATACATCTCTATTTCAGCATAATGTCAAAACAAATATGTAAAATGTATCCAGAATCAGCCATTAAGACTCAAGATGTAGGCATTTATCTTGTCACACCTGCTTATTAATTTAAATTCATTTGAGCTAAAGCTGCACAAGCACCCCACCACACACACACTATATAAATTCTGAATCTTCTCATAAACCTTCAGGGACATACAAGGTGTTCTCTCTAAGCATAATGCCACTGCAGTGGGGATTTTTCTTTCACTGTCTAACCTTTTCCACCAGCTGAGCAGCCTTTAAGGCTTGGTGCAGACCTACTTAATTTGAATTAACTTCTAAAGGAAGAAGTGGTGCAACCATCCAGTATATCGAGACTCTCTCTCACACAGGGACGTGCACAGGAATTTTGAAGGGCAGTTGCTCTGACCTGAAAAAAGGCACCCCCCCCCCCCAAAAAAAAAACAAACAAAAAAACATGGGCTATATGAAGGACTGAGAAAAAAACAATTTTTTATTAAAAAATATACAAAAAGTAAAAACACTTAAATACAGCACTCAATAACCTAAACTACTATTAATAACAAAACAGAAAAACATGACTCGAGTCATGAAAAAAGAGTTCCTTATATTATTGTTTATTGTTTTTTTTAATCATTATTATTTTTTATTTTTTTTCCTTTTTTTTTTTATTTTGAAAATAAATAATCTAGATTGAATTGACAGATGGGGAAAACTCGCTTCTAATAAAATATTAAATAAAAAAACGCTTAGATTTCGGAAAAAAATACAATCCTTTTTTAACCTTTTGGCTTCCCGTACATTCAGTTGCGCTTCTAGCTCGTATTCACTTCTGTTGGTACGTATCACGTATGGTAACTGGGCAAAACTACGCATGATTTGTTGTAGTATGATTGCATAAAGGAAGGAAACAGGAATTCGACTGACGTGCAGGCAGCGCTGCAGCAGTGCAGCCACTTAAACAGAGTTTGCCCTTCCCCTACTGACTTTCACTTTCGGTGCCCGAATGGAAGTGAATGAGGCTTTGCGATCGCGATTATTTTTTTATTTTATTTTTTTTTCTCGGAAGGGCGAGTCGGA
>NC_060161.1:21476992-21479373 GCF_021292245.1 Micropterus dolomieu | reverse complement strand
TAATCTAGATTGAATTGACAGATGGGGAAAACTCGCTTCTAATAAAATATTAAATAAAAAAACGCTTAGATTTCGGAAAAAAATACAATCCTTTTTTAACCTTTTGGCTTCCCGTACATTCAGTTGCGCTTCTAGCTCGTATTCACTTCGGTTGGTACGTATCACGTATGGTAACTGGGCAAAACTACGCATGATTTGTTGTAGTATGATTGCATAAAGGAAGGAAACAGGAATTCGACTGACGTGCAGGCAGCGCTGCAGCAGTGCAGCCACTTAAACAGAGTTTGCCCTTCCCCTACTGACTTTCACTTTCGGTGCCCGAATGGAAGTGAATGAGGCTTTGCGATCGCGATTATTTTTTTATTTTATTTTTTTTTCTCGGAAGGGCGAGTCGGAAGGGCAACTTGAGTCAGGAAAGGCAAACGGGCAGTTGCCCGGGCAACCAGAGCAACCCCCCTGTGCACGTCCCTGCTCTCACACACACACACACACACAGCAGTTTAAACATCTTGGTTCTATATGAAGATGGCGCTGCAGACGGCCGCCTCGGGATTACGCTCCGTAGTGCTTTTTGTGTTTTTGTTAATTCTTTATTGACCCTGGAACTTTCCCGGAGTTATTAGTTGGAGGAACGGCAGCTCTGTTTGGGATCCTTCGGAAACGGCGCAGGGGAAAACGTGCAGACGCGCTGGTTAAGCTGAGACAGCGGGGATTTCACACTGCGCTCCCTTCAATTCACCTGGCGGATGTCCGCTCTCTGGCCAACAAAATGGACGAACTGCTGCTCCTCAACAGAACTAACTTGGACTTCTGCAGATCTGCTGCCCTCTGTTTTACTGAATCCTGGCTCACCGAGCGCATCCCGGACAGCGAACTTCACCTACCGGGATTTAATCTCATCCGCGCGGATCGCGAAAGGGAGCTCACGGGAAAAACACAGGGAGGCGGACTCTGTTTCTATATAAAGGAAGGTTGGTGCACAGATGTCACAGTGTTGAAAAAATCATGCAGGCCTCACCTAGAGACATTATTTATAAACTGTAAACCGCAGTTTTCCTCGTTTGTTCTGGTCGCTGTTTACTTTCCACCTCAGGCCTGTGTTAGTGAGGCGTTAATACACCTGGCCGACCAGATAACTAACATGGAGAAAACATCCAGACTCCCTGCTCATTGTTCTTGGGGACTTTAACAAAGCAAACCTCAGTCATGAACTTCCAAAGTACAGACAGCATATTAAGTGTCCCACAAGGGACACTAACACACTGGACCACTGATACACAACATGAAAGGACGCCTATCACACTGTTCCCCATGCAGCCTTGGGACTCCCTGATCACTGTCTTGTTCATCTTATCCCGACACACAGGCAAAAACTGATATCTGCTAAACCTGTTGTAAAGACTGTGAAAAGATGGACCAACGTGTCAAAGCTGGAGTTACAGGCCTGCTTTGACTGCACTGACTGGAGTGTTTTTGAGGCTGCAGCCACTGACCTGGACAAACTAACTGACACTGTAACATCTTACATCAGTTTTTGTGAGGACATGTGTGTGCCGACTAAAACCTTCTGCACATACAACAACCAAAAACCCTGGTTCACAGCGAAAATCAGGCAGCTTCATCTTCTGTTCTGTACAACCAGGCTAGGAACACAATAACTAAAGAGGTCAAAGCTGCAAAGAGGTGCTATGCTGAAAAGCTAAATAACAGCTTTGCAGCCAACGACCCTGCGTCGTTGTGGAGAAGCCTGCGGACACTCACAAACTACAGGAGACCATGCCCCAACACTGCTGGTACTCAACGACTGGCGGACGAACTGAATGGTTTCTACTGTAGGTTTGAAAAGCCCAGTCACACCTCTCCCCCACTCCAACGCCATCTTCAAACAGTCACCTTCCCCCTCTGACCTCTCACCTGCACTCAAGATCTGTAAAAAGGACGTGAGGCACCTCTTCCAAAGGCAGAAGATCAGGAAGGCTCCTGGACCTGACAGTGTCTCACCATCGTGCCTGAAAATCTGTGCGGACCAGCTGGCCCCCATGCTTCAAACGCTCCACAGTCATCCCAGTCCAAAAAAACCCTCCATCTCTGGACTAAATGACTACAGGCCTGTCGCCCTGACATCTGTAGTCATGAAGTCCTTTGAAAGACTGGTGTTGGCCCACCTGAAGGACATTACAGGCCCCCTGCTGGACCCCCTGCAGTTTGCCTACAGGGCTAACAGGTCAGTGGATGATGCTGTCAACTTGGGTCTGCATCACATCCTGCAACACCTTGACTCTCCAGGGACATATGCTAGGATCCTGTTTGTGGACTTCAGCTCGGCGTTCAACACCATCATCCCGGACATCCTCAGCACCAAACTCACCCAGCTCACTGTG
>NC_060161.1:21386836-21476892 GCF_021292245.1 Micropterus dolomieu | reverse complement strand
TAACAGGTCAGTGGATGATGCTGTCAACTTGGGTCTGCATCACATCCTGCAACACCTTGACTCTCCAGGGACATATGCTAGGATCCTGTTTGTGGACTTCAGCTCGGCGTTCAACACCATCATCCCGGACATCCTCAGCACCAAACTCACCCAGCTCACTGTGCCAGCCTCCACCTGTCAGTGGATCACAGACTTCCTGACTGACAGGAGTCAGCAGGTGAGGCTGGGGAACATCACATCCAGCACCCAGACTATCAGCACCGGCGCCCACCAGGGGTGTGTGCTCTCCCCACTGCTCTTCTCCCTCTACACCAACGACTGCACCTCAGGGGACCCATCTGTCGAACTCCTGAAGTTCGCTGACGACACAACGGTCATCGGCCTCATCCGGGACGGTGACGAGTCAGCCTACAGACGGGAGGTTGATCAGCTGGCTCTCTGGTGCGGTCAGAACAACCTGGAGCTTATCCCAGGACCTGAAGTGGGAGCCCAACAATGACACCATCATCAAAAAGGCCCAGCAGAGGATGTACTTCCTGCGTCAGCTCAGGAAGCTCAACCTGCCTAAGGAGCTGCTGATCCAGTTCTACACAGCCATCATCCAGTCTGTCCTCTGCACCTCCATCACTGTCTGGTTTGGATCTGCCACCAAAAAGGACAGGGACAGACTACAACATACAGTCAGGACTGCAGAAAAAATAATCGGTGCCAACCTGCCCTCCATTCAGGACTTATACATTTCCAGAGTCAGGAAACATCACTGCAGTTCCATCTCACCCCGGACACAACCTGTTCCAGCTCCTCCCCTCTGGTAGGCGCTACAGAGCACTGTACGCCAAAACCAACAGACACAGAAGCAGTTTCTTCCCACAAGCCATCACTCTGATGAACAGCTCATTTCTGACTCACAGTGTCAGGAACAATTCCTATGCAATAACCCAGTAAGTCTGTCTCTAATCAGCACCTGTTTACTGGTTTCCACTTATTATTTATTTATTCACCATTCTCTGTTTCAGTGCTGTTCATACTATGTCATATTGTATATACTGTATACCAATACACCTACCTCAGGTCATAAAGTCATAGGTCTTATTTATTTTTTCCAGCATCCTTTGCACTATGCTCCATCACACTGTGTACATGTATGCATGTATGTGTACCTGTATATCATATCCACCTTCAACATGTACATAATGAGCATAGTTTACTCTTGCATCTTTTGCACTGTGATCACTGCACTTTTTGTCAATATGTCTATATTGTTTTGTTCATAGTGTGTATATTAGTGTTGTCTATTCTGTAGTTTGTGTCTGATTTTATTTTATTATTATTTTATTATTGTGTTATGGTATTATTGTATAAGTAAGCACATCGTGAGCAATGTACAATCCTGAGTCAAATTCCTCGTATGTGTACACATACCTGGCAATAAAACTGATTCTGATTAAAATATGTGTTTTAATGATCTGTGGACTAAATACCAGCAGGTGGTTGAGCATTATGACTGAAGTTATAGAGCTACACATGTAAAAAAGTAAAACTGGTTGCTGGTGGATATTTGTGTCCTACTTGGAAGTATTGAACACTAGGTTCCATTGCAGTTCAGACGTACTTTGAACTAATAAGACATGGTGAAAATGGTAATTACAGACGTTAGTTGAATGACTAATGATGCCAGAAGGTCTTTTGATGGTGAGGCCAAACCCTAACTCTAATTCTATTTAGGCAAATTTCTGTGTAGCAGTTGTGTCCAGGAGAGATCAAATCACAGTGGTTTTCTTGACACAGAATTTAATGGATATCATATTGCATCAGAAGTTGCAATTACAGTTTTTTTCTGTTACTAACATACATTGGTCCAAACTGAAGTCACATCGTCGAAGCTCTTCACACAGTCGGCGAAACATAAGTGTATGTGGACCAAACTGAGAATCACCTTTGCTTTCACACAAAATGCATTCAATGACCACGTTCTCCAAAATCTAACTCTTTTCTTATTACTGCTCCACCACCCGCAAATCACTATATATCTGCAGTTCAATTTTCAAATACTCACACACCGTGTCCAAAACTGTTAAAAACACATTCAAAACAGAATGATGGCAAATATCCTGCATTTCTGCAGCAACCAGACTGAAATACATAGGAAAGCTTAGCAGAATATTTGCAGTAAAGTTTATGTTTACATCTATGTGCGCAGAGAACTGTGTGTAGTTTTTTCAATGTGGTTTTGTTGTTACTGTGTAAACAATTTGTAAAAAAGTTTTTTGTTTCAACTTTTTTTTTTTAAATGTAAATTACTATGCAATGATTTAGAAAAAAATAAAAGATATTGAAGCAAATTGCTGCATTTCAGATTCATTCTTTTTACGATAAACATTCAATAATGTGAAAATGTGTTATTCTTATTCTATAATGAAATACTGATTTATGTGAAAAAATATTTAAGCTTCAAAGATAAAAGTTCATAATTTACATAATGTTCCCTGTTGTTAGTGTTTTTAGGTCAGTGTGTTATGAGTGACAATGTTCGCCACGGACACGGCCATCGACGAAAACTCACAGATATCACAACTTTTCATTGTCAATGCCTTTAGAATGCACAGCAGAAAATTTAAGTCGATCCTATTAATTCCCTAGGAGGAGTTTGTTAGAGTACAGACCTTGCAAAAGGCCATAAATGAGTTGTAGTTGCACATTCAAATCAAAATGGCTGACTTCCTGTATGATTTCAGGTATGGCTCAGAGAGGCTTTTTTGTGCGCCTTGGGATGATACATGTACCACAAAAGTTTTGTGCATCTTGGTGATTCGGTGCACAGGGGCTGCATCTTTGAAGAGACACTTCCTGATTCCAGTAGGTGGCGCTATAAGGTTGAGTGAATTTTGACCTGTAGATGTGTTCAGGGCGTGACGCTGATCAAATGTTTGAAATTTGGTAGAGATATGAGCATGTCCAGCGAAGTTATAACAACTTCCTGTGTCATGGCAAAGCATCGAACTTTGACGCCACACCAAGGACACACGGTTATCCGAAAACTCACATGATTCACAACATAGCATCATCAATGTCTTAAGGCTCTTCTGAGTCTGTTTTGAAGCAAGTGAGGCAAATATGTTGGGCATAGTACATAACAGCGTACAACTCGACACTTCCTGTTGCCAGCAGAAGGCGCTATGACATTGTGTGTTTGTTGGCATATGGATGTGTTCAGGGCGGGACTCTAATCCTACATGTACAGTTTGGTGCAGATCTGAGCATGCACACTGAAGTTATTACAACTTCTTTTTTCACAGCGAGTCATCGATTTTGGATGCCATGCCACGGACACGCCCATTGACGAAAACTCACAGCTAGCACAACTTTTCATCGGCAATGCCTTTAGAAGGCACAGCAGAAATTTGAAGTCGATCGGACTAAATCCCTAGGAGAAGTTTGTTAAATTAATCATCCAAAAATGACCATTAAATCCAAAATGCCGACTTCCTGTTTGGTTTAGGCAATGGCTCCAAGAGGCTTTTTTGTACATGTACCACAGAAATTTTGTACATGTAGGTGAAACTTAGTCCGGGGGCTGCTCTGTATGGGGCACTAGGGAGCCATTTTGTCTCACCCACGCGCGAAACCCGTAAAATACGGAATTTCTCGCCACCCTCTGAATTTTGTGCTTAGTTTGGTGAGTTGTTTAGGCCCCCAAAATTGAGGTTGCTTTGCAGAAAAAAGAAAGAAAGAAAGAAAGAAAGAAAAGAAACAAAATCCCTTCACTTTCAATAGGGACCTCACACGGTTTGTGCTCAGGCCCTAAAAATGTAAAGTAAAATCTAAATAAAAGCATGCATGTTACATTAAGGGCTTGTGGCTTTGATAGAAGCACGGTCTAACCAGACCGAATAGATTGTGACTTACTGTTACAATCATGCAAGTACAAGCCTTTGTAACTTATGTGTTGAGTACCAGCTTGGAAATGAGATATTTGATATGAGCTGCACCTATCTGTATTTTTATGTAAAAAATTGCTAAAATTACTTTAATGTTAAATCTGTAATGTGAAAAGGTAATCATATAAAAGTGATTATCAGACTGCAGTGCAACACTAATCTAATGAGCATTTTTGCATATTTGAGCCTATTGTTTTTGTTAAGCCACGCCTTTGCTGTGATATTTGAGTCTCACTATCTGAGGCGCTTCTCAACCTATTTTCCAGCTACAGCAGTCTGTTGTTTTCAGTGTAAAAACTCTGAAAAACCTGCTGTATGCCACCTGCCCAGCACCACACGGCATTCAGACAAAGTTAACAACTATCTTGTGAGCATAGTTTAGCATCCAAATATATGTCTCTTGAGTCATTGAAGACCAAAACAGAGTTAGAAGGGGAGTGGATATTGGGCTTATATACATCAGATGGCCAGAGATACGACTCCACGTGAATGCTAGTTGCCACATGTCTGCCAGATGTGTACATAGGCAACTCTTTGCTAACATTTTAGCTATATTAACTTTATATGGAAAGAATTTGTCAAACTTGAGTATGTTGTTTAACCAGTCGTAGAGGTTTGCCCCTAGATGGCCAAAAAACTGATCAGTACTGCTTTAAATAAAGAAATTATTCTTTTTATTTCCAACATGAAATCTGTCAGGACTGGCAAAGACTCAAAACTTTACACCAGAAAACTTGATTACCTGTTTAGCCCTGTCCTTTTGCAGATAGAAGCAAGGCTGGAAATTAACACCCGCCAAGCGCCAAATGTGGGTAGATTTTCCGTTTGGAAGCTAAATGTTGGAAGGCTACCGGCAGGTAAAATTATTTGGTAAAAAAAACAAAGAGAGTTGATATATTCGGTAAGATATCGTATTCGGTAAGATATCGCCATATAATAGCTTTTTGACGGTAGCTAACCGCAGATCAGCGTTATTTTTTGTTTTGTGTCACACTTAAATTGGTCCCCGCCATACCAAGGGATCCGTGTAATGCACGGATTAGGGGCGTTCACTGGTTTTTTTTTATATTCGTATCAGGTTACTTGTGTGGGGGATTAGGGGATTGGAGTCTGGAGTAGTCAAGTCATGCTTGGAGTACCTGGAATGTTTTTAGCATTTAGCTAGCTAGCTACCACTGTAATGTGCATACCTGTCAACCCTCCTGTTTTCCCCGGGCTTCTCCCATCTCTCTCCCTGCATTGTCCCATTAAAATATTTCTCCATAAATTTCCCTTGTATTTATAACCACTGTTTGCTACGTTCCCCTCTGGTAAAGCTGGTGGCAGTATGTAGAACAGCTCTGTAACAGTGAAGGGAAGTCAACGGAACACCAAATAAAACAAAAAAGAATAATAAAAGCAGCCCGACAGTTTCAGGATGGATGATTCCCTTATTTTCCAATCCCAATATTAACAGGTAATGGTGATGTTCGTGACATTCCAGGTTTGGTAACCAAACCAACAACATTTTAACCTCCGACAGAAAGGAGGCTGAAGCAGAACATAGGAAAATTATTAATTGATGAGGAGGTTTAAGTTGAATGCTTAACAAGCATGCTGTGGATCAGGAGGTAGAGCAGGTTGGCCGTTAATCGGAAGGTTGGTGGTTTGATCCCTGGCTCCCTTAATGCAACCAGGTGCATGTCAAAGTGTCCTTGGGCAAGATACTGAACCCTGAATTGCCCCTGGTGGATGTTCTGCCAGTGTATGAATGTGTGTTTGTGTTTGACTGATGAATGCAGATGTAGTGTAAAAGCGCTTTGAGTGGTCGAAAAGACTAGAAAGGCACTATACAAATACGGAGCATTTACATATCTGGCATCTTCTTTAAGTTTGTATTCAACAGAATACTTTATCATCTCAATTAATAGTACTGAAACAAATGTATACATGAGAGAAAAGGGCAAATTATTATTTTGGCCGGTAAAAAATATGCTTGGCTGGTGGATTTTTTCATCTACCAGTCGCATTGGCATTTCCACCCCTGGATAGAAGGAATCTAGTTTTAACTCCCAGCTGTGTATGTGACTTTGAATCATGAAAGACACTGAGTTGATCCTTATGGTGCTACTGGTATCAGCAGAACTTACTGAGATGGAAAGACAACCTTATGTTTCTGTATATTTTCAGGCACACTTCAGGTTCATCTTATATTACAAGGACATGCATGCCTGGCATGTCCAAGTATGTGTTTTTCCCACTGTTTCCTGACAAGGTCTAGGAATATATGCATGAGGGCACATTTGTATGGATGCTGTACATGGAATGATGATAACTGTCTTGGACGTGTCACTGGTGGCAGCCTTTTGGAAATACTCATACACCTATTACATCGGTGGTTCTTACATTTGTGCTGTTCATCACGTAAAAATATTTACATGTAGTCCCGAGTGTCATTGATGTTAAAGTGTGTAGCTTTATTGGTTTGTCATATTAAATGTTCAGTGTGTAATATTTAGGAGGATCTATTGACAGAAATGCAACATAATACGCCATGTAATACATAAGACATAAAGAAGTATGCAGAACTTTGACTTCACGCAAAATCACATATTGCATATACATATTTTGCAAACATGTAATTTGTAAAATAACAGTTAGTTTGCTGTCCCTGCAGAGTGAACTAGATGTCTGCGAGTTGTTTATATGCTCTGATAATGCTAATCCAAAATATTTTTGTAGTAGCGTCCATGTTTATTCCATATTCTGACTTAAGAGCACATGAACACACACTGAAGTCTGAAAAATGACTTCACAACTCTGGAAATGGGAACATCTGAGGAGCATGTGAATGCACCGTGAGTCGCTGGTTGCAATTCACAACCAGTTACTTAAAGTATTAATAGCGAAAGTACTCAATGCAGAGAAATGTAGAGACTGTAAAAGCAGGATTTTACTATAGAAGGTGGAGCTCATTTTGAAGTAATTTGTATCGGACTGCAACTAAAAATGCTTGTTTTGTCCAGCCAGCATTCCAAACCTCAACAATAGTTAACACTACATTTAAATTATTAAAAATGTATTTGTTACGCTGGAACCAGGACATGTTTTTGCATTAAAAATTACTTACACCAACAAAATAGTTGCCAATTAATTTTCTGTCAACCGACTAATCCTTGCTGTACTTGTATAAACTGTGGGTAGTTCAGTTCATAACAACACATCATATTTTATAAACTCTTCCTGTTTTGTGTGTAAAAAGCTTAATTCGTAAATGAAAGCTGTTAGATAAATGTAGTGAAGTAAAAAGTACAATATTTCCCTTTGAGATGTAGTGGAGTAGAAGTTGAAAGTTGCACACACACAAAAAAAAAGTACAGGTACTATAAATTTGTACTTAAGTGCAATACTTGAGTAAATGTACCTAATTGTTAGTGACCATGCACACACCATCTGTTCTGGCCTCTTGTCTTTGACCTCTTAGGTACCCTAACCTGCCAGGAGGTGGTGTCTGATAGAAACCCGAGTCTTATAATAATCTCTCAGCATTGCTGTAATGATACTGAATGACATTATGATACATTGTGACCTTACTTTTTCATTCACTGTCTGAGTTATAAGCCTAATTAGTCTAATTGTTTTCAAGGAAAATTGAGTCTGAAATGGAATTTCAGCGGCGGTGTCTCAAATGACACACTTGTTTACTCCTTCACTTCTGAAGACACCGCCACAATGGGCGACTGCAACTTTCATGATAAGCACAGTAGCCTAATTGTGGATAAAAGGTGCACACAACCTTACATCTTACACAACCTTTACAGCACCCCCCTTTTCTCCTCACGTCAATGCCTAATGGCTTTGCAGTTGGCTTTTAAAAGCTGCCATGTTTTGGCCTTTACCCCCCAAACTCTTTTTTTGTGCTTTCTCTATCCACAACATTATATTTCCCTGTACTGTTTCTGTCAAAGCACTTTGCCCAGAGTACACAATTAAATTTGTTTGACTCAACCGGTAAATAGTGGAATGACCCACTCAGTCCTAAAAAGCACACCGCGCTCGCATACTGAAGCGGCCCAAAGATAGAATGTGAACTTAGCTATATGGGTTGTTTGTGGTTGCAGTGCTCTCTGGGAAAGCCATTAGCCGCTCTGACCTGCGCAGTTAAGAGGTGTCAACCATGATTTGTATTGTACATCTTTGGTCTCCATGGTTCGGTGCTGATGGTCTTTAAAAGCCCCACTGGGGAGCTCTCGATTATCATCTACTTACGGACCATCACTGTCCGTGGCTCCTTGTCATTCACTTCACCTGCGTTAGCTCTTCAGTTATAAGGTCAATCATGACAGTAGGGCTTTATTTCTGAGTGTATACTGTTTTTATGACTGGTATTTTGTGCTCACCATGAGATATAGTGTAGTTTCCAAGTTCAATATAGAACTGTAACATTTTTCCAAAGGGGAGTTTCTGGAACAGGTGGTTGAAGGTGAAAGTGGGGTCACTGGCAATCTTTCCTGCTCACTTCCTGATTCTGATGTCAGGAGCTGCTGCTGATGCTTAAGAGTCAGTGGTGTTCTTTCTCAGGGGTCAATCAGTAAAACTGGATCAGAATGTTGTGTGTGTTCCTCTTTTACAAACTCAGTAGTCCGTATCTTAGTGAGTCATTTTGACAGTGTTACAAGATATATGCCAATATTGCCGTAAATGTCCACCAGCTGAATTTTGCAGCACGACCTCTCAGGCCAGCATTTGTGTTTGCCCACCTTGCAAGTCCAAAAAAAAAAAAAGTTCTGTTCATTGGCTGTGTTTCAGAAAAATTCCTAAACCTGAAATGAAAATGTAGCCAGCTGATTATTTGTCACTACATGGCGAATTAACCAGCAGCTGGCACTTATTTAGACTACTTCATGTTAAGCTCACAGCTTGAATGCAAAAGGCTTTATAATACAGCTACTGGTTGAGCTGCCTGCAGGATGTATACCTTAATCCAGTGGTTCCCAGCCTGGGGTCCACGCCCCCCCCTGTAATGGTTTTGAAACAGAGACCAAAAGCGCCACACAGAAGTCCACGATCTGGTGTTGCGGATCCGACAGACAGAACTGTTGAGCTCTCATTAAGACAGGGCAACTGTGCTGGCGGTGGGGGGTGGGCTCGGTAGTGGTGTATATTGTAGGCTATTTGTATTAACAGTAGGTTATTGTAGGTAATTTTCCAAAACATTGTATATTTACTTGAATCTGCTCCTCTGCTCTTCTCCCCACACTCACACACACCCAGCCTGCACCTCTGGTCTCTCACGGCAACACGCCAGCTTGCTCCGCCTCTTTCTGTCTCTCTCTCCCTGTATGTGTCTCTGCTGACTTTCTCCATCAGCAGTACGTTTCATAAAGTCGCCGTGTTTAATAAACTCACCCGTCATTCATTTTTAAAGTGGGCCGCATGTGGACCGAAACTGAAACTTAACGTTAGTGAGTGACATCTGCGTTCACTGTCGCTCCGTAATGTAACATTTCCTGCGTGTCCGTTGACGTAATACCAGATGACCTCCCTCACCGTTTCTCTGCAAAATGCTAAATTGGTTTGCCAAAATACTTTTGCAGGTGCAACTATACCTGTCCGACCCGCTCAAGTAAAGTATGTTGAAAACGCTTAAGTTAGTGCAAGCTGGATGCCTATAGGCTATTTTGTAAATATTACACCTTATAAACCCCTTTTCTTGGTATTAAACAATACCAAGAAACAAAACACCAGGAGACTGTTGGTGAAGGCCAACCAAGAGCTGTCATTGATTAACACAGAGCCATGGAGGTGTCATTTGACTCCATTTGTTCGCTATTAGTAAGTAATTACATCATCTTTTTCTGTGTGCCTGTTTTGTCAGCTGTTGAACTATATAATCATCTAGCATTCTTCATACGACTTTTTTTTACTTCCTCTTAAGCAAATGCAAGAGAATGATCCCACATATATTATTATTGCCAAGGAGAAATGTTCTGTCAAAGACTGTCTGTGTCTAAGAGCACAAGACAGTTCAAATTACCCTGACCAACGTGGTGATGATTATCCTGTCTTCTTGCCTTTATGCCATGTCAGTTATACTTCCTGAGGTGCAGGAATTGTCAACTCTCAGCCAGTCAACACAACCTGCTCCCCTAGATACTGAACTCCTGAGAGGATTCTTTAGAAAATATGCATTGTCTTTAAAATTGGACACTTTTTCTCAGCCCTTGAATAGAACTCAAAGTTATCAGGGCATCGAAGTGCGCAATTCAGATGTTAGTGCTCACTATAGCCATCTGTAGATAGCAAATAATAGACTAGAATAATAGACATCTTTACCAATTTTATTTTACAGTGTCACAAGTAAAATGCAGTCAAATCATGAAGAAGTAATAAAATGATAATGTTAGGGCCAAACGATCCGAGAAAATCCACTTCCGACCAAACTGTGATTTAAATTACGATTTCAAAAGACAAATAAATAAACTTGGTGTTTGAATTTGTTGTCTGCATATAGCTTTAACAAAATATGCAACCATTGCCACAAACGTACCTTGTTTCTACATCAATAGAATCAGACAAAATAATGTAGTTGCTTGTCGTTGAGGTCCTCCCAGTTGCCTAATTTTCTATTGAAAATTGACCAATTTAGGCCACATTTAATTATGAAAAGTGGCCCAAATCCGAACTGGAAAAGATTAGATTCTATGTGACTTGGCCTGTTCACACTGTCATAAAAAGATCAGATCTGAGTCACATATGGGCAAAAAATTGGATGTGGGTCACTTTGGCCTGCAGACTGAATGTAGCTTAAGTTAATGTTAGCTTCACAGACTAACACTGACATCAGCTACACAGACTAACAGGATGAGCTGCTTCATCACTTTTTAGGTTTTAAGGTTATAAACTAATATGTAGGATAAGTAACGCTTATCCTTATCGATTTCGGCAACTCTGTTCACTAGCTGTCGTACACACTCAACAACTGCCAAGCTACCTGCTACAGCTGTATGAAACAACTCGTTTGAACAGCAAAGACACTACCCATTGGTTATTTTTCAAACAACAAAATGTTACATAATGTGTTTCTCCTTCCACAGAACACACACAAAAAAGGAAATGTACTGTACAGACATATTCAGAGATAGACTTTATTAACCAGCCAACAGCCAATATGCATAGCTTGTGACATCAACTGTTGCTAGCTGTCCGAAACTTTACTTGCTATATCTTGTTAAGACAACCAATTTTTCATAAAAAATTATTATTCATTCAGCCCTTGATAATGTACTTACTGTAAGTTACATACCACTGTGCTGAGTAAAATGTAATCAAAGCACATGCCTTCAAACATAGTGATTTTATTGGGGTGTGTGTGTGTGTATGTGTGTGTGTGTGTGTATTTGCTTAGAATGATCAGTTTTTTAAATCCATTTCTTTTCATTTCCTGTCATCTCTTTCAAGGCCGACTATTTGAATTGGTGTTTACATGTATTTACCAGAACCCTTACCTTTTACTTTGTACTTATTTTTTTACTTCTTTCTTAGTTGCATGGCTACTTCAGCTGCCCTTACTGCTGCTACACTGATAGACCTATAGAGCATCTGCGCTACAGGAAGAGCTCCGTCTGAGGGGGTTGAGGGCAACGCTGAAATAAATGCAGGTGGGTGAAAGAGAGGTGAGATGCAC
Source organism: Micropterus dolomieu (assembly GCF_021292245.1). Classification (NCBI taxonomy): domain Eukaryota; kingdom Metazoa; phylum Chordata; class Actinopteri; order Centrarchiformes; family Centrarchidae; genus Micropterus; species Micropterus dolomieu. The sequence goes on along the minus strand of NC_060161.1, from coordinate 21,465,288 downwards.
ATGAAATTGCTTGCAGCCTACCCTCGCTCACTCTGAAATCTTTGCTCCAATGAGCTACTGTTCACCCCAATAAATAACACATCACTGAAACTGTGCCAAACTGCCATGCTTCAACCCTTCAATACCCACCCTGCGGTGTCTGAAAGAAGAATGAAAAGGGGGAAAGAACAAAACACTTTGATGACTGCCAAGCTACATTTTGTTTGCTCTTAGTTTGAGAAATATCCATCCACAACATAACACTGAACTTCAAAAAGGCCTTTTGCAGCCTGTAAAAACCCCACTCACCTTCACCTCCCTCACCCGGTATCTTCACTTTTTGCCCAACTTCCTTTTCCTGTCTCTCTTACTCTGTCGTTCTCCCACTATAGGGCTGAAAATGCTAATTCTTTCAAAGGAGTCATGGGATTCTGCTTGCCTCAGTAACTTTTCTCCCCAGATCCCGCACTGGATATAATCCGTGATGTGTTTTTGTCTGTGATGGAGCGTAATTTACATTCCGTATAAAACAAATCCAGTCCACATATAGATCACAGCAAGAGTTTATTTGTTAAGCAGACACACAGGTGTCTCCTCTGCCGCTCTGTTCCTTGAGCTCTTCTTTCTCTACCACTAATGGGGGTGCATGCCCAGCCATCTGTGAAGGACAAGGGAACCTTTTGGCCGAGACAAATCGCTTTGGAGCGGGGCTGTAGCCTCCCACCCCCTCCCCATCCCCACGCTCTCCCCACACATACACACAGATGAACACACATACAAACATGCTGTCCCTCTCCCTCCAGGGTAACAAGGGAAGCGTCTGCGTTAGGTCCATAGTATTCCATCAGGAGTCAGCCAACTGAGCCACCAGTCTAATCCCTACCAGCAGCCCACATGGCCGCACTGCCAAGTTCCAATTAGACCCATAAAAAAGTCCTCCATTTTTTCTGAACGAGGACCTTTATGAGGGGTGTACCCAGCTCCCCGTGACCCACCGACCACCGGATATAACAACGCGCCTATAAAAGCAAGACAAGATGGGGAAACAGGCCAGAATTCTCTCCCGAGGGGTGACACTTGTGTGGAATAAACAAAGCCCTCTCCTCTGGGTGGGAAACAAAGCAGGAGCTTCAACCTCGGAGACTCTGACACCCATAAACCAGTTGCTTGAAGTCGATGGCGACTGGCAGGTTTAGCAAAACAGGGGTTACTGAAGTACGCAGAGCGCCCATTTTCAAAATTAGATAGGTCAGGAGGATAGGAGATAGGTCAATTATTTGCTAGTAATCATTCACTGCAAGTAATGCATCATTTCAAGTGAATGGATTTTACTGTGGTTCAGAGCAACCAATACATGTTTCTGTGTGAATCATTATAGTTTATATTTCTTGAGCTGGTAATATACAGTTATAAATTCAACAGCTCAGTGTGACAATTGGTGGTTTTACTATCAATCTGAGCGATCTGCAGAAGCGGTCATGTGGTGGGTTATGACCACTGATTCGAAATTGTGACTACAGAGCTTTTCCCTAAGTTAGAGGCTGACAAAAAGCTATAACAAAGGTTTTATATCTCCCTTCTTCTATAAACAGGACTAATATACTGTAAATGGAGACAGGCTCTTAATAGTGCTAGCTCTTCAGAGGTAAAGAGTTCTGCTGACAACAATTTCATCGATAGTGCCAGTGTGTATAAGTGTGTGGGGTGTTGCATTGCCTGTGTCCAAGCCTACTAATGTCCTGAGCGACCTTGCTAAATAAAGACCAGTGGATTGAGCCATCCGCTCTCCCTGCCCATTGCTGAAGCACTGAGGCTTGAAGTATACATTTGCGCGCCGCATTACACCGTCTAATCGGCAGTCAGTCAAAATAACACGCTGCCTGAAATGTCAGCGTTTACCTTTGTAATGACCACGCTTCCACTGAAATTAATAGATCCTCAAGCTCGTCTCTGTAATGTTAGCTGAGTGTCTTCAAACTGTCAGAGGCAGAGACCCTGAAACCAACGGCACACACACACACATATCTCTGTATTCCTGTACAAATAGGCGCTCTTACACACCGTATCCTAACTTCCTAGCACTGGAAGAAGTGTAGTATGACTGCAATGCTAACTTTTTGATTTGATGGATTTTCGTGTAAATCATGTGTGAAGATGCTGGATTGAAAAAAAGAAATTCACTGTGGAGTGCTGACACCGTCCAACACAATCATTTTAGTGCATGTGCAATACTGAGAAGATTGTGTGAGGCATTAAGAGTCATCCTCCTCATTTAACATTTATTATCTAAATAAGATCAAGTTAGCTAACACATACTGTAGTTAGTTCACATTAGTTGTCGCGGTCAAGTATGAATTTATTCACCTCCAGTCAAATCTAAAAAAACAAGTGTCTAATAATTCTATGGATTATCCAACTAAAACTCCATTTTATAATGTAAATAAAGATTATCATTAAAATTGTCACCGTTGTGCTACAAGATCCCCTGTGGATACAAATAACTGAGAACAATTCTTTTCCAAATGAATTATAGGACAACACAGCAATTAATATATAGCACCAAAATTAAAACTGATCTTAAGTATACTCAAAAATGTGCTAATAATTATGTTAAAATAAAAGCGAGATCTCATGCTGAGATTAGACTTGAGTCTCAGCCTGATAAATCTGTTTTGTTTGACCCCTGCAGATGCGGGACGTTGCACATTTTTTTTTTTGCACACATTTTTGTTGACTGAAGCAATTACTTGTTTTATCCCATGTAATGTGTCATAGTGGAAAATAACCAATGCAGCAAGCATTTGATTATTACCATCTGCACACTCATTCGCTTTTAACTAAATGGGAAAGAAACAGACAAAGCCCACCTTCACTGCTGACTGACAATGAATGGTACCAGGTTCATTTTCATTTACAAAACCTGTTTACATATGCAAACATACACTGTTTGTGCTGTCAGGTGGATCAGTGAAATTTGTCTCTGATAGCTCCTTCTGGCACACCTATGTGTGTTACACAAGTCGAAAAATACGGAGGTACTCTGCCAAAACTATCAGACAAATATTTTTTAGTCTGATCCCTGCATTAAGCTAATTTTCAAGATTTCCAAAATATCCAGAATCTTAAAGTGTGTTCATTTGTCAACAATAGGGTGTGTACGATGTAATTTCATAACAGTTTGATATAAACTTTACAATTCTTCAAGTTCAAAGCTGAGATCCAGCTAAATCCACATATACGCATTTGCTCACCATAGTGCACGTTTACCCGTCCCAGTGTTCTCAACTTTTTCTAAAACTTACTCAAGAGTTAACGGCCCCTACTTGGCTATGTTCAGTGATCATATGCATAAACAGGAGCTGCTATTAGTGTGCCACCAGAGTGCATTCATGTGTATTCACGGGTCAATGGGAAAATGCAGCATGTGCCCTTACCTCCTCTACTGTTGCTCCCGTATACACAATAAAATGAAATGTTAATGGATGCTAATGAAATGGCTAATTGTGGATTCGGTGCAACCATGCAAGGCTTACTCTCTAGGCTTTGCTGTTCATCGTTTATCACACAAACACCTCTTGAGAGTTTGAGGGGGGAAAAAGAGAAACATAATAATGATAATAAACATTAAAAAACAATGAAACGTCAATTATTATGCATGCGGACTCGGTGCCGTGTTAACCTGCTGTGCAGTGTGGGTCATACCAGCTCAGAGGTGACATTCCTTTGTGCTTGTCCCACAGATTGTGATGGAACTTTTCGGATAGTGAGATGGAAAGGCAGCTCACAGTAGGCTGGCCTGCGGCGATTTTTCACCTCAGAAACGGTCTTTCTCGTCAGTCCCGACAGAGACAGCCGCTGAGGCCTGCTAAAGCTGAGTAAAGCTCGCGGCTGTCTTTATCTCTCGGCCTGTGAGCCCAGAGTGGTTTCAGGCAGTGATTAGTGAGGCGGATCCCACGTGGGTCACCCCTTTGCTGGAGGAGATCAGTGCGGGAGATTTGAGGCATCTGGGCACCTTTGTAGTAGGAGCATGTGAGTGACAAGAGAGGATAGGTGGACGGAATGGAAACTGGAGAGAAAGGGAGACAGGCAGATGGAGAAGAGGTCTGAGTAGTAACAGGAGGAGATGAAGGCTGTATGAGTAGTTTGCTCAGGGAAAAGAAGTGTTTGGTATTTTAGGTGGGGAAAAACAGATTGCTAGAATTTCATAAGACCTGTGTCATACAACTGTAGAGCACCTGAATATAAATATGAAAATGGCACATTTGTCATTTGGACAGCGCACAGAGAGAAACTTTGCTGCAATTATTAGCCACGCTGTTGTAGTGCTATAGATGACTCAGTGTCTGGCAGTCACTTTGGTCCAGACTGAAATATCTCAACAACTACAGGATGGTTTGCCATGAAATTTATTTCAGAAATTCACGGTCCCCAGAGGATGAAACATTCAGTCTTTGATGATCCCCTGACTATTGGACTGATTTACATACAATTTTGAAAAACATTTACCTCCCCCTCTGGACTTTAATAACTTTGGTGTCTGACATTTTGGGAAACACACTTATTTCATCTCTGCTTGAGAGAGATAACAGAGAGATAAATGAGAAGATCGATACCACTCTCATAATGATAATTTGCTTTGTCTTGGCTCTGAGCAGCTGCCAGACAACCAGCTGAGACTCCAAAACGTTACCAGTTGCATCAAAGAAATAGACAGGCGCAAAACCCCCTGTAAAATAGAGTTGTCGTTTTTACACTAAGGTTTTTGTGCAGATTAAAAAAATGAGATATTGCATGTTAATTAGTGAATTTTAGAGGTGCTGGTAGGCAGATTTTGTTACCAGGGTAGCTAAGCTAGGCCAACCTTCTGCTGGCTGTAGCCTTATATTTAACAGAGATTGACTGATAAATTTTCTATCTATCCACTAGAAGGTGAATAAGTTTATTTCCCAAAATGCTGAGCTATGTTTGTCCAATACTTTGGTTTATGATCAAATACCTGCAAAACCAATGCTGTTCTAATTAGGAAATATTAGCATGCTAATGTGCTAAAAAAATTCGGTGAACCATAGACTATAAAGAGATAAAAGATGGACAGAGTCTGTGCAGTAGCAATTGGGGCCAGAGCCGTGGTATCGAGTTCCCGCCCACACACTTACATTTAACATTGTGAGTATGTTAGCACGCCGACGTTATCATTTATCAAAGTACAACCTTACAGAGACGCTAGCATGGCTGTGGACCTTTGATCTTATTTGCATTATAATAATATTATACAGAAAGAAAACTGAATCTTTTCTCCATTCTGGTTTACTGAGCTTTCTCAATCAATGTGATTAATTGATAGTATTAATTCTCTTCTAAAATGTGCGTTCACAGTCCAAATGCTGTCCATGCTGCAATCCTCCTGGATTCTGAATTGTGCTGTCAATCTGAGCAATGTCCAACACATGTTAAACCAACTGCACAATGATTGAATAAGAGCAGAGGTGGAAAAGTGTAATTACTTTTGAGCGGCGGAGATCTTTGTTTACTTTGATGGCCGTTTGTAGATACATATTCTACTGGACTCTTATCATCCAGGACAACTGCTTCCACAATCTGCTTAAATGGCTGCAGAAACGAATGGCCAGCAGGAGATATCCTGCGACTTGTAAATGAGGAAATTGTCCTTATTGTATGAACCAAAGAAGCAAGATGGTATCTGAGGAAGTGTAAAGGTGGTTCGAGGAACTTTACGGAGGTAGAGATGAGTCCCCGTCTCATCACATTTCCTTTCGTTTGACTTTCTGAGCGGGCCGCGGTGGACATTTTTCTTTTGGATTATGATAATTACCATTCTGAACGTGTTGAATAACCTTTTTGTGAGGATGTCGATCGTTTTTGAGGATGAAAATTTCATTTTAGCAGTTCATCCACCTTAAATATTTTCTGCATGCGTTATGGTGGGGGAGAGGGGGTGTCCATTTGATTTGGCTGCCAATCAGATTCACTTTTACTATTTTTCACTTGCTCATGTGGGCTTAAAGGTCTTGTTCTATGTGAGTGTGAGTGTGAGCATGAGCGAGCAGCAAAGTGACCTCCGATTGTTTATTGAAATGGTTTCTAATTCAAGCGTCCATTCACCATAGCAAATTACTAATCCTACTAAACCCCAGTCTTCAAAATGAAGGACACTTAACCTACTTAACAGGTTTGTTGGAACATGTAGTAGGAATATACTTCAAGGAGTAATTTACAACACTGAAATCAGCATTCATTTCCATATTCTCATGGCTCTCGCTTCGACTTTATAGTGCTAATTATGCCCATTACAGTGCCATTGATCCCCTCACCACGTGTCTTCGCCCGAGAAATAGAAAAACCCTGCCATTTGCTTAGTAATGAACGAAGTTGTTCCATTTCAGCGGACTAACCTCCCATCTGCCTTTGTGCCGCTAAATGAAACTGATTTGCCTTCAAGACAATGCGTCTTAAGTCTGAGAGAGGAAGAGAGAGAGGGAAGTGGGAGAAGAGAATCATAAGGGGGCACTTATGCATATGTTTGATAAAGATAAGCGACGTTCCATCTACTGGTCGTTAATGAGATCTTTTGCAACAGGAAGATGTATGTGGTTCTGGCGTGGTGCACACTAGTGGGAAATGACTGCTGAAGGGGGCTGCGGAGGGAGGCACTTCATCAAGAATAATTGCTGCCTTGTACACACTGCGTCCCCAAAGGCTCCGGATTCTCTGCAGACACCCAGGACCTTCTTCCCTTAACTTCCCTCTTGCTCTTCTTCCTCACTCACTCATTCACTCACTCACTCTCTGTCTCTCACCGCATTCTATCTTTTCTCCAACTGACCCGTCTGCCCCCTTCCTCCCAAAGTACCTTATTTCCTGTTAAACACTGCTAAAAGAACAATGCTGCGCTAGTTACAGAGTCTGAATGCATGCTTGATTAATCAGGCAAAAACACAATGACTTCCTCTTCGCCATAAGGTCCCCTGTGTTCCCTTTAGTTTCATGTGTAGTGCATTTTTTTGTCTATGCTGTGCATTTATTCTGGGAAACAAAGTTAGTAAATCAAACAGGAAGAGCAGCTCTTTTATCTTGCTTAAGTTGTAACATTTTGCTGTACAGTTCATTTTTAACACAAAATCTCTGCAATGGGACAACGTACCCCCAAAACAAATGCTCTATTTTTAACATATGTGAAAGCAAACAAATGAATCTGATGTGTTTTACGGGTCGAGCGTCATACATAGATGAGTGTATATTTACAGCTGCTATAATTTTTCAATGCAGCATAATTGTGATTTTCAAAAAGTGAAACCTCAGCAGCCTTGCTAATCGGCAATATTGTGTTGAACCCCCCTTTTTTGGTTGCAGTTGCTGTGGGGATTTTGCATATTCAGACAATAATGGCATAATGATGGGTGTGTGAGTGCAAAGACATTCAGAGCAATCTCAGAAATGGCCCAAGATATTGCGCATTTGTCGAGTCTTTTATATAATGTTGATAGATGATGAGTCTCTCACTACTGCCAGTCCATCCATCTGTCTGTGTCTGTTATGAGCTTGAGGAGACAGTAGAGTCAGTTGCTAATGTAAAGAAGCAAATATTAGTCCAGCCAATAACATATAGTTGGAAAAGTCTACTTCACTTGTAGCGGACAACAGCTTCAACAATAGAACAACTAATTGGCGTACTCCGACCAGCAGTTCTGGCACAATATCCTCACGGCCATTCAGTGGATAGTGGGAACACTGGCACGTAATCTAAAGCATTTCCAGTAGGGGCCTGTTCATGTTGGCAAAAACGAGTGGAACTAAGTGCAAACATCAGCCAGTCCACGCAGATTGCATGGCACATCAGTGCAGCGCAGCCCCTTCCAGGAATGGAAAGGATTTGTTTCTTGCCAACGCTGTGGAGCAGCCATGTTCATAGCAGGTTAGCCCCTCCGCTGGGTCCGTCAGGTGGGCTTGGGAGAATGAGAGCAATGGAAATAAAGGAGTGCATGACTGGATCAGCAGATGGGGGATATTCTGTACTTGGTGCCATGCAGCTGCGACTGCAGATAACATATGCCAGGGAAAGGGGGCAGACAGAGGCTCTCTACACCATGATAATCCAAACAATGTTTTCTAAAGGATGCTGAGTACTAAGCCTAATGGTACTTCAGTTGAACGTTATCAAAGGTATTGGACCCATTACAATGCAAATGTGTTTATTTTGTTGCATTTACATGCGACAATAATGACGCTGCTGCCAAAAATGTTTCTATGATTGCATGCGTCAATTGACAATTCCTCATAATAATCCTGCTGTCATGACCACCCAGAGACAGAGTTGGACTTTTTTTTTCCTAAAAAGATGATTTCTTTATTGACTCACCAAATGAAATTTAACCCAAGCAGCCATTACTTGTGCTACATCATAGCGCAATTAAAACTGCATTTTAAGATTAAAAAATGGAACAGCAGTTTTGCCAGGCAAGATGGAAAGGAGACAATGACACACGCTATTGTCTTAGAGCAGCTGTGGATGACAAGAAAATTAAGTTTTGCTTAGAGATAAATATATATCCCAGTTGTTTGTTTTGACTTGTGAAGCTTTACTTATTTTTTGGCCTTAATAGTGCCCCATTTGGTTCCGAATGACATTGTCAGTACTGGCTTTGATTGGTGCAATATCTGTGTCGATAGATTCCAATGGTTAACCAGCTGGATGGGGGCGACGATGTTAGTCGTTGCTTAGACCAAGTTAATATCCATGACTCTGAGATGTTACTTTGTGATTTAAATCACATGACTGATGACTCAGCAGGTGTTCAAATATCATAAACAAAAAGACACATCTGGTGGGAAACAGTGGCAATGATAGCAAGCTAAGCTAACGACCTGCCACTTTCTGAGTGGAAGCTAGGTAGCCTGGCTTGTTGGCATCTAGTTACTGAATGTAATACAAACTCAACAAAAGCCGACGGTATAACCAATACGACCTTGAAAAAGGGGGAAAATGTCTTGTATTAATGTTCAAAGGGAATACAAGGTTATGACATGCTCCAGTCAGCTGTTAGCAATGTCAGTCTCTACCATGGGAAACACCGGCCCAGAGGCTTGAAATTTACAAAAACAAATATGTGCAAACACGGTTTTGAAATATGGAAAAATGTGCACAAAAGCTGCGGCATCAGATGTATAGTTTATATTTCCTCACACAAAAAGCGAGGAGAATTCAATTTTCAGTTTTAAACTTAGACTTAAAATTCAGTACAGACCACTTTGCAGGAATTCTTGCTACAATGAGACTTTTAAAGAAATGTGTACTTTTGATGTTGATCTAAATGTGTGTACTTGTTAGAGAGTGAAATTTCACCAGAATTATGTTAAAATAGAGCTTTTATCCTCACTGTGAAACAGTAGTACTTAGATGCTCATGAATGTCCAACAATTTCACATTAGGCCTTACTTGTAGCATTTGGTGTTGCCATGCAGGCTTTACAACTCTTCCCTTTGGGAAATACAGTTCCATTTTGATACTGCACATCACTGACTTTGCATATGTACTATATACATGTAGTTTGATCTAACCACATTTACAGATCAAGCACTTTCCCCACCTCAAACTTTATTCATGCACACTTCACACATCTTTTTGTCATATCTGCTGTAGTGGCTTGTCATTTTGCCATAGACACAAATGCTGTTAGCCGACTGACATGAGAAGCGGAGCGAAGGGCCAAATCATGCCCGCAGCATGTCCAAACAAACGGAGCAAGGACTGTTGGCCAGCTCTTCAACAATGGGTCCCGCCTATCTCCTGCAATGGGTACCTAGCTCCCGCAGCAGCTGCCAGAGCCACTTCAAATGGCCCCCACTTCAGACAGGATCCTTTAGAATAGGTTCGAGCACCATCATGAGACTGAGGCTTAGCCATGAGAGGGACTAGCTTGCATAATTCGCACGAATATGCAAAGCCTTTGAACTCCACTGTATGCTGAAAATCATGCAGTGTTGCAGTTTACTATGTGACTGCAGATGATGGAGAATTATTGATTTATGAATGGAAGAGAAGCCTTCTGAAAGAGCCTGATGGGTCGATTCCTTAGTGTGTCATCTCAGTGCTTATGCTTACTTCTCACAAGCAGCTAAGGCCATCTGGTGTGTAATATTGAAGAACAGTTCTCTGCAGCATATGTATGTTGCTCGAACCTTCAATGTACAATAATGTCACAGAGGCAAGTGTTAAGAATATACTAAACAAGCATCATATCAGAGATGGAAAGCCACTCCTCTGAAGCTGCTGATTTCCTTCTTGAACTTTCTTTGGAACTAGACTCTTTAAAAAAAAGATATGGCACTCAACAATAGGCTACTGAATGTGTGGGTGTGAGGGAGTAGGAGGATAATACGCAGGCAGCAGTGCATGAGTGGATCTTTGTGCAATAGCCAAAGTGAAGTGGGCATGTTTTCAACATACAGTATATCATAGCTTCACCAATATATGTATCATACAGTGCAGCATCCCTTAAAGCAGAAGAAGTAGAGATCATTTGGGCATTAAATGCTCACAGTAAATTCAAGGTTGTTGAATAGGCGAGGGAGGAAACTTGTGTGGGACCATGGCAATTTTCTGCTACAACATACAGTACATAGCTGCTCTGTAAATCATAGGTCCCGTGTTAGTCTTTCAGGGAAACCACAAAACCAGGAAAAGAAATTATATTTTACATTTATGTTTCATGATGGTGCCTACTGTCTTTGCATGTATATGTCATAAAGGCGTGGGCACACCAAAGGCAAAATTTCAATGCAAAATCAATTCATTACAAAGGAATCGGACCAGTCAGGGGACGTGAAATGAATGTGTGCAAATGTTCTATGTAGACCTCTACTTTAATGAACTTTGACATTTAAATTTGCGCCTCGTATTTCGTGTGGATGAGCAAATGTTACTTTGTGGTTTGACTGTTGCTTAATACTGTTAGTTCTCAGTCTGCGTAGATGGAGAATTTGTTTCCATACAGCCAAACAAATCACTTAATTTGAAACTATATTTGCATGAATCATTCTATCACAGAACTACAGATTTTATTAAACAACATCAACCCACCCAGCTTTCATGCTAAAATCTCCTTCTTATCTAACTTAAAAATATCAACAGATCTTGTCCTGCACCTTTGCTTGTTGAGCAATCACACAACATTCACAGGGGAACAGTTCAGCGCTAACATAGGTTTTCCGGCTCGAAAGGTCAAAGATCTATTTTTCTTCCTTTAATAATAAAAGAATACTGACAATAAATCATTATTTTTTTATGCAAAAAGGGATGACTGAATGTGATTTCACTTGGACTTAGAGCATGTGTGAGATGAGGTGCAGATGTAAGGCCTAAAATAAACTTAAACTCACTAGGAAAAGGAAGTATATTCAATGCAGAATAATATAATGCCAACCTTTTCGAAGGACAAGCCGTAAATCTTTACATAGAGGACGACTGTTTTGTATTGTGGATTCTTTTGAAATCTTAATTCACATACAATTATGTTGAGAGGTAATCATCTGTGCAAAGCGTACTTCAGCCATTTGCCTCAAACAGGAAGAGGCTCGTCTGATTAACAACCTATGAACCTGCACATTGTGGGTACTCGTTTATAGGAATTAATTTACTCTGCATATTGGAAGGCTCCTAATTATCAATTGTACGTCATGTATTACAGTAACCCGTCTGACCTCCAATTACAATAGCACCAATCAGAGTGGGGTTAATTCCAAGCGACGATCAATTTGGCCCAATCATTTGCTCCACTCCCATGGGTGACTGAGTCACTTTGAAGCAAGCAAATGTATTTCCAGCCAGCCCACATCAACATATTACCTTGTTTTACTATCTCTGTTAATAGCACATATTCATCAAAACCACTTTGCATATTGCTATGCTTCTGAATGCAGTGCTAATGGTACTGGGCCACAAACATTCTCAAGCACGGCGTTGTTCTCATTGAGATTAACACAAATGTATTATGACTGAGACTTTATTCTGTGTTGTTTTTATCTGTTGAATGTTTTTGTTCACCAATGTGAATGTTTATTCCCAGTGGGTCTCCATCAGAATGTCGTCCCCTGCTGCATCCTTGACTTGGCCTGGGTCCAGACCTTTGAATCCGCCCACTCTACCGAGTTGACTGATTCTGGTCTGGCATCATGACATGAAATGACAGTTTGTTTGTCAAAAAGCAATTGATCCAATGAGCCATGGGGAGACTAATGATTAGCCAATCAGCGCCATAGGCGGGACTAACGCCACTATGACGCTACTGTCAAGCGCTGTCAGGTGTGTGCTGGAAGGAGGAATAATAACAACAATGGCAACCGCCATAAACCATATAGATGCTACTATCGAGGCTTTTCTAAATCGATTAAAAGTAGTTTGTTTTGACTTCGCTCCGCTCCACTCTTAAAACCACAGCAAAACCAGTATGTTATAATGGCTACGCATCAGTGTTGCCTTAAAATGACACTGGCTTCAGGCGGATACGTTGGTCTCTGGTGATTGGTTAGGGAATATCTAATCCCCCTTCCTCACGGATATCCGTTAGCGTGGAGGCAATGTCAGACTGAAGATGGAAATGGAGTATAACGAATTGACAATTCTGCCTGATATCAGGCAATCTTTGACTTTTTGTCTGATAAAATAGAATGATTTTACTTAAAAAATATGTATAAAGAGAAAAAAAAATACTCCACACTTCTCAGTAGTAAAGGTCATTGGGGAATACAGAATCATTTCAGTAAAAGTGTGTAAAAGAGTTGACATTATAGTTTGTATGTGCGAACCCTACAAGAGCACACTTAAAAGAAAGGCCAAACATTGTCTCCTGAGTAAAATTTCTGCTGAACAGCCAATAGCAACAGTCTTTGATGGCAAAGTACAATGGAGAGGGAAACAAAAGCTTTTCTCCACTGTAACCCAGGAGTAAGTAGTTAGGTCTAAACAATGACAGCATGTCCTTGAGTTATAAATATATAATATCCCTCAGGTGGCACTGGGAGACAGCAGCTTCTGATTGGCTTTGGTTATAAATCATTCATTACAGTTCACATCAATAATTAATATTCCAACCAAGCCTGAATCCTTTATGTAAATACTGTCACACGTTGGAAGGTTACCACTGTAAACTTGCGTAGACAGCAGTTTTTGAACTTTTTGATTGCCGGCTTAGGGTGCCGTGTTTGTCTCTATATTCTTTTTAACTAAACTTGCAATTATTATCAGATGTGATCAAATTTTGTGGAAGAGTGTACTGATTGATTATTGACTGAGTACTTATCTATGTATGTCTACACACTACTTTTGACACAATTTTATTGGGATACACAAAATGACCTTGAACACTCAGAATTTCATTGTTGGGCAATGCTAATGCTAAGCTAACAAGCAGCTAGCTCCAGTTATATGTTGACCACACAGATTTAAGAATTCTCATCTGACTTTGTACAAGAAAGCAAGTAAGCATATTTCCAGAAATGTCAAACTATTCGGTTAATGATCAAATAGATCTGCATATTGCGAACTGTTTGTAGCCAATTTCAAATCAACTAAACAAAAAAACAATTATGATCTAAACCACAGGACAATCTTATCTCCAAAAGGTTTTGGAATTAGGCTATTAAACATGTATATTTATATGTATATATAATTAAAAAGTCCAGCTGTGGTAAAAAGTCAGGTCAGAGGTCACTTAACTTTAACACCTTTTGTTTAGCTTTCATCCAGTACCTGTGCCCCACACTGCATCACTGATGACACAATCAATCACAGCTCATTAATGACAAGAAATGGGCTGCTAAAACAGGACCATATGGCTCTGGCTCACAACTCCCAGTCCCCCCATCTGGAACCTTCCAGAAAAAAAAACTACTCTGCCTGTCTTTTCCCTAAATAGTTATGGCCTTTTCTAAACTTTTAAATTGCATGTACTTTTAAAACATTTCTGTTTTTGTAAGAATGTACTGCTTTTCTTCATCTTACATTGTAGTAAATTGAATTTTTTGGGTTTGTGGAAAAATGATGGTCAGACAAAACAAGACAACTGATTTCATCAATTTGTCCTCTAGGATAGTGTGATGGGTGTTTTTCACTGTTGGCCAGTGGTTTTAAGTTGCTCTCAATGTACTTACTCACAGAAACATTTACAGGAAGATCGAATTAGACATACATCTGAAAACAAGGACAAGAAAGCTGAACAAAGATAGAAAATATATATAAAAAACAAAATTGACCAATAACATACAATGTGTTTATCCAAGTGTTTTGTAGATCGTAAACACAAATAGGTAAAGATCCACATCCTTGCTATTGCCTGCAGGAGCAAAATGTAAATGTTGATTAACAAGCTGAAAACGTTTATTTACAATAAACTGGACATTGAAAGAATGCAGTGTTATAGAAGCTCTAAGCTTAAAGACTGGTATTGATTGAAAAAGGGAGGAAACGGTCTTAGGTTACTGGTTTCAAAAGCACTGTATAAATGTGCACTCTCCAATCTTTTCAGTACTGTGATGCTTTGCTCCCACTGAACTTTGCTAAAACAACATTTAAGCTGTAGATAGTTGTAGGAGAGAGGGCTGTGATATTATTGACTCATATTAGGTGTCTGCTGGTGTTTTTGTAGCTGAGCTGCTTTTATCTCTCATTCCGTCGACACTTATGCCTCAGCAGTAGCCACTACAACTTTCCTGATGGACACAAGTTGGCACTCTGGTATCCAATAAAATGCTTCAGCGGGCGATAATATGGGCAAGAGCAAAGAACTGGACTGCAGACTGGAACTTTTGTCATGTTAATGTGACCGCATATGACGCTTCGCAAATAGGATTTACTGTACAGGCCCCCCTATGAAATGGAATTGCAGTCTCATAAAATGTACTTTTAAAGAAATTGTGTGAGGGAACTCTGGGCAGTAAATTAAACTCCTCTGGCAGGATTAGATGGAGGGGGAGGAGGCGGCTGGCTGAGTATGTGGGGCAGCTGGAGAGCTTCTGCTCACAGAGGTCATGGATCTGCTGTGATTCCACACCTCTCCATTACAGCCTTTATTCTATTTCCAATTGCATGGTTTCTCTGAAACAATTGTCCAAAGAGGAGCTGTGACATAAGGAGCTGTTTGTGCCCACAGTGTTCATGTGGGCACATGCAGCATAATGCCCATAAACTGGATTAAAGTGTGTGCGTAAGATTGTGTGTGTGTGTATGTATCTGTGCATGGACAGAAAGCGTCCCTCCTTTGCACATAAACCGAACTGTTAGGTTTGGCATTGTGGAGAAAGTGTGAAGTTGATTTACAGCTCAAGTTACCCCTCACTCGTGTAACATTTTGGAAGTTGAAGACCAATTTTAGCATGATTCTCCACACTGCAGCCTCACACAGCTTCACTCATTAGGCCACATGTATGGTGGCAGCTCAGCTACAAGCCCAAGCAGAAGTCATCTTGAACCTTAACATTGCGATGGTCACTGGCATTTGAGTGTACTTCAAGTCTCCACACTATGCCTTTAAAAACCTTCTCCTGTATCAACTCCTAAATCCCTGAATCCCTAACCCTTGTGTGTGTGTGTGTGTGTGTGTGTGTGTGTGTGTGTATGGTGTGTGAGGAAAGCGCTCAGTAGATATCCAGCTGTGGCTGCTGATAGGAGCTTGGATGAACTCTTAACAAGCTTGTGTGCAAAGATGCAGGAAAAGGCGAGAAATCACTTCCTCCTGCTTTCCAAAAAAAGCTCCTCATCTCTTAGGCATTTCTTCCAACCTCTGGCATCAGTTGAAAGTTGACAACACAACGACTCAACCCTCAAGTGTCAAAAGCTAAGCGACGGACTACTCCAAATATTTTCAACCAGTCTGAAATGGGTGCACTCTTTTCTCAACTCTGACACATGAAACCATGAAATTTTGAAAAGAACCTGCACCTCTAAGATCTTTTAAGTTCCATTAACATATAGTTTGGTTAAGCTTACCACTTAAAAACAGCATTCATTTTTTAGAGATAAAACATTAATGGGTGAGTAATTGCTATTAAGACCTGTAATAAGTGCATGTGTTGAATTGTGAAGAAAGAAGAACATTCAATCATGAGAGCAGCTGCAGTACACTAAGTGGCTGTTATTATGTTTGTAAAAGCACTGCCTTATAAACCACGTCTCCCATTAAAGTACTAAATTAAGTAGTTTTAGGCAGGTTCTGACTAGTCATGTAGTCTATATCATAACTAATGAAAAACATTTAAGGAGGACTGATTCTCTTCTGAACACAAAGGATACCTTTAATGAGGTTCTTTATTCTTTTATATACACAGGGCTCAGAAATGGTTACTATGGTAGCAAGTGACTTTGGCACCATCTTAGGAGGATCAGTCTTTTTTTGGTTACATCAAATAAGAGGGAAAGAGAGATATATGTTTTCAAGTTAGATTATTTGAAGTGTTATTTTGTTGCCTTTATGTATTGTGTTTTTACAAACTTTAGAGGTGATGTGGTGTATGCTTATGCAGACCAAAACTTATAAAAGAAGCAAAGAAGTTTAGCATACAAGATAGAACGAAAAGAATAACCCAAAAGAGGCAGTAGATCAGATATTAAAGGTCCTGAAAGGTCCTGTTATTATTATTATTATTATTATTGGTGTTGTTATAACAAAATTTTGCCCCCCACCCCATGTCAACAAAAGGGTTTGCACTGCAGTACAGTACTTGACAACTTGGCAGGTCAGCTTTTGAGGACAAATTGATTAGTAAGAAAGTAAAAGTTTCAAAACCTTTGCACTGAAGTGTTCTTCAAGCAGTGTTTTGTTCCGTCGGGCATTTCTTTTCACCATCATCTGTTTCTCTACCTCAACTGTTTCTCCTAAATTTTAGACATTTCTTGCTCCCCTTTACAGTCTGCGTTTTTACTCTCACTTCACTAACCCCCCCCCCCGTTATTTCACGCATCATTTCTCTGTTTAATTGCTGCTGGTTGAAACCTTCTCCATATTTCCCTGCAGCTCAGCATTCCTTCAGTCCAGTGCTATTGCAGTATTCAATTACCCCTCGGTAGACTAAACCAGGTAGGGTGGGCCAGGACTGTTTGTGCTCTCAATCACCACTCTGTACAGAGGCTAAACTTTGGCACTTTGAATGGTAAAAACAAAGCTCTGCAGCATTGTTGATCTGAACTTGTGGTGACTTTGAAGGAGGACTGTGCAATGTGACAATCTACTGTTCTGAGATGAATCCTAAACTGGAATACTGGAAATTACCTGGAAACGAGAGATTTTTTGTTAACGTTGAGATGAAATTACAAGTAATT
Organism: Micropterus dolomieu; assembly: GCF_021292245.1. Lineage (NCBI taxonomy): Eukaryota > Metazoa > Chordata > Actinopteri > Centrarchiformes > Centrarchidae > Micropterus > Micropterus dolomieu. Next base: position 21,447,980 of record NC_060161.1, on the reverse strand, counting down.
TTGCTAAGAAATCATATATATATATATATATATATATATACAGTATATATATATATATATATATATATTAAATTTTCTGCCATGCTAGCTCCCCCTATAGGAATGATCACCAATCAGTGGGTGTGAATATTTTGTACTGACTGTGGATACTTTGGATTGTTGGATGGGGCAGGCACTAAGAATTTGAGAGATCTCACAAAATCAATTCCCATCTCTACGGGAAGTTAACTAGCTTGGGGACTGACATAGTTAGCCGTTGTCTTAGTCCCATCTATGATTTCTCTGTGACTCAGTACAATACTCTGCGTTGTGATTCGAATCACGGGGAAATGTCACACTGCTGTAAGTTTTGATAGTCTGGTCAGTTTCTATAACCATGACTCATGAAAAAGAGACAGCTAACATTAGTTTGACCCCCTCTTTAGATTTTTATTTATTGCTTTTATTGAAAAAAACAATTGGTTGAACATATAATACACGAGCAAACAATACCTAGGGAGCACAGGGCTGACAGGAAAAATGAAAAAAAACCCAGAACAAACAACATTTTAAAAAGATGTAATGTCTTGTTAGCTTTCCTGTTTTTAGCATATAGGATTGTCTTAATTTATTGTTTGACTTTGGTTTGGTTTATGGTTGGAGAACTTTAGAATATCTGATTTTTGCCGGCAGTAACATCAAATGATGTAGAAATGATTTGCCTTGGTAGAAGGGTATGTAAAAAATGGTATGTAAAAAAAACAACAACAATACATTGCCCCCTCTTTAGTATAATGTTAGATGAACACAGCACTGAGGATGCAGAAGTGGCCCATGACTCAGCAGGTGTTGAAATAACCAAAATGAAAAGTAAGGTCTAGTGGGAATCAGTGCTAACGTTAGCAAGTTACTGCTAACGTTAGCAGTAACTTGCTAACAAGTGTCCACTTTCCAATTAAAAAACTAGTTAGCCTACTTTGCTAGCTTCATCCTTACGAGTGGAATACAAACTTAACAGAACGATGGGTTCAAATGTAAAGATGTATTAAATCATTAACAGTAGATAATAAAAGCTGTGTGAGCTTGTTGAGACGGGGAAAAATTTTACGTTTTAAGGCTGAAACCAAGTGCGGACACAAACACGACCAGAGTCAGAGGAAAGTTCATGTAGTTTTATTAAACAACAAAAATGTACTTCTTGGAAGAGGGTACGAGCGGGGGCGAGGCAGGCAGCGATGGCGAGTGTTCCGGACGGAAAAAGGCGATCCACAGGCGATGAGGAGAGAATAGGTAACTCCTCTGTCGGCTGGCAACCTCTAGGTTACAGCAACTCGAAACGAACTAGAGACAGGGAAAAAAAAACAGTCAGTAAAAACACTCCAAAAATCAAGAGACGTGTGACTCGAGCTAGGAAACGAGAGACAAGCCTGAAGTACTCCACCGTGAATGGTTAGGAATAATCTGGCGACGAGGAGCAGGCAAACAGCAGGTCTTGTAGTACCCGTAATGAGCCGATGCAGAACAGCTGCGACTTCACCAAGCCTGGGGACTGCCTCCGGGCCTTCGGAATGCCCACTCACACAGACCACACAAACACCAAATACAAACACAAAACCACAAATCCACAGACAGTACCCTCCCCTCAATGGGCACCTCCAGGCGCCCTCCCAGGCTTCTCTGGGTGAGCCACATAAAAGTCTCTCAACAAAGTTTTATCCAGAATCAACTTCCAGATCCGGATCCAGGAGCGCTCTTCTGGACCGTACCCCTCCCAGTCTACCAGATACTGGAAACCACGCCCCCGGCGGCGAACATCTATAATATGCTTGACAGTGAACGCAGGGTGGTCATCAATAATCCGGGGAGGAGGCGGCATGGCTGGGGAACTCAGAGAAGAGGAGAGCACAGGTTTAATAATGGAGACATGGAAAGTAGGATGAATTTTCATAAACGCAGGCAACCTGAGACGAACAGCAGAGGGGTTAATGATCCTCTCAATAACAAAAGGTCCCACAAACCGAGGGGCCAACTTGCGGGACTCAACCTGCAAGGGCAAGTCCTTAGAAGATAGCCATACCTCCTGACCCACTTGATAAGCTGGAGCCGGGACCCGACACCGATCTGCCTCACGCTGGTTCCGGGAAGTGGTACGAACCAAGGATGACCTGGCTGATCTTCACACTCTCCTGCATCTGTGCATGGTATCTTGAACAGATGGAACCTCCATCTCGACCTCCTGACTGGGGAACAGAGGTGGTTGAAACCCCATGTTTACCATGAATGGAGACATACCTGTGGCAGAGCTGATGTGAGAATTGTAGGCGTACTCCACCCATGGCAGCTCAGTGCACCAAAATGTGGGATGTTCAGCGGACACGGTACGCAATGTCATCTACAGGACCTGATTAGCACACTCAGTCTGACTGTTGGTCTGCGGGTGGTAACCTGAGGAGAGGCTGGCAGAGATACCCAGAGCAGAACAAAACGCCTTCCATACATAAGAAGAGAGCTGGGGGCCCCAATCAGAGACAATGTCCACCAGAATACCATGTACGCGAAACACATGCAGCACCAACAGATCAGCAGTCTCTGCCACAGAAGGTAATTTGGAGAGTTGAATGAAGTGGGCCACCTTGGAAAAACAATGGTCAGCACCACTGTGTTACCTTCAGAAGCGGGGAGTCCAGAAACAAAGTCAACGGCAATGTGAAACCAGGGTCGCTGAGGCACAGGAAGGGGACAAAGACCAGAGGGAGGCTGATGAGAAAATTTACTCTGGGAACAGACAGGGCAGGCAGCCACAAACTCACAGGTGTCCTTAGCCATGGTGGGCCACCAGAAATGCTGCTTGATGAGAGCCAAGGTACGGTGGAAATCAGGATGACACACCACCTTCGATGCATGCCCCCACAGGAGTATGGCAGACCTGACAGGAGGGGGCACAAACAACCTGTTAGTGGGACCAGTACCTGGGTCCAGGTGATACCGGAGAGCCTCCAGAACCACTGTCTCAACCTCTCAGGTGGCTGCAGCGATGAGACAGGAGGGAGGAAGGATAAGCTGAGGCATATTGATCACGTTCTCCGTTCACGGGAAAGAGCATCCGGTTTGATGTTCCTAGAGCCGGGGCGATAAGAGAGAGACAAGTTAAACTGCAGCTCCCACATCAGAGGCATTGACTTCAACCACAAACTGAAGGGCAGGGTTAGGTTGGGCTAAAACCGGAGCAGAAGTAAACAGTCCCTTGAGACAATTAAAAGCAGAGTCCGCTTGAGTGTCCCATACAAACTGGGGATGTGAGACGAGTGAGAGGGGCCCACCACCTTGCTGTAGTCTCTAATGATTCTGCGATAGAAGTTCGTAAAACCAAGAAAACGCTGCAAATGTTTCCTTATCGAGGGAACTGGCCACTCCTCCACAGCCCTAATCTTGATGATATCCGGATTCACCTCCCCCTGCTAGATAATGTACCCCAAAAACCTAACTGAAGTCACGTGGAAGTCACACTAATCTGCTTTACAAAAAGCTTATTATCCAGCAACCATTGCAAAACCAGCCTGACGTGTCGATAGTGTTCCTTCATATTGCGAGAAAAAATCAAAATGTCATCTAGATAAACAAAAATGAACCTGTTGAGCTTGTCCCTCAGTACGTCATTCACCAAGGCCTGAAACACAACCGGAGCATTAGTCAACCCAAAAGGCATGACGAGGTACTCAAAATGACCAAGAGGGGTGTTAAAGGCCATCTTCCACTCATCGCCCTCACGGATTCTAATGAGGTGGTAGGCATTCCTTAAGTCCAGTTTAGTGAAAACAGTTGCCTGATGTAGAGGCTCAAAAGTAGGGTCAATAAGGGGCAGGGAATACTTGTTCTTGATGGTTATGTCGTTAATACCTTGGTAGTCTATGCATGAGCGGAGAGAGCTATCCTTCTTGCCAACAAAAAAAAAAAAGGATGGCCGGATAAGTCCAGCGGCCAAAGAGTCATGAATGTATTTCTACATGGCCTCTTTTTCAGGTTAAGAGATGTTATACAACAGGTTGGAAGGTAGTGGAGGCCAGGAACCAAGTCTATGGCACAATCATAAGGTCTATGGGGTGGCAGTGATTGGGCTCTCTGTTTACTAAAAACCTCCACTAAATCGTGGTACTCAGGGGAAACTAAAGTGAGATCAGGTGGCTTAGGTCTAGGAGTTAACGCTCCCTGACAGGGGGCCAAGGCTGCTCTCAATGACTCCAACTGACAATCTTATTCTCAACCCAATCTATTTGAGGATTGTGACGATTCAACCAGGTGAGACCTAAGATCACCGGAGAAGGGGGGATGGAATGACACAGAGTCTAATACATTCACAATGATTCCCTGACACAATGAGTTCTACGGAACCAGTAGAATGGGTGAGCTGTGCTAGCAATCTCCCATCTACAACATTAACCTCTCTAACCTCAGATAGAGCCTCCAACTCCAAACCCAAACTTTCAGCCACAGAGGAATCTAAGAAACTCTCATCAGCCCCAGAATCTATAAGGGTCTGAAGTTCAACAGTCTGGCTGCCTAACAAAAGGGTAACGCTAACACAGAGACAGAACGAGGATGAGGGACTAGGAACAGTATGGCTCACCAATAACCCTCTCTCTATTGGTGAGCCAGAGCTTTTAACAGACACGGATAAGCACTGATCCTGTGTCCTGGCTTGCCACAATAGAGGCGACGACCTGACCTCAAACGTGTCTGCCGCTCAGAAGCAGACAATCTAGTACCTCCAAGCTGCATGGGCTCCTCCTGATCACGGGGAGGTGAACTAACCATGGGAGCATTAAAAACCTCAGCTAAGGGGGCCTTAAATTGTTCAGGGAGGACATTAGTGCAACTAGCAGGTAGGGTAGCCCGCTCTCGCAAAGGCTCTCTGAGTCTGTTGTCTAGCCTGACAACAAGGGAAATTGGGTCATCTAAATTGCTGTGCTCATCCCTGCTGGCCAACTCGTCCTTAAGAACCTCGGAAGACGAGAGAGCACTGAACAATGAACTGACCACAGGAATCTAAATCCCCTGAGTAATGTTCAGGTATAGGAAAATATGGCCATGCATTCCTGTAGACGTTCCACAGAGTCACAGTACTGGCTGTGACAAAAAACCCATCTTGTACATTCAACGCATCAAAGACGTTTTCTACTCTCTTAGCTACACCCATCCAGAGGCCTGAAGCATAGACAGTGTTACTACAAATATGTCCAACCACAGTTTTATCCTCTTTTGAAAAAATGCATACAACAGCTGCAGCATCATTGTTTCCAACTTGTAAAAAGTGAGAATTCAAATTTCAGTTTGACTTTAAAGCAGGAAAACAGATAGGCCTACACATAAGCACACTTGATGTTAGAATGGGTGCTTTAATTAGATAACATCACACTTTTTAAATATGTATTTATGGATTAACAGGGTTTTTATTGGAGTCCCTAAGGGGCTTAATGTTTTTGATTCTCTGAGCAAGGAGCCTATTGTATCATTTAGAGCCGTTTCTTCTTATTAGTCCATTATTATGCTGTGCTGTCACTAATGTTGGGTGATGAGTTTGTTTCCATAGAGACATCGCTCGGTCAGTGATACAAAAAAGCAAGTGAATAATAATGAACCCACTGAGTAAACAAGTCAGTATTCAGATACCAACGCATGAGGAGATCCAAACATTTGTCTTGAACATGCAGTTGTGGTGAACTGTCAAAATTAGACTCCACTGAACGGTTTTAATTTGAGCTAAAAGTGAGGACACCACATTGTTTTGATGTCATTTTTTGTAAGGGGAAATGAGGGGTTAGTGGGAAATGCTTTAAATACCCAGAATTCATCAGGCTTCCTTAATCGGTGCAATGTTGTTTTGTTTTAACAGCAGCATTACCAGAGACAGTTTCAAATACCTTCACAGTAAGCAGCAGAGGATATGCTCATATTTGCAATTGTAAGCATGAATATGACTACAAAGCCAGAGCAGGACGTTTCTAGGCCACACATACACACACACACACGCACACACACACAATGTGTTAACCAGCACAGCAAAATACACACAAACACAGCGCTTATCTGTTTCTCTCTGAGGCCTCACACATCGTAATGGCTCTATCTGCGTCACGCACACACACACATACACACAATCCACCGAGGTATCCAGAGTAATTATCAGGCTGTTAATGATTGCCGTGCATCAGCAGTGCTCCAACCATTCATTACAAGAGCTTCTTCAGGCCCCTACTGGGCCCTTGAGACTGCTTATCACACACCACACCACTTGATGGGCTTAATGCAACCTATTAACCAACAAAAGTCTGGATGTGAAGTTCGCCAAACCCCTCCCTTCTGTAATACACTTTGATTTATGTTTTTGTATCAGTCCAAAGTCAAGCACTGGATTGGGATGAGATGGATTGTTAATTTTTTTATCTTCTTAAGAGAGGATGTTGCACTGAAAAACTGTAATTACTCTTGTAAGAGCTAGGGTAGGATGTGAGAAGCGCGGTCACAGCTAATCCGCAACTGAAGTCGTTTTACAGCAAACCCAGTCTAAACAGCAGCAGGGTCTGTGTGGTGTGTATGACAAGAGTGTAAACATGTGATATTGCAATGTTGGCCATGCAACCATGTCTTGACAGCCAGTAGCCTTTGGAGTCACCCCTCCTATCCCTCAATCTTTCCTGTCCACTTATAAATTCATCCTCTCTCCTGACACTGACCCCTGTCACTACCCTGCTCTGAGGTTTTTACCATGATATAGAGAAGGTTGATAATGTCTTTTCACATCATGGACAGATGTCACCACGGCCATAGGGAGAACTTTCCCTTGTTTCTGGCCATGTGAGTGTACGTGAATGCAAGGGTGGGTTGCCATGATGGTGGTGTGTGTCTTTGATACAAAGTAAAGACAGTGACAATGTTGTAGGATGGCAAGACTTTTTCTGTGGTACGATGCAGCATACAGTTGATCCCAAGAGTTTAAAATTCTGTCAAAACACACTGTACCAATACAATTGTGCCTCTAAATGGAAGACCAGATAGGCCATGAGTGGGTAGGGTAGGGTCTGTTCACCCAAACAATATTATTTTCAAGTTCATGCAGACTATTCCAAGCTGCTTCAGTACTTCAGTCAGGATGAATGTAATCTCTGACACATGTTTATTGCATCAGAGTTGTTACTGAGGTATTGTCTGACACTGAGAGTAACTCAACCACAATAGTTTAACAAAGTATAGCCAATATGGATCTTGCGGACTTAAGGTGTGTATGAATTTCAACAGGGTAGTATGACAATCATAACATTTGACCACTTCTTCTTATTAATGTCAAATTGTAACCTGGTGGAATATTATAGCCAAATTTGACTGTAACTGTCACCTGCCAAAATATCAGCCATCTTGTTCACTCACTTGACTTCAATTAAATTTTATTAAAAATGAACTTGAATGAAAATGAACATACTTTTACTTTGAGCACTGAAAAGTGTTTTTTATTGAAATTTTAGTCTGATTGCAAGTAATTATTTGCATCTGTCTTTAACTCAGTTAAAACCTTAACCTTAAATCAATATGACAAAGTTATAGAACGACAGAGTGTTGTTTATGCATGCTCGCATGTTGTTTTTGGTGTATTATTTTCCCCGTTAAGTGTGTTATGTACTGGTCTCCACCCGTCAGAGCTTGACATCACATGAGTTGTATTGGTGGTTAAAAAAAGTTTTTATCATCAGGGGATTCATATGAGTAAAATTTGCTTTCAGAGAACAGCCAGTGCCTCTCCAGCAATTGACCTCTTCATACATCATCCAACATGTGGTCTGTCCTACATTTTCTGCTCAGTCAAAAACTGCCCAATTTAAGTCATTCTCAACAAACGGGGTGTGTATTGTGTGAGGAGACATCCTTGATGTCAGCTACGCCTTCCAAATACTTTTGTTTTTTTAAAATCAAAATATAAAACTGTCAAAGTTTTTTAAATGAAACACATTCCTGACTACATCCTGATCACACTTGCCCTCATCATCTTGCACCTTTCAGACCTTTTTGTGCGGTCTAGCCATAAGGACCCGAAAGAAAGAATAAGAGTGAGGAGGAGTGCTTAGCTGCCAGTGTTTGAGCGATTGATGTTTGAAAAATGACTGACCTTGCCCACCATGGATGTCTCAGGCACAGACGGGAGTAAAAGAGTGCGGAGGTACATTTTTAAAAAGCAGCCCAACTAAGATTTATGTTTCAGCTATATGTTAGCCTTTTCTTCGAGTCAGGCCATTTTGTTGTGTTCAGCCTGTTGAATGTGTATTGAATCTTTGACTAGGCCTGGAGAGATGCTGTTTGTCACTGCTGCCTTCTGAGGTACTTAATCTGAACTTTTGTTTGATCTGCTGACATGTCTTCTAACCAAAGCATATCAATAAACAGTTTACAGTTTTCCCTAGGTATTGTGCTATAGTATAATGCTGTCTGTAGCTGTTGGGTGTCAAGAGTGGCTTAAATAGACATTAGCACGGATTGTTCAGTAATGTTTTTTAATTGTTATATAAGTATACATTCATTTGCAATAAGTGATTATCATTTTATGTGGCAACTAATTGAACTAGTTACTCAATTTTCCACGTTGTTCATAATGATATTTTTTATACATAAAATTATTCTTATGTTAAAGTTCATGCTCACATCCTGACAAAGGGAAAATTTGTCATCACCAAATACCCATAATTAAAACAAGAGAGATTCCAAAATAATTTCACCTGTAACCAGAGCCGTTGCAACCGGGTAGGCAAAGCAGGCACTTGCCAAGGGCCCTGAGCTTAAAGGGGTGCCCCGAGAAGGGCTGATTATGTTGGCCTACTTAATCCACAGCAATGCCAACTGTGTGAGTTCCCCTTTAAGTTTTATCATCTGTGTTATGCCGAGGCCCTATCCACTAGTTTGTTGAGCAGTGTCCACCTGTAAAGAGCTTCGGTGGTGCTATACACCTAAACACGTTGGTTTGCGATTCGCTAATAAGCCAGAGTAGAAGAAGAAGAGCTTCGTGATTTCTGAGCGCAACATATATAACATGAAGCATACTTGTGCTTCAGGGTCTCAGAAGAGAAAATGAAAGCAAGAGGAGGAGGGCAAGAATAAACAGTGATAAGTGAGAATCTGTTACATTGAATACATTAGTGATCAGGCTAGCAACAGAAAAAATTATTATTTATTATTTATATAGCGCTAAATCACAACAACAGTTATCTCAGAGCGCTTTTCATAAAAGAGCAGGTCTAGACCGCACTCTGTGATGATATTTACAGAAACTCAACAGTTCCCGCCTAGAGCAAGCACTAGGCGACAGAGGCAAGGAAAAACTTCCTTTTAAGAAGCAGAAACTGCGAGCAGAACCATGGCTCAGGGTGGGGCGGCCATCTGCCTCGACCGGTTGGGGGTGAAGGAGAGAGAGAGAGGGCAAGAGAGGAACAGAGAGAAAGAGAGAGGGATGGAAGGAGAGAGAGAGAGGGGAGGGAGGCAGCCTACACAATATCCACACAGAGGTACAGACAGTAAAGGTGAAGTTGCTATAGACTGCATGAAAAATGGTATAGATATGTATAGTAGTGTTAATGATAATAATTGTAATGTTAATGATATATATAATAACAATAATAACAATAGGACTAGTAACAATAATTGTAGCAGAGGGTGTCGAGCAGGAACACGGGGGCAGCAGGTGACTCGCAGCCATAGATCCAGACTCCACAGCTCCAGAGCCAGAAACACCTGCAGGAAGTGATAGGAGAGAGGAGAGGGACGAGAAAGCACAAGACTACCGGAAAGGGAAGAAGTCGAGTTAGTAACATGCATTAATGGGATGAGGTTGCATACAGAGGGAGAGAAAGTAGAGGAGAGAGGAGCTCAGGGCATCATGGGAAATCCTCTGGCAGTCTACGCCTATAGCAGCATAACTAAGGGATGGTTTAGCTTTATCAAAGAGGAAAGTCTTAAGCCTACTCTTAAATGTGGAGATGGTGTCTGCCTCCTGAACCCAAACTGGAACCTGGTTCCACAGGAGAGGAGCTTGATTGCTGAACACTCTGGCTCCCATTCTACTTTTGGAGACTCTAGGAACCACAAGTAACTCTGCATTCTGGGAGCGCAGTGCTCTGGTGGGGCAGTAAGGTACTATGAGCTCATAAGATAAGATGGTGCCTGACCATTAAGAGCTTTGTAGGTGAGAAGAATGATTTTAAATTCTATTCTGGATTTTACTGGAAGCCAATGCAGAGAAGCTAAAACAGGAGAAATGTGATCTCTTTTCCTGGTTCCTGTCAGAACACGTGCTGCAGCATTCTGCATCAGCTGAAGAGTCTTAATGGACTTTTCCGAGCAGCCTGATAATAAGGAATTGCAGTAATCCAGCCTAGAAGTAACAAATGCATGGACTAGTTTTTCTGTATCATTTTTATGCAGGATGTTTCTGATTTTTGCAATATTATGAAGGTGAAAAAGGCAGTCCTTGAAATTTGCTTAATGTGAGACTTATACGTGTCCTGATCAAAGATAACTCCAAGATTCCTCACAGCGGTGCTGGAGGCCAGGGCGATGCCATCAAGGGAAACTATATCTTTAGATAATGCGTCACGGAGGTGCTTAGGCCCCAGAACAATAACATCAGTTTTATTAGTTTAACATTAGAAAATTACAGGTCATCCAGGTTTTAACATCCTGAAGGCACATTTGAAGTTTAGCTAACTGATGAGTTTCATCTGGTTTGATCGATAGATATAACTGAGTATCATCTGCATAACAATGAAAGTTTATGGAGTGTTTCCTGATAATATTGCCTAAAGGAAGCATATAGAAAGTGAACAGGATTGGTCCGAGCACAGATCCTTGTGGAACTATGACTAACTTTGGCGTGCATGGAGGACTCATTGTTAACATGTACAAACTGAAATCAATCTGATAAATAAGACTTAAATCAGCTTAGAGTGGTTCCTTTAATGCCAATGAAATGTTCCAGTCTCTCTAATAGGATATGATGGTCAATGGTATCAAAAGCAGCGCTAAGATCTAATAAAACCAGTACAGAGACAAGTCCTTTGTCTGATGCAATTAGGAGGTCATTAGTAATTTTCACCAGTGCTGTCTCTAAATCCTGACTGAAAATCCTCAAATAAACTATTGCTATGTAGAAAATCACACAGCTGTTTGACGACAGTAGCAGCTAGTTATCTGTAAACTGTCGTGCATGAATGACTGATAATAAGTAACTCTTCTGCTTGTACAGGTCAATGTACAAAAAGTGACCATAAGGTAGGATGTTGCCAAGAGCTGGAGGAAAATAACTTTTCACATCTTAAAAGCTTTGATGGTCGTGAACTGTGTAAAAACTCTCAACTGCTAGAAAGGAAAAAAACATCCAGGCACGTTTTTTTTAAACATTTATTGCATGTTATTATTATGAATGTGTTTTACCTTTTTAAATAAAAAAAACAAACAAACTCTGTGATTTTGAAAGTTTAGCACGGGATGGTGGTGGGGTTTGCATTTTAAATTTAGTATAATGTACTGTATGTGTATGCACTTTATTCACCTTCTAAAACTAACCTAGTAATTTTAAAAAAAAAGTGTTCATTTAGTTCAGTTTAGTTCGATTTAGGGCCCTCTAGATCTCTCTTGTTCCCGAAGTGCCTTGAAACAGCCCTGCCTGTAACAAAATGTTATTATTCATGACCTTGGTTAACATTTGTAATTTACCACGATTCATGTGAAACAAATACATAAATTCAAAACAAGCATTGTGCTGAATGCTCAAGTTCAGGTGCATGTATAAATACCTGAAGCTGCTGTGAGAAACCTGTTTTTTAGTTGGAATACGAATGAAAATAATGAACCTATTACAGCTGGGCCATAGCTGCAAGTCGATGGTCTGAATGCTAATTGACGTACTTACATCCACAGATGATGAGCATGTGGGAAGACTAGGCTTAAGTGGTGATTATTATTTCCTTTGGTGCTGATACTTTGCCTGTGGGAACTGCTCAGGTTGGTGCTAAATGCATAAATCCCTTTACCCCCCCAAAATGCTTATACATTCTTACCTGTCAGCACTGCTGCCATGACACCATCTTGCAACGACAACCTTATTTTTTTCAGTAATAATTTAATAGGAATATTTACCAACAGAGAGTTCTGTAGCCTAAGGCTCAACAGCAACAGAACAATTTCAGGCTGGCGAAGAAAGAGGTGCCTGGGTGGGAGATGTGTTTGCAATACCACCACACACGAGGTGTCAGGCTCACAATTATAAGCTCAATTCCTGGTAGAATCATGTCATGAACCCAGGAGGAAGTTTTGTAGCCTTAGCTTATTCAGCACTGTAAGGCAACACACTCAGCACAACATAGCCCCCCCCTTCCCCCTTGTCCTGGCAAGCTAATACATTTTTATTACTTGTGTCAGGCCGTTTTAAGGTACCACACTATGCAAATGATGAATTCTTCCCCGGGTATATTTTCTTGCTGATAGTTTGGAGAAAAGCTGAGTGTCACAATATATATATATATATATTTTTTTTTTTGCTTCTGGCTTCCTTGGTTGGAACAGTTTTTCCCACCACATATGTACTGTATCTAAAAGCATAGGATTTGGGGAATATTTTTTAGGTAAAACTTGCAGCCACCTCCGGACAGTGGAGGTTTAACTTTATTCGGATTTAACTGATAAAGGCAAGAGAACTGAAACCAATGCTGACCACCAGATTTAACCATTTTAACTGTGAAGATGTGTAGATGGAGGGGAAAACACCTTCTTAACGATGGTGAGTCTGAAAGAAATGGCTATAACGGCCTCCTATTACTTATGTTTCTCTCCCCTCTCAGCCTCACCTAATGGGATATGCCTCAAACTGAACAATAGTTCCATTAAACGCCAAGTCAGAAACAAGAAGTTGAACACAAAGCCTTTCAAACTGGCAAGCTGAGCTGAAAGATGGAATTTCAGCTGGTTGAGATTAAAAGCCCATAGCAGCAGATGGAAGTGGAAAAGAATGAGACGAGTGAGAGAGAGAGAAAAAAAAATAGAAGACGGAGGGGAAAACGAGGAAGCACAGGAGCAAGACAGAGGTGGCAGGCAGTCAAAGTGGCAGTTACACTGTAAATAAGATCTCCCCACAGGGTGCTTAACTCTGGACTGCCTTTGTCTGGCCTTTAATAGCTTACAGGGCTGAGAGAGACAGATTAGAGCAAAACTGCAGGGACACAGAAATATAGGCTTTGTCTACAGCTGGGATTTATCTTCCACCCTGAGTCTGAACTTTGTTTTCCTGGGGGCCTCCACTGCGTTGACTTGTAAAAACCTGAGTTGTGTCTCAGTTCTTGTTGCCAACCAAGTTTGCATCATTATCACCTCAAAGAGATTATTTCAACTGTTTGAACGCTCCCTCTCTCTCTCTGTCTCACAAATTTCTCAAATAACTCTGCTTGACAGCAGTATCCATAACTTTGCTGCAATCAACTTGTGCAGAATTGATGGACGTGGGTAGTTTGTGAACTTCTGTAACTTTTATTGGGATGCATTTTCCTTGTTGAAGCAGAGTAGCATAGAATGAACCAGGCTCATTAATCAAAGTGCAGCCTAAAGGGAAAACATACTGGGCTACATTAATTTTCACAGCAGAGTGGCTGAGGGAAATGATTAATATATTACCATGAGGAAACAGGTTAAGAAGCCCTGATTACTGTCATATAACAGATCAATGTGAAGTTATGCATTATTTACCTATTTTGTCATCGCAAAATGAGCTAGAGCAATGAAATAAACAAAATATTCAATACACCATTATTCTCCATTCTCCCTCGGCAGATCTAAAAAAAATGAATGAATGTGTTTTTCCAGAATACACAACCATCTAGCATAGGGCTGAAAAGGGGTGGGGGGGTAATTTACATAATACACCTCGCATTTAAAATCAGGTGTCGTTAATAATGAGCACTTGTGTTTGAAGGAGCGCTTCATTAGTGTGAATGAGCATGTGATTGCCCAGGCTTTGATGTGACTTCACACGGCAAAACTGGATTGGGGTGGCTAATGAACTTCTGAAAACGACCGCCGAGTTCAGTGAATGTCAGCGCTTCTTTTTGACATTAAAAGTTAACAAGGGACCCTAAGTCCCTTTGATGTGAAACACCCAAGTTTAAGGGAGCGCCAGACGCAGCGTTGAACGAACTGGAGTACGAGGCGTACGGAATTTCACGTTGTGCATCATTGAGACCTTTGTGGCCCGGTAAAATTTTCAGTGCATGCGTTGACGAGTGAGTCAGTCAAACCACAGGAGGCTTGAGTAATAACACCTCATGTCATTATACCTCTTATGCCACAGCTGAGATTTTCATAAGATTCTGTTTAGGCCCCTTTTGTGTCTGTCTTCCCTGTTTTTGATTGTCCAACATACATGAGACACACGTTTCTCAAAGTAGTCTTGGCAGCAACAACAAGGGCACCTGCGTGTTTTGATGGCGGTATGCTAATTAGCTGCTGCATGAGCGGATGCTCCTTCCGAAAGAGAGGAGAGCCTAATTAATTTTCAGATTCGAGCTTTGATGTGTCTAATTGCTCTAAGCTTCCCAACTTCATTAGTCAGCGAGCTCCCTCGGTGGACGGTGAAGCCGGGTCCCTGTGGTTACCAAGGAGAGATTTACCTGTGTATTTATAGGCACTGTTATTATTAGACGCGCTGTTGCAGCTACTGCATCTCAGCCGCGTCTAAAACCAATAAGAACTTTTATGAGATAAAATTGTCCTTTCCTACACTGACTGGTGTAGTATATCAGCACGCACTGGCTTTGTTCTTAAAATGGTCTTGAAAGGCGCAGCGGGATTTTGGAGGACAACAATGAGGTCTCTAGGTGAATGTGTAAAGGTTGGGGTGACCTTACCTTTCTTTCCCTCTTCATTTTCCCAACAGATTTTGGATTGCATGCCCCCTATCTGCGTGTACTGTGCTGTGATGCCATTTCTCCCAGTTCTTAAGCATATTTTGATCCTTTTTCAGAATCTGTTCATTTAGTAACACAATAACTCTAGTCGGTAAGCATAATTGTTCACTATGTCTTTACGTTTTTGGTTTTAGATGTACGAGTATAAGTACATTACACCTCTTTTCTTTCTACACTGAACAAAATTATAAATACAACACTTTTGTTTTTGCCCCCATTCATCATGAGCTGAACTCAAAGATCTAAGACTTTCTCTATGTACACAAAAGGCCTATTTCTTTCAAATGTTGTTCACAAGTCTGTCAAAATCTGTGTTAGTGAGCACTTCTCCTTTGCCAAGATAATCCATCCACCTCACAGATGTTGCATATCAAGATGCTGATCAGACAGCATGGGTATTGCACAGGTCTGGCTTAGGCTGGCCACAATAAAAGGCCACTCAAAAATGTGCAGTTCCATCACACAGCACAATGTTACAGATGTCGAAAGTTTTGAGGGAGTGTGCAGTTGGCATGCTGACTGCAGGAATGTCCACCAGAGCTGTTGCCTGTGAATTGAATGTTCATTTCTCTACCTTAAGCTGTCTCCAAAGGCGTTTCAGAGAACTTGGCAATACATCCAACAGGCCTCACAACCGCAGACCATGTGTGGAGCACACCAGGCCAGGACCTCCACATCCAGCATTTTCACCTCCAAGATCGTCTGAGACCAGCCACCCAGACAGCTGCTGCAACAATCAGTTTGCATAACCAAAGAATTTCTGCACAAACTTTCAGGAACCGTCTCAGGGAAGCTCATCTGCATGTTCGTCGTCCTCATCGGGGGGCTAGACCTGACTGCAGTTCGTCGTTGTAACCGACTTAAGCGGGCAAATACTCACATTCAATGGTATCTGGTCTGAATCCCAGTTTTCTCTGTACAGGGCAGATGGAAGACAGCATGTATGGTGTTGTGTGTGTGAGCGGTTTGCTGATGTCAACATTGTGGATTGAGTTACCCATGGTGGCGGTGGGGTTATGGTATGGGCAGGCATGTGTTATGGACAACGAACACAGGTGCATTTTATTGATGGCATTTTTAAGGCATAGAGATACTGTAACGAGATCATGAGGCCCATTGTTGTGCCATTCATCCACAACCATCACCTCATGTGCAGCATGATAATGCACGGCGCCATGTTGCAAGGATCTGTACACAATTCCTGGAAGCTGAAAACAATCCAGTTCCAGCATGGCCAGCATACTCACTGGACATGTCACCCATTGAGCATGTTTGGGATGCTCTGGATCGGCGTATACAACAGCGTGTTCCATGTCCTGCCAATATCCAGCAACTTCGCACAGCCATTGAAGAGGAGTGGACCGACATTCCACAGGCCGCAATCAACAGCCTGATCAACTCTATGCAAAGGAGATGTGTTGCACTGCGTGAGGCAAATGGTGGTCACACCAGATACTGACTGGTTTCCAGATTAGATTTAATGCCAAATCTAAAAATATAAGTCGTTTTCCTTACTTGTAGAAGGCAGGAAAACCAACTTTCAAAGTTCCCCTTCATTTACTTTATACAAGTATCCTTTACACTGTAAAATTTCATTATTGATTTTAAATCATAGATCCATCCATTATCTATAACCAGTTATCTGTGCAGGGTCGCGGGGCGGCTGGAGCCCCTCCCAGCTGACACTGGGCAGCCTGGACAGGTCATTAATTCATCGCTGGGCTAACACATAGAGACAAACAACCATACAAACTCACATTCACACCCAAGGGCAATTTAGAGTCACCAATGAACCTACCTGTATGTCTTGGACAGTGGGAGGAAGCCGGAGCACCCAGAGAGAACACACACTATTAAATCAATGAATCTTGATTAACAAATGGGGTAATGAGATAGGTTGGTCAGTTTAAAATCAGGAGCAATTAAATGGTGTAGTTGTAACTTTCAGAACCTATTATCACGAGTTCAGTTGTGTAACTTTGGATGGTGAGTTACCTAAATGTCTCACTGACTCTTTGCATAACTCATCAAATTAAGTTCTTCTAATTTGACAGTGACATGATGGAGGCTCGTTATGTGTCATGTTATACATGTGTCATAGATGTGTCACACAGTCTTCTCTCTGGTCAAAATGATGTGCAAACCACGATGAAGCTAAGTAGACACTTCAACCGCACTCCGCACTAACTACGCCAGTCCTGCAAGATGTAATGAAGCACAGCGTAAGTTCAACCAGGAAGACAATCTTTATGCTTCATTAATATCACAGCCCTCTCTCTTCCTGCCCTCTCGCAGCTGACTTTGAGCATTCTCTCTTAGCTCTCCAATCAGATTTTGCCACGATCATCACAGCCAATCATGTAGTCACTATCAAACTTTAAATTTGTTCTCTCCTCTGCTGCCAGCTGTCATATCAGTACCAAATGCTGTGGCCCTCCTCCAACCCCATTCACCTCCTGCCCATCAGATCCAGCAAGCTCAGCAGAAGTCTACTCCTCAACACATCCAGATCCTCTGCATTTTCTCCATCCCTTCATCACCACCACCCTGTGTCTGTGTGTGGATTTCTATGCATGTATGGCTTCACCATCCTCATTAAATACCACGTCATTATGATGGGGTGTAATTGCCAATGAGTTTTCACATTTTCATATTCATTGTATCACATGCAAATTGGTGTTGTTCACTCAACACCGGTACTGGTCTGAATGTGGATAGGCGATATAACCAATGTCTATAAGGACATAATTTACACGAGGCAAAGAGGAGGAAAAGGGACAAAGTCAGTAGCGTAGGAAAGGATCAACAGGCAGACAGGCTTGACTGGCACATGGTGAGGGCTGGGGTATTGGCCCATCACCATCTTTGCTAAGAATGTGTCCATTATACTGTATCTAATGAGTTGATCACCAGTTGCAGAAATCTGAACCTAGGTGACATTCAGAAGATGTACATGCCAACGGGCACACTGGAATATGTTCTCCTCACTGCTGCCGGATGGAGTGTTCCAATTGACACCTCATTATTTGAGACGATGTTGATTTGAAGGGGAAAGCTTTTATTGGGGTGTGTTTCTGCCTTATGTTTTTCCCCAAAAAAGATTTCACTGGGATTAATCATTAGGGGGACATTTTTGCTGAAATGTTCTGATTGGTTATAAGTAAATGTCACTCACTGTCATTTCACATCCTCATAATAGCTTTCTCTCTCCCTCTGTTACTGTAATTTGGGATGTAATGACGATGGCAAAGCTGCACTGCTTGCCTAAGAAACTTGAGCATCATGGTTTCAGGACCTATTGCATGTCTAAACTGACAACTATTGTAGGGAAAAATGGTCAACCATAAACAACCCCATTAAAGTGGCCCTTGTTTGCAAGGCCAAATGAGAACATTGGTAAAGGGGAACCATTTCCTGCAGGAATAGGCCTACCCGACAAAAGGTTGAGAGTGCTGGCTTGTGTTTTTGTGGGTGGATGGGGTATTGGACTCATTAGTAAGCTGCTTGGTGATGTGTGCCGGGCCCCGGAGTCCTGGGATGAAGCTTGGGGACTTGCTGACTGGTAAAAATGTCTCTCCTCTTTGAATTTTTCCCTTCTCTGAGCCCGTTTAGCTCCTTTAAACATGACTGAGAGTGATTGACCTCATCAGTTTACCTGTTGCGCAGGTCATTTTCTGTAAAGAGATAAATAATTGGCTTCTGGCTTTCTGTCTTAACAGTTGTATTATCATCATTTTATAAATAAATGTGTTTCACAGGGATATGCCATATGGGACTATTATTATTTTGTAGATGTTCAGCAAATATTATTGTCTCTGCAGAAAGCATTCTTTTTATTTACATTGGATAATAAAGAGCCTTATTTTTCACAGTACTGTCCTACAGGCAGAGTTGTGAGGCTAGAACACGCACACATAAATAAACCTGCAAATTTCTCAAAGTTCATAATTGTGAGCCTATGAACACTACTGTACTCTAAAAGCTATTTTCACCCCTGGGCCATTTCACGCCTCGATTAAAAACTAAGTTTTCTCCAAAGGGCCACCAACAATGTTTTTTAAGTCATTAAATACAGTAAGAGTCCCTTAGTGAAAAGCGATGAGTTTTCATTTGGCTAAGGCTGCAGTGCATTAAAAGCCTTTGGTACTGAGGATCCATAATTCAGTCTAATTTTGACACATTAAATTCAGGGCCCATGTTTTGATTTTTGTTGACCGAACAGGAGAGGGGAAAGTCCTCATCAGCAGCTTGTTGAATATTTCTTTAACAATGTTAATCCACCCAGTCGACTTGTACCTGGGGACAGAGATCCATGGACATCAACGGGAAGTCATCATCACTAATAAACCCACAGAATAATGTTCTACTGGATATTACCCATGCTTTTAATAATGCAACAACCAAATAATGTCTCACACGTGAGTGGGTCAATTGAGATTTATCTCATTACACTGGTGATCTTTATTATTTGTAATGTTGATCTCTTTGCAATCCAGAGTATTATATTTGCCTAACTTATTTTATTAACTTACCCCAGAGCCCACACTTACCAAAATAAGGTTACACCCTTGAGGTGAGTGCTACAAATTTAAAAATCAAATCACCAACAACGTCCATTAACAACACATGTAAACAAAATTCAGTCACATCTGCTCATATATTTAACCCTCCAGATACTCCTGTGAGTCTAATTTTTCAATGTCCCGTCGTCCCACCTCCACATTTTACCAACAAATGCATGAAATTAACAGTTTTCTGGGGGGAAGATCCCTACATACGCTGATTAGGTTTGGTTTCCCAATTTTAGCTATGGTGTAGGTAGGTAGGTTTATTGTCACAATATAACAAGTCATAGAGTGAAATTGAGCCTTTGCTAAGCCACACCCCCCTTAGTTACTGTTGTGCTGCCACTGTCTATTACTGCACTCCCCGGAGAAATATTGACAATTTTGTTGGAAAAAGCAATCTCAGAAATAAGCAGACTGTTTTGAATTGTATTCAGGCTGCCAAACTGACTCAAACTGATGTGAAAAAAATTAAAGATAGAAGCTAAAGCCTACCGACCACACAGTACAAGTGAACCACCGTATCAGCGACAATTGAGACAAAAGACAACGACATTAAAGACCAACACTATTCTTATAAAGCTGGGTAGGCCTCTATTCATTATTACAATCGTTAAAAAGCAGAACAGTAGGGATTTATAACCTTACATTCACTAGGAAGTTAGCTAGCGTTAGCTAACTACCATCCCATTAGGAACAACCCACAGCCGACATTTTTCTGGATATATTTTAAGTTTTGGAAAGAGAATAAATCGTACTTCTCCTATCAACCTCTCTGGGTAGCGACTGTAACTATTACAAGTGCCCCAGGAACAGCGTTTGACCATATCTTGGAAAAATACGACAGAAGAAAGCTAGAAAATGACTCCTTTTGCATTAGAGTGAATAGAGTGCAGCCATGAAAGTGTCGGACCTCAGTTAGAGCGAGTCCTATACTGCGCTATGATTGGCCATCTGTGTATTCGGGGCGTGGCTTAGCGAAGGGTCAACTGAGTATTGTTACTCCCTTCTGCTACATAGTAGACAATATACATTAATACAGAATCAATTATGAAAAATGGTAACAGAAATAAACTATCATCAATGGAGCAGTGCTGAGGATGAATTAGAGTTTAAAGAGGTGGTATTATGCTCATTTTCAGGTTCAAAATCTTATTTAAGGGTTGTACCAGAACAGGTTTACATGGTTTAATTTTCAAAAAACACCATATTTTTCCAGTCAGGATGTTTTCTATTGCTCCTCTGTAAAAGCTGCCAAGAACTTGGTGTGGGACTTTAGCCTTCTTAAGCTTCCTCAAGAAATACAGTCGTTTCGGAACTTTCTTCACCAGCGTGGAGATGTGAGACGACCATGTCAGGTACTCTGTGATGCTGATTTCCAGGAACCTGAAACTGTTCACTTGCTTTACCTCAGCACCACTGATAGGCAGGAGTGTGTGTCTTTATTGCTTTCTTCCATCAATGATCAGCTCCAACAGAGTTCTCTCCATGTTGGGGGATGCAGTCGTGGGTGTACAGTGTGAACAGGAGGGGGCTGAGCACACAGCCCTGGGTGGCTCCGGTGTTGAGCACTAGAGTAGAGGAGGTGAGTCCGCTAATCTGAACTGACTGGGGTCTGTTTGTGAGGTCCAATATCCAGTTGCAGAGTGTTGTATTTGAACCCAGAGTGCTGAGTTTGCCGATCAGCTTTATGATGGAGATTGTATTAAATGCTGAGCTGAAATCCACAAACAGCATTCTGATGTAGGTGTTGTTTTTCTCAAGGTGTATGAGGGCTGAGTGGAGGGCAGTGGAGATGCATCCTCTGTGGATTTGTTGGTTCTGAAAGCAAACTGGTGAGGGTCCAGGCTGGCTGGGACATTGTTCTTTATGTGCTGAAGAACCAGTTTCTAAAAGCACTTCATCAGAATGAGGGTGAGAGCCACAGGGCGGTAGTCATTCAGACTAGACATTGCAGACTTTTTAGGTAAAGGAAGGATGTTGGCTGTCTTTAAGCAGGTGGGAACCCTCTCCTGAGACAGTGAGATGTTGAAAATGTCAGTAATATCAACTAGCTGATTGGCACAGGTTTTTAGTACATGGCCAGGAATGTGGCCAGCTGATTTACTCATATTCACTCTGAGCAGGACTCTCCTCACATCTGCTGTGGATACTGACAGTGGCCGGTGCTCTGGAGGTGGAGTAGACTTTACAGCTGACTCCTCGTTGAGGAGATCAAAGCGAGCATAAAAGGTGTTAAATTCTCACACATGATAGGGGAGCTCCTGCTTTTGTAGCCTGTGATGTTTTTGATGGCCTGCCACATATCTTTGGTGTTGTTGGTGTTGAGCTCTCTCCAGTCTCTGCTGATGTCTCTGCTTTGCCTCCTTGATGCCAGCTTTCAGTCTCGCTCTGGTGGTGCTGTAAGCTTCTTCTATCACCCGACTGAAAAGCAGCTTTTTTTGGCTCTGGATAGAGCCCTCACCTCTCCATTCATCCAGGCCTTCTGATTGGGGAATGATTTTATCATTTAATCTTGGTGATCACCACATCATCAACACATTTGCTGATGTATGATGTCACAGTGTCTGGAGTATGCTAATCAAAAGTTGCTAAGAAACACCCGCATACTGTCTAACATGAAAAAAAGAATTTATAAGCTGGCAACGTTTAAGTACTAGACCTTCATTAGGCCTTTTTAAAAAAAATTTACAAGTTAGACAGTGTGCGGGAGTTTCTTTGAACTTTCAAACAAAATTCCTGGGGGTTGAGGAGTGATGACCCTGACCCCTGCGGTGGGTAATGTCACAGTAAGCCTACTCAAAAATGCCCTGACTTCCCCAATACTGAATCTCACTCCAAACTAAATTGAAAAGTTGGCAGCCCTGGGTGTAGCAACGGTCATTAAAGGGTGGTGGTGGGTGGGGCTTTGCAAATGGTCAGTTGTGTGTGCTGTGAGACAGCTAAAATATCCATACAGTGGCACTATCAAGGCTGGATCCAGGCTGCAGATATCATCTGCCTGATACACTGTGCCTCTTGATCAAGAATCAATGATATCATGCCCAGGATGACAGAAAATTCTAATTTAATAGACAGTCAAATGTATGCACGTTCCCGCAGCTAGGCTTTTTCACTTCACTGCACAGTCTGTCTGCTTAGTTGCGTATTTACATTCCAAAACACTGGCACTCATTAATTAAAGAGGAGACCAAAGTTCCCTGCAAGGGTTATGTTGGGGCCGATACGCCCCACTAAACCATTTCCATTTGCCCTTGGCTTTCTAGGTGAAACAGAATGAGGTAGAATCTCCATATCGCGTTTGTTCTTGTCAGCCTATGGGCAAACGTTCAACCAGCGCTGTCATATCTTTGCATTATAATTCACTGTGCCCAAGCGTAAAACAGTGCGTTTTCCAGTGAGAGTAAAATTCATCACAGAGACAAGTGGAAAGGCTTGTGTGTGTCGATATAAATGGTTTGTTGTGGTGTTTGATATTTGATTCCATTGTGGATTTGCTGTCTTGTGTGTGTCTGCTCAGTGTCAGTTTTGTTCATGATGCTAGTGGTTTGTGTGTGTGTGTGTGTGTGTGTTTGTCCGTGTGCCCTGGGGAAAGATGCTACAGACAGTGGCAGTGACATGCTCAGTACTTAACTACATGCAAGTAGCACTTATTGAGCATGACAAGCTGTAGACAGAAGATGGTTGGATGAAGGCAGCTATGCAAGAGTTCATGTTGCTAAAAAAATGAAGCTTCTTCCAAAAACTTTACTTAAAAGATAAAAAAAAGTGAAACTCCAACACCTAAAAAGATGCATACTACAATTTATCCAAGGAAGAAATTAAATAACCTCTCCAAACAAACAAGATGCTAGACTTTGTTCTCTTGACTAACTGTCGGGTTCAATGATCCATAACTTAAATGTGATTACTTTAATCCATATTAAACAGGAACATTTGAGTTGGTAGCTCATACTTCGGCCACTACATCAAATCTAGACTCGAGGTTAAAGGCATTTCTAATAATTTGTACGCTTGCATTTACATAACTTAACAGAATATTAGAAACATCTCTCAATATAATGCAATCTTGTACAACACTAAGGCCTCAAAAGTGACTCTGACATAGTGTATTGGATTGCATTACTTTGTAACGGTGTACCACAACACACTTACATTTATATAGATACATAAGTTGTAAAAAAAAATATGTTTAATTTCCAACACACTTGCCAGGAATTAGGCCTAATCATTCATACTGACAGCAACTTTGAGTGCCTGCCTCATTGCCAGTGTTACTATGGCTACATCAGCTCTGGCACCATTGTGAAACGCCTGGTGATTAGCATTCTGTGGCTTTTGCTAGTTGGAAATGTCTCCTGTCACTTTCTAACAACTGTCATGATGAAACCAGCCCAATATAACACCTTTAAAATCTGCAAGCATGCACCACACTTTTGTTTTGTCACAGCCAAACAATGGGTGTTCACAACAAATGATAAAATTGCATCCAGAGCAAAGAGGTTCATGAATTAATAATTGTAGGAGCATAATTCTTATGTGTCTGATGTCTGGTGCGATGTTCAGCTCATTAAGCATTCTAAACCGTGAGCCTGGGTCTCGTGTATATATGCACCTCGCAGTGTCATCTAATAACTGGCAGACAAATGGAACACTGGCTTGTATTTTACAAACATTAGGCAAAGGTTGTAATTAACATGCAACATCCACTATTCACTGCAATTAGCTCTTAACAATTCGTGAGGCACAAAGCTTTCCCTCCGCTTTTGAAAGAGCACATATCCGTTCGGATTCATTAAGTGGAGAAATTCAAGACAATAACTGACACGCTAAGCCATGCTGTGGCATTATATGCATTTCCCTCGTGCCTTCAAAGCCCAGTGGAGTGGAGCACAGCAGTCCCGACCCACAATATTATGTTGCCTTCTGACCTCAACTGAGTGGTGTTGTCACACGAAAGTGACTGGCTTAACACATAGTCAAGCAGTCAAGCAAACAGAGCTAACGATTTTTTAAAGGGTTACTACTTCAGTAGTTTTGCAATGTTGAAGTTTCTGTGGTTTGTTTTGTTTCACTCTGTTGCCTTCGTTCTTACTTTAATGTAGCAGATCGCAAACTCACAGTTTCTTATCCGCTCCTCTTTGCTCCCCTATCACAGATGTAATGAAGTCCATTGTTGTAGAAGTTTTGCTACAGAGGTGACGTGCTTACCAAACACTTACCAACGGCTGGTGCAAAACCTCAAATGTCTAGCATGCCATAAAGGTGCCATTCCTATCTTATCGGAAAACTA
The DNA here is from genome assembly GCF_021292245.1 of Micropterus dolomieu. Taxonomy (NCBI): domain Eukaryota; kingdom Metazoa; phylum Chordata; class Actinopteri; order Centrarchiformes; family Centrarchidae; genus Micropterus; species Micropterus dolomieu. The sequence goes on along the minus strand of NC_060161.1, from coordinate 21,423,156 downwards.
CCCACATTTTCTGGCATCACATCAAAGACTCATACAAAGGGCGCAAGTCCTCTACAATCAACATCTACAAACCTGCCATACACACCATTCGCACGTAGTCACCAAATGTGTCTTGGCTGTATCAGATAGCTATAATAGTTGGTATCCAAGAAGCACCCCTGCCTCTAAAAGGTCTGTTCCCTATGATAATGGCATCCAAAGTTACACTAAAACTGCCCGTTGTTCTCCCTGTCTCATTAAAGCGACAGGAAAAAGCACCTCCACTGAGCTGCTCTAGCTTTATCTGATCCCTGATCAGCTGAACCATTGAATTATCTGTGTGGGTGAGAGAGAACAGATCTGTAGGAGCGAGGGAGTGGCGTCTCGCTTATGGTGTATATGTAGGTGTCATCCATATGTTTGTGTTAGTTTATGGATAGTTATTAGCTACCTAGGTAAACTGTCATTATTGGAATTGAACTTCCAAAGAGCACAAGTTATTCATTTTTGAGACAAAACCATGCAGCATCACATACATTACCAGCAGCGTCTGGACTGGAGGAGGGCCAACCCTGATTTGCATGTAGCCTGGGAAAACTGAGACGGATTGCAGTAATATTTGTGATCTGGCCAACATAAGAAAATATATGTCAAGTGTACTCATTCTCATCTGAATCTTATGCTGATACAAAGCATTAGAAGTGACTCATGTCAATGGAAGGAAACCCACAGAGGGGTTTGTCCCTTTTTTAAAGTTGAGGGAAGTGTAGACAAGCTGAAAATTAAGTTAAAAAAGAATACACAAGAATTAAACTCAATAAAACTTATTGAAGTGTATTAAATTTGGTAGTTTCACTATAAATTGCCACCTTTGTCAATCAGACCTTGTTTCTAAGTTATAGGCCTTTTTCACAGCATGTATTTTGACTTGTCAAATATGAAAAGCACAGGTGTCACTAATTTCATTAATACTGGCTCTGTACTATTCAAGCATCTCAGAAAGCCATGACAGTGTGACAGTGAGCCAGCATGCAGGGGCATGAAACTGAAGCAGCCAAATGGAATTCAGAATTAATTTCATTATTTACACTAGTGCTATTCCTACTGCGACGTGATGTCTTGCCTGAAAAAGGTCTATGCCAGAGCATTTGGAAAGATTTTAGTTTTAGCCTCACATGCTGCAGCAACATTGCTGAATTAGTTTTTTCCACTGTTCTGCTTTGGGACTCATGTCTGACAGTTTCCCTTTTCAAGCAGATAGTCCAACGTCTTCAGCATTCCCAATTTTTTCAGAACGTTCACTTCCAAGTAGAAAATAAGTCGATGAATGAACAGCTAAAGAACTGCTCAACCATCTGAAATTTGCTAGCACACCTTGGGACCTTGACGTGCGGAGAGGATCCACTGATGTCCTTTAGCGATGAATGAACATGCATTCCGCTTTTATTGTAGCGTGACCCCAGACTGTGTCGGTCACTGGACAATACTTTAATGGCTTGTGTTACTCTAACTGTTGTATGATTCAGGTGTCCAAACTATTTGTGTCAAACACTCTTTGCTGTTTAATAATTGAACGTGAAGTGAACTTTGGGCAAAAATAGCAGGTCGTATATATCGCCTGCAGTCTTGAGGCACATAAGCCGTTTGTTTATGTTTACATTGTTGTTTTCCCACCCAATTATTATTTTCCCCTGATAAAGAAATACAAGTTATCTAGCAGCCTTCACTTCGGCAGCGTGGCTCAAAGCTGATTTTTTTAAAGAGGTGTGCATGGCAGAGGGGCCGATTAGTGTTAGATATGAGATGGAAATAAAGGCAGGAGAAAGATAAATATAAAAAAACAAGAATGTGTTGTGAGCTGAAATGATTGCTGCACAGAAAATAGATATCTGTGGCGCATCAGCGTCAAACATTACACTGCCACGTGTGAACCTGCAGCTCATCCAGGCGATTTTCAATTCCCATTGACACTCAAAAGATAATGAGCTTATAGATGTTTTTAAGATGTATTTTTGCTCATGTCTGTGGCAAGGATTATAGTTTGGAGCTAATAATGCTTGTCTCTTGTTTTCACAAACACATCCTGGTGGAAAAACTCACTTGACAGTCTAAAAAGCTTGCAGATGTCACATTCTTTCTAAACAATGTTCTTAAACTGACCCAGGCCATCAGCAGTCACCTCCATCAGTGAGATAGACACATCTCACTCTGAAACACCTACATGACAAATCGTCATCAGCATTCAATGCATGGAAACAATTATCTCTATGATTTGTCTATTTATTGACCAAAACTGTTAATTAAACATACTAAGAATTTGGGTCAATATAGCACAGACGCAATACTTGCTTAACTTTATCCAATACCCATGGGTAGAAAACCATTGAGTCCCCTATAGACAATGAGTTGGAACAGTGATTTTTATAATACATTTTTATAATTTATAAAATGTTATTTAACTAAAATATGGTTATTTTGACCTAGTTGTAGACATAACAAGCTCATGTTTTGCTTAAAAACTGTGACTAATGTATTGGCTAGTTGTGCAAAAGGATGTGCATATTATGGACAAAATGACAAAGGATACACGTTACTAATAATAATATTAGTAATAATTATATCTATAGCAAATAGTGATATAGAGAAGATAAAGTAGGGCTGGACGATATGGCCAAAAATGTTATCACGATTAAAAGTTTCATATCTTTCGATATCGGTAATTATCACAATAAGTATCAAATCGTTCTTTCTTTCGAGTTTAAAGGCTGATTTTTGCTCCTGAGTTAAAGTAGAAGAAACCTGATGGTTAATTGTGGTTTAAACTATTCTTTATATTCAACACTTGAAGCCAAACAGTGGATCACTTCACAAATCTGAGGTAGAACATACAAAACATTTATGATAAAATCTTTGTCAACAAATATGCATGAGTAAAATTAAGTAAAAGCTTTTTTCAGTCCTTTTTCCTCAACAAAATAAACATCTTATTAAAAAAATATCCTAATTCGTGTATGATTCAAATGAATAAAATCAAACATTTATTGAATATTTATTGAACATTTATTATATTGTTATTGAAAAAAAAATTGCAATAATTATTGTTGTTGTTTTATTGTCCAGCGCTAATAGAAAGAATGGATCATTAAATTCTCAAATAATTACTGGAGCCAGCACAAACTAATAAAGGCTCATTAGGAATTACCTGTAGCCTACTACAGCAGCCAATCATTTTTAACAGAAAAAATGTTTTTATACTATTAATAATATAATAATTCTGGTTGTTTCTTCTTTGCTGTACTAGTGAACAATGTTAAATTCCTGTTGACAAAACCCAAAAGCTTACCAAGGGCGAGAAAACGCAAAGTGGAACGCCGGACGAGACTCTTGCTGTACTGAGAGAGTTAGTGCAGTGAAAACTGAGGTTATATGGAATTTGTCAGGCAAACATAGAGGACATTTTAGAGTTTGCATTAACTGGGGAACAAGGGCAATTACAATTACTCAATTTTAATTCAATTGGGGTGTGTGTGTTGGGGGGGATAAAGAGAGTGAGATGCCACCCAGCGCAATTTCAGTTATATCAATATCAGTTTAACTGGTAACATGCATTAATGGTTTTAGAATGCATACAGATGAAGAGGAGGAGAGAGGAGGTCAGTGCATCAGGTCCCTCAGCAGTCAAGGCCTTTAGCAGCATAACTAAAGCATGGTTCAGGGTTTACCAGAGCCAGCCCTAACTTTAAACTTTATCAAAAAGGAAAGTCTTACGCCTACTCTTAAATGTGGAGGTGGTGTCTGCCTGCTGAACCAAAACTGGAACCTGGTTCCACGGCAGAGGAGCTTGATAGCTGAAGGCTCCCATTCTGCTTTTGGAGAGGAACCACAAGTAACCCTGCATTCTGGGAGCACAGTGTGTCACCTAGTGGGATAATAAGGTACTTTAAGATAAGATGGTGGATGACCAATCATGTCTTTGTAGGTGAGCAGAAGGATTTTAAATTATATTCTGGATTTTACAGGGAGCTAGTGCAGAGAAGCTACAACAGGAGAAATACGATCTCTTTTCCTGGTTCCTGTCAGAGCACATGCTGCAGCATTCTGGATCAGCTGAAGAGTCTTAAGGGACTTATTCGAGCAGCCTGATAACAAGGCATTATGTCTCCAGTTTAAGCCTGTCCAAATAAAGGCCTGGTTTTCTTTGCCTCTGAGGTAAATAAAGTCCCCAGAGAATTTAGGTTATGAAAGTTTGCAACCATGCCTTTGTAAATAACTCAGCAGTATTATAAAACATAACACTAACACTGGGTCAGAATATAATTATATTGTGTGTGATTGATGACTGAATAGTTTTCTCCCCACTGGTACTGGTTAAAGTAAACCCAATATTGCATTGGTGATATACTGACCCAAATCAGGTACATCATCATCATGTTGACTCAGTGATTTCGAGTGATTTTCCCCTTCTCATAAATAACTATCAAATCACTCAGCTTGAGCTAGTTGTAGCTTCCAAAACCACAAATAGACTGTGAATCTGTGCAACACTTGTATAGTGTATATCTTGAATCAGTGAGATGAACATATGACATGCACCATTCATTGTGTATTCTGTTGGATTTACTAGCTGTCATGCAATTTCTGAGGGCCAGTTTTGCATGAAAATGCCTATCAAGAAAGGTACAAACTTTGTGGGTGTATTAGGATGAATTCAGTGGCTTCAACAAACTTTTATTTGTGAGTTAACGAAGTATTGAGAAAGCCTGACAAAGCGTCTGTATTTGACGCACAGTGTCCATATGGAACACCTTTTTCAAATGTAGATGAACAAAATGCCTTTTAATATGTGGTATGTATGCAGTTTGGTTAGGTTTAGGAAAAGATTGTGGGTTGAAGTACATTACGTGACAGTGTATTTGTTTACATTAGAGTTACTTGAAAGCCCAGGGCTTCTCATTCAGCCGCTGAAGGGTACCTAGTGTGTCAAATACCGAAGCTTTCTCATAGCCTCAGTATTTGACGCCCTGGGATGAGAACGGGCTCAAATAAGGTAAAGTTGAACCAAAGTAACGTAATTTTTTTACGTTTTAATCTGGTAATTCACAATGATTGTGGACATTCTTGTGTAAATGCTGTACAGAGTGGCCTTTTAAGAAGTTGTTAAAGACCATTCATTCATTAAATGAATGGCAGCTTTGTGTAGAAAAAAAAGAAAATGGATATAATTTTAGATGTGATCTTGGTGTCCATAATGATGGTAAAAGCTGTGGTCAGTCCTTTTGATTTTTTTTTCTGATTTTTCTTTTCAAAACATAATGAATGATAATATGTTCAGTTAAAGAGAATAAAAATGACACATTGAATGATACATTGTAGATATGAAAGCAGTGATATTCAGGATTATTCAACAGTAAACCTGTGGTTATCTGTACCAGGTAAATAAAAAAGTCTACATTGCAGCAACATGGGTTTACAGAGAGGAGCTTACTCTACCTTTAAAGGCACAGAGAGGTATGTTGTTATTTTTAGAGTATACTTAGCTGTATCGTTGAGAATAGTTCAATGTAAAAAAAATAAGAAATGATTCAACTTCACCAGAAGGCATCATGTGGCCCCCTGGCTCCATCTCTGGCATCTCACCCACCGTTGTGCTGATTAGTGGAGTATGACGATTTCTAGCATGTCATGGCCTGCAGAGCCGTGCTGAGTAAATTGTGCCAGGGGATCTATTCACTCTGGCACAGTGACCTGGTCAGAGTTTGCCATGGGCTCACTTTTTGATGATGCAAGGTACCTGGAGGGAGGGGGGTGGTGTTGTGAGTGAAAAGGTTCCTTTCAAGCTGGGGGATATGAAATTGAGGCTGGTCATGTCATTTTCGGTCATGATTGCTGTAGGTTGGAGGAAATGGGAGATTTTCATAACCTGTAAAATCCCAGGGACTGATGTCTTTTAACAAAACCTGTTGCTTATTCACCATGTAGTGTGTATATATACTGTTTTATCATCATTTAAGATATTTATATTCACACCTAGATGTACTGTAACACATCATCCCACAGAATGACATCAGTTAAGTTTTTTCTTAATAGAGAATGTGTGCAAATGCAGACACACAGTCTGTACACAAAATTCTTGGAAAAGTCTCCAACTTGCCTCAAGGACAACTACTTGTGGATTTGTAATATCTGAGTCCACACATTCACCCCAAGATAATCATTTGCATGGCGTAAAGCATTCCATATCCGCTCTCATGTAAACTGAATGAATTTATTGACTTTACCCCTGGATGGTGCTGAATATTCAGGGCACGTCAAAAAACAAAAACAAAGTGGCATGTACATGCACATTAATACAAATCAGAATCTTCTCGTCGGAAATCATTCCATGAAATGCAAATGATGCAGGTGACCTTGCCCGGTGGGGAAATGAGAGGAAAAAGCTGCAGACATCGTTGTCAACAGAAGCGATAAAACCAGAAAATATTCCCTCGAGGCAACTGGACCATCTCTATTCCTCCTCCCCTACCCTGCGGTGCTGGCAAGAAAAAGAAGTTTCAAAATGTTACAGAGCATGAAAGATTGTGAGATTTGGGATATTGACATATTTTAATGCAACTGTGTTTCTCCCACTCAAGGAGGTATTATCTGCATAGTGAAGTGGTGCACTTTTTAAAAAGTCTGTGTAGTCGATATGTGTTGTCCACCGTCTGAGCATAATGGATGAGGGTGTGAAAGGAAAGGTTAGGTGGGAGTGGGCGTATTCATGCATGGTCTGCTCCATGAGACTAGGAAACACAAGGATAACGGCTGCTTTATATTTTACATGTGCATCCACACACACACCCACACACACACACACACACATATACATACTGGCGTACCCATGAACAGCAAATACGCTTTGAAGGAAACATAATGCACATTGTTAACAACATAATGAGGTGTTTATTAATAAATGGTGGCAACATATTCTCATAGAACGAATCTGCAAAACATAGACTGACAACATATTTCATTTGTTTTCCCTATAATATCTGCTCGAAGCAATACATTATGTGCTCACTAATGTTTTTAAAGTTATGTTTGTGCACTCAAAAGCACTTAGGTTAAGAGAATGAGAAAATGGTCATGGTCTTGGTTAGATAATAAAGTCAACACTGATTTGAGGCATGAGACAAGATGGGTTTCAATATTTAACCGAAACCTTGATCGAATGAAGGTTACTTGAAGATGTTTCGCCTCTCAACCAAGACTGGCAGGAAATCCTAGCCATTTATCCTCTGGGATTGTTATCAACGTGATGGAAGTCGTTTGGTTTGTTAGTGCTCCTGGCTGTAATGACAGATTCAAAAAAATTCAAAATTTAGCGTGCTCATAAACCTGTTACTACAGAGAAGTGAAGCCAGGTCTAGATTGGTGCATTGTGTAAAAGAAAGTGGCCTGATTTTCTGAGACACTGCATGGCTGACATATTGTAACTCTCATACTTACAACAACAACAACACTGTGCTTCTGCAGCACATTAGAAATAGCTGCTGGTATTCTCTGGAAAGAAAATGTCAGGGAAACATTTTCACTTTATCCTGAATTGTAGGAAGGTGTCAATTCTCAAAAGGAAGTAGAGTATTTCAGAAAAGAGACCACAAAGATGGGACATTATGGAGAATAAAGTCTGAGGTTGGGTAATAGAGAGGGACAATTTTGAGGCAGAGAGAATATAAGTAGTTCGAGAAGTAATGCACAATAAGGTGCAGACTGCAAAAGTCCAAAGCCCTAAATCTTACTTCATAACCCAAGTAGGTCTCCTTACCTCTCATGTCTCTGTCATTGCTCTGCTCAGTAGCAGCTCATATCATCGACTTAGACTCCAATTCCAGCCATAAAATGAAAAACAGATAATGCTTTGCACTCTGATTCTTCAGTGGGTACAACGTGTCCTCCAGACACTCGATGGGAAATATGCAACATAAAATGCAGAAAACTCTGGTGTCAATTTCACACCCATTCTTCATTTGTCACTCTATAGAATCCCCATTTCTGTCCTCCTGCTGCATGCCACACTTCACTCCTATCCAAAATTACAGGAAATTAAAATTCCCTCTCAACATACAGATGTATGTGAACCCCACCAGAAGTGAATAAATAAAACAGCGATGCAGAGGAGTCAGAACTCGGAGCACAGCACGAACCTTGATTAATCGCTCCAGGGAGTAGACAAACATGAAAATGAAGGGAAAAAGAATGAAATAAATTCATACAAAACAAGATAAGCATCATGGAAGCAAGGCATCTCAGAGGAGCTGCATTATACATAAATTACAAACAATCATGCCAGTACTGTGTGTTCATTCAGCTTCAACCATGTGTGGTTGTGAAATATCTTCACAACTACTGAATGGTTTTTGGCTGTGAAATTTGGCACATTTGTGGTACTCAGAGGATCAATTTTAAGTATCTTTAGTGATCCCTTGACTTTTCACAAGTAGCAATACAGGTCAAATGTGCCACTTTAGTACATGAACCAGACTAAATTAAAGCAACATTATGTAGTATTTTCATCTGAACACAATAGCTTCAAAATCATTTTGATGGTACACTGACTTGTAATAGGTCTTAGTCATTACCACTCCGGGCTAGCTGCACCAGCTACTGCGCTATGTAACACCGGAATCCCAGGCAGGACATTTCATCACAACAACGGTGTAATCGTTTACGGGACCAACACGACTCTTAGCTCTCTCGTAGCTCGCAAGCAAGTTATAGGCCCTGCTTTAATCTTGAGAAGCTGCAGAGCATTCATTCATTCAACTTACACTGTTATTTTCCAGCTAAGCTGAGGCTTATTGTCGACCCTTTTCTCTCTCTCTCTTGCCTACCATTCACCGGTCTTGTACAGAGTTTTGCGTGCATGCCGTGCTGCCGACAACTGAATGCACGATACAGTTCCTCGCGGGTCTATTTCAAGTAGCTGGCTATTTAAAAACGATAAAATGTTCTTTGTGTGGTTCATCAACTGTGATAAGTTATCCGAAAGTCCCACGTGGTGCAGACAACTCAGCACAACACCAGTGAAGCTGGGGCTCCGTCTCTTCTGCCACTACACACATGCACGCTACGCCTACACATGCGCACTGACAACCCAGGGTTAGGTTACAATTTAGGATTTATTCACGCACTTTAAAAACATTTATTGAACGTTTTATTATTTTTACATGTTTATTTACAGCATTAAAAGTTGAAATTTATATTGTAATAGGCTGTATATGAACTTATTGGTAGTTCTATGTGAAATCAGACGTTGAGCACCCCCATATCGCCAAAATGGCATGATCCTTGTTTCGATGTGAAGCTTTGACTGTCAGATTGACAAATCAGACTCTGCCCATCGAAGCATCGAATCTTTGACTATTTGGGGTCAGCCCTAAATACAACACAATACATAATGTTGATATAAATGCAACACAGACTGGCCATTTTGTCATTTGATGACTGTAGTACACACTGGATGTGCCATGCAGTCAGAAGAATTGGTCAAGGTACATTAGCTGGAATGTGCTGATCTGGGGAGTGAATCTGATTGAAATCGCTGCTTGTCTGGAGAGTTGACACATGCATAAATAGAACAGTGGTGTATGCTGAAAAAAATGATACACATCAAGACCATGAATGTATTAAGGAGGAATAGATGCTGCTTTTCAAGATGCCGCCTCCCTCCATTCCCATGAAAGCTGCTTGCTGGGTGCATATGCAGAAAAAGACTCCACGATCTTCCTGGATCATGTGTACAAGAGCCCTTTTTTAGTCAAGCCAGTTGAAGGCATGTGTGTTCACGATTATTCTGGACGAGTCAAATGACCTAGTGTTTGTTCCGCGCAAATATGAATTTATTGTGTATGGTAAAAATGTTTTTTGGGCCGGTATGTGTCATGTGATGCTGACTGAAATTGCAATGCTGAGGGTGGCCAGTACACTAAAATTGTTTCACAGCCCACGGGGACCACTGTCCCTGGGGGCTTGTTCAAGATGCCCCTGTGTGTGGTCTTGCTAAACATTAAATGCTTAGTTTTAGAATAATGTTAAAATGTTATAACACAACAAGCTAACTTGCTGATTCTACATCATGTTAGCATACTAATCGACGTCTGATATTTATTAACACCCATTGGTTATTAATGTGTGTTAAATAAATTGCAGCTAAGTCTGATGACAGATGAGCCAGGTCTGATATTTCAGAGCTAAACCTGAAAGCTGAGCCTTAGATGTACCTAAACGACCTTGGCACACAGGATATGCTTCTGTCTAATAACACATCTCCCTATCTAGCTCCACTGTAAAACTTGAAATGTTTTTTGCACTCTGATGGTAAGGATATTTGTCCATCCAATAATTGTATTTCCCGGTGTGTAATGAACATCACTGCCTCATAGTGGCTTCAGTCTGATTTTATAGTATATACAGTATACTGTATATACTGTGGGCTCCATGAAAACCATGTATAGGGAGGAATCCTGTTCAAGTCAACTCACAACAGACTGACTTCCTGAAAATTACAGGTTGCGAGCTCTGCGTCACTCAAATGACTGGTATTATGGTGAGGGCAGGGAATAAACAGGGATGTTGCTGTAGAAATGTGTGGAGGGATGGATGTAGAGGAAGGTGCAGGATCACTTCGGAGACTTGACCTTCTTTTCTACCAACAGTCAGAATCTTGCAGCGAGAAGAAAAACACAGGGAAGCAACCAGTCATTCAGTCAGTCCTGTATATACCCCTGTACTGTCCACCCCATTACATTCCCAGTTAGGAGGAGGATGGGAGAGTATGGGCCAAGCAAATGTCCACTCTGGCAACGTGATGCCTACAGATTTGGGCAATCTGGCTTGGGGAAAGGTTAGCGGTACCCATGGAGGGCAGGATGAGAGCAGATGCCCTCCTCTGTGTCCTTCACCCTTGTATCCACCTCCTCAGCCTTTAAATATTTTGCCTGTGCCACAGCTGGCATAGAAAGCTGACAATGAGCTTTTCATCGCTACCATTCACCTACACACAAGCCACTGTAATTGTTTCACGCTTTGATTCTCGCTTTGATTGTGCATTCCCTGGGAAACCGCCAAGCAAACCTAACAAAGAAACCATGGGTCCTGTTATCATTGCAGATGAATGGGTGTATACTCTGTAAATATTTCAGCGAGATGGAACGGGTGCAAGAAAGGGGGAGGATTTCCCGTTGCCAACTGAAAACAACCCAACCTCCTGTCAGTGGTCCAGCATTTCCGTGTCGAAGTGTACAGATGTCTCACCATCTGTAGAGGGTCTTTTTGAGACTGCATGGGTTAGGTTAAAGGTAGCTGATGCCTGCCTTTTATCTCGAGGGCTTGAGGGAAGAAATAGAAACCTAAAACACACCGAACAATCTCCTCTTTACAAGACTACACAGGGGAGTACACAGAGAATATAGTAATAAACTGTGATGGCTGTCAAATGTATGGATTGTTGTGTTTGAGCACTGCAATGAAAGCTTTGCACAAACAGACAGAAGGCACTGCAGCCGAGAGATGATGGAGGTGATAGAAGGTTACAGTATAGTGAAGTATATAGTGTGTCCTTGAAACACGTGTCACTGTGACAATAATTGTCTACTCTGGAACACAGAAAGCGCACCTCCAGAGGGACTTGACAGCAATGATTTATCTGCATGTCTCTTACTTTACTTTACTCTACATGGCTCTCATGTCATGTGTCTCTGTCTCATCTGTCATACATCGAGATGAACATAAGACCACGACACTCCAATCTGTCTTCGGCAATCTCTCTTGTCATATTGCCATTGTATGAATTGATTAACTGCCATTTTTAATGCACATATGGTTGTGAGATGGCCAGCAAGACAACAAAACCATGTGAACGACTATGGGATCTGTTGTGTATCCACTGTGGGATCCAAAATGTCGTTGTACTACAACACAACTACACCATGCTTGCAGAGCACCCTTCTAGCGTTGTCTACACTAGACCTTCTGTGCACAAAAAAAAGCTAAAACACCCGATTAAGGCGAGACACGGCAGGCAAAAACATTGTTTTATCATGCACTGTTAAATTTCGAGATTCTGGGCTATTTTGCTTCCATAACATGTATTCTTTCAGACTGGGAAGAAAGTTGACATTTAGTTGTTTACACAATTTACACAATTTTAGTGTACTGGCCACCCTCAGCATTGCAATTTCAGTCAGCATCACATGACACATACCGGCCCAAAAAACATTTTTACCATACACAATAAATTCATATTTGCGCGGAACAAACACTCGGTCATTTGACTCGTCCAGAGTAATCGTGAACACACATTCTTCCTTCAACTGGCTTGACTAAAAAAGGGCTCTTGTTTAGTACACGTCGAGGCAACACGGACAGTAACCACTGTGATTGGTCGGCAGGGTAGCATCACAATGCCTCCAAGCTGACAGGAAGTGCCCCGTGCTTTGATGTAAGTTTTACTAGCTGCCAAAACAGCGTCTGTAACACGGTGGATCAATATATTTGACCGTCACAACCTGAGCAAAATGATTCGTTTCACTATCAGAATGTGATCCATTCTGTCGATAACATTTGAAAAGGCTATACCAGCCGCACGTTTACAATTTTACCCCCATTCACGTTAGCGGAGGGCTAAACCGGAAGTTAGCCTGCTCTGTGGACAAAAGTCAACACAGTGGACGCTGTAGCGCTACCGCCAACTAGCGTTTGGGGATGTAATTGCAGAATGACGGAGACGCCGACGCACAAGTATAAAAGCATGGCTACGTGCGTAGCCTACAGCGTATCTCTGAAGTTTCTCAACACCTGTAATATGTATTGTTGTGAAATATTGTACTGACAATCGTGGTCTCCAGAGAATGAATAAGTTGTGTAATCTCTTGACTTTTCTCGTACTGCCATCAGCAGGTCAAAGGTTTCATTTATCCTGTGAAATATCTCAACATCTACTATATGGACTGGCACAAAAATGTGTTCAGACATTCAAGGTTTCCAGACAATTTCCAAAATATTATAATTAAATATCTGCAAAACTAACGACCCCCTGTGGTACTGTGGTAATGACTGCGTACGGAGTTGTTAGTGTTTCTGGGGCAGAGTGGCAAAAGAAAATGAGAGTCAACTATACAAAGTCAAGTCATATAAAGTACCAAGTGCTATTTTCTTTAAGTACTGACTGTTTTCAATTCTCACTCCCCCTCTCTCACCAACTATGTTGTTAATGTATGTGTGTGTGTGTGTGTGTGTGTGTGTGTGTGTGTGTGTGTGTGTGTGTGTGTGTGTGTTTGTGTGTGTGTGCGCACGCTTGGTTTAGTTTAGTTTTAACAGATTAATCAAAAACAGTCTCATATACAAACACCCACAGTAGCTTTTTACTGTTTACTTTTTTCAATTTATGAAAACTATTTTTTTGTCTCTCCAATAACCTATGACACATTAAATGGAGTCACTTTTTTTCTTAGTCAAACAGTTCCACAGTCTCTTGAGTCATAAATTGTTCATCTTGGCTGAATAAATAACTAAAATTTTAAATTATAGCTATTCTCTAGTACAGACAGAAGCATTGATGGTTCACTTTGCAGCCCAGTATATTGTTGTGTGTCTGTTCAGGGTGAGATGTCTGGTCAACAGAGCAGTCATTATGGGATACCAAGTCTTACTGTGGTTTGAAAATAAGTTTTTAGTGGCACAAAATAATTTAAAAATAATTAAAAGTTTAGAAAAAAGATGACAGACTGGTGGTTGTTTACACTTTCACCCATAAACTGTAACCACCAAACCACTGCCTATTTTCTGAACTATTGATTGATAACTTCCTAGCAGGCTTTGCTAGCCCATACATTTCATGACACTGTGAGAGATCAGTACTCCATCACAGTGGACAACTTGTTGCCTCTAGTTTTTAACGTATGTTATAGTGGTTGCACCATAATTTATGCCATGGAAAATGGTTAGTAATAATTTAAGCTGAGATGATTAGTCGATTAATTGATAAGCTCATCAACAGAAAATCAACTGGCAACATTTTTTTTAATATAATAAATCATTTAATACAATTTTAAAGCAAAAATGTCCAAATTTGCTTCCAGATTCTGAAAGGTGATGGTTTGCTGTTTTTATTTATTTTTACTTATATGATGGTATATTGACTCTCTTGAGGTTTTGGACAGTTTCTCAAACGAAACAAGGTGCTTGAAGGTGTAATTAGAAAAATATCCTGACATTTTTATAAAACAAAAGGGAATAAGGCAGATTATGATAAAAGTAGTTGTTAGTTGCATCCCTTGTAATAATATTAATGATACATGGTTTGTAGTAAGTGCAAAACTATTAACATTGTCCTTCAACATCTCTGGATCTCTCCTGAAATAATGTAGACACATTGCCAATAACTACTGTAAGGACAAAAAACAAAATCAGTTTTCTCATAAGTTGGGACACCCTTCACTGTGATTCTTGATAATTACATTTGATGGATAAAATCATAAATTTTTCAGTTGCCAATTTCTCCTCAAAAAAGACACCCTTGAACTTTTGAGTCACCCACAGCTGCGATTTACTCATCATGATGCCCACTGAAGTCCTGTGTATGCGCTTCCCACGATCGTTTGGACGGACTGGAATCAGCGCTGCTTGTAAAGGGTATAACAAGAGCTTATCCTGGAGGGGTAATTGCTTGCAGGGGAGGACATCCTTTGATGGAGCCACGGTCTGCTTATCTCCCACCCAAGGTTCCTGCAAAAAAGAAAAACAAAAAAAAGGTGGGGCAGGGGAGAGAAAAAAAAAAACTTCAAACATGGTTGTAATGAAGCAATAACAAGCTGCTGTGAGATGTTTTTTTATGCATGTCACCATGGTAACAGCAATTGGGAATCTAATGCAAAAGACACCACATTAAATTGCATTAACGAGAGGGGACCGGAGCAGGCTCTCATAAGATGTTGAACACATTGTGATCAGAGATGACAGTGGCACACCGTGAGCTTTTCAGGAGGGTGAACAATACAAGATGTCAGTGATGTGCAACTTACTATAGTTGATAGAATGAAAGTCAGCAATACATGTCACTGCGTGTAGAGCGGTACATGAGAAGGTATGAAAGATGCTGAAAGAAATTATTTAAAAATAAACTGATTGTCCCCCAGCATCTACCTCTACAACATACTAGTTTTGTGCGTCAGGACAAGGCAAAAATACATAAAAAGTATCTGAATCAACAAAATGCTGCATCCAAATTTAAAAGTAAAGTAAAACATATTTCCTGGGGAGAATTATATTAGTAATTAACAAATCAAATTTAAAACTTATTGTTGCGACAGCCCCATATGGCTAGGTTATGAATTTGTGCTTGCAATCTCTGAGAATTTAATGACTGATTTACTAAAGCAACAGCCAGTTAATCAGTGGCTCACTGCCTTCTTGACACATTCTGTGAGTGAAGGAGAGATTAAAAGGTCTAGTTTAGCAGTGGGAATTGCCTAAAATCAGCAAAATCAGAAAAAAAATTAATGCTGTGATTCTGAAATAAAGTCATTTGTACAGTGATGAAATTCCTAAAGAAGCCTTGTGTCTATTAGTTGTGAAAATGTACCCTGCTAAAAAATATTCATCCTTTCAAGTCATAGTCTCAGATTCAGCCTTCAATCCTTATAAAGCGAGAATATTGTTTTTGCAAGGCATATCTATCTCACATAAAAAAGCATGTACAATGAATGTCAGCGCAGTATGATAGCAATTTTTAGGCCAAAGGTCTCTCACAAACACAGTAACAGAGAGGTCAAAAAACATGGTCACAGGTGATTATGTTTATCTGTAAATATATGTCTGTACTGAAAGAGTCATTTCTAAAGAAAATACTGTAGATGGTGTAAACTGAGAAAGAAAAACGTCCCTATCTTTAGCCTCAGCTCTGTGTGTCAGTACCAGTAGCTGATTTGTATTCCTCGTTCACAACACTGTTGTTAACACTTTCTCATTCACCCCGCCGTCTATACATATAACAAAATTACACATATTCCTTGCATATTCCTTGGGTTTCGAGACTAAAAACAGGAATAACATAAAAGATGCTTAATATCAACTGTGTTTTACACCACCTGGCATATCCGATTTGGGTCACAGAATCTGATGGGTCACAGATTTTGGTCCAGCACGGCAACATGGCTAACGCAACTGGCAGATGCAGCTTCCGGTAATGCTGTTTCATTTGTGTTTAATGTAGTTTTATTAACTGAGTACAGATTGTAATAGGAAACAAATCTCAGTTTTTTATGCAAATTGTGCCCGCTGGTCAGGCCGAATGTCAATTACATCGGCAAAGAATTTGAAACGACAAGTGAATGACCAACACAAGAAGTCATTAACAAAGGGTTTGACCATAAACGAACAGCCACAAAGTACCTCCATCCAAGTCTAACTCAGCATTTTGTAAAGGAGAAAACAGAAGAAATAAAAGTCAAAATTCTAAATTGTGAACTACAGTATGAACGTGAACTAGTTCATTTTAATCTGTGTGAACTGAACTTATGAGCCAGCTCTTATGAAGTGTTGCACAACACTGATAGCAGTAGCACAAGTGGAGGAAAGTCAGCTCAAGGACTCAGTAATGTTCACTATACAACAAGTCGCAAAATGCCTGAGTATACAAACTGAGCAATGACATCTTATCGCTGATAAATTCAACTTTTCATGTGTAAGAGGAACAATGTGTTTTATCTTACCTAAAACGGTACAAAAGGTAGTTTTGCTTTAAGAACATTAGTTGATTGTATTGTAAATGTATGTAGTTACTTTCCAGGTGAAATGTGTTTTGCATTTCAACAAAGATTCTTCTTCGCATCAATTTTCATTTTGAACACTGCAAGATTAAAAAATGTGCAAAGGAGATACAGTCACAGTGCAGACTTTCAGGGGCAAAAGATTTGTGCATCACTGTTCTCTCCCACAACATAACATATTTGGCAAACGTCTCACAAGATGTGCACAGAAATGAGCTGAAATAGTTTGCATGTGGTCCACTGTTAGATATGATGTTATTTTTTCTCTTCTCTGTCCTGGTAAACTGAATTTCCCTTGGGACCACGCTTTTGTATTTTTGAGAACCGTTAAAAAAGTAACCTAAATCCACACAAAGACCTTTTTCGTCTCTATGGTGCTTATGAATTTCTAGAGTCCTTTGTTTCTTTGCAAATGTTCAGATGTACTTTATATAGAAATACCAAGCCATGAATCATGTCAAGTGAGATTTACTGTACATTTCTGTATTCGCTGACTTCCAGGGACCTTTTGTGTTTGTGTCTCTTTCTCCTTGTCTGCTTCCCTCTCTCTCTTTCTCTTTTAATATCTTTGCACTTTGTGAGGAAAATAATGCAAAACAACTTTAATGTGCACCACTGTTAATAGCTTGTGACTGAATAACCTGCCATTTAGCCAAACTTTTCACAGAGGGGGCTGGAAATTATGCACAGGCATTTTGGAGAGTGAGGGACAGGAGGAGGATGTGCAATAGAGGGTACAGAAAGCTATTGGCAGTGGAGGGTGTCGGGCATGAGGTGCACTGGCCTCATGACACGAGACAAAAAAAATACAAAGCACCTAAAGTGCATCAATTTTTCAGCATTTGACAGAACGACATGCTATTTTTCAGGTTGGGCCCAAAAAAGCTGAGCACTTAGATCATCATTAGAGTGCAATTTTACAGAACTCCCTCCTTTAATAGCTTCTGTGCATTTTCCGTTCCTGTGCATTGTACATCCCTCTGGCTGGTGATCTGGAAGACTCATTGGAATGCCTGATCATTTTTATTCTCTCTTTTCCCCCTTATATGTTTTTTATATACAGTCTATGGTTTTTCACTGCAGTTGCATGCATTTATTTACTGATAACATAAGAAAACACATTTAGAGCAGTTTGTCATTCCTTTATTACCCTGACCACAAATAATACTTTCTTATTGGCTGAAAGTGTTAGCTCCAGCCAACAGTTAAACACCTTTCTGAATGTCTTACCAAGGTATACAGTATTAAACTACAGTTAATCATAGCTACTTCTGATTTGTGCATACCTGCCAACACTCTTGTAATGTGCATGGACCTCAAGATTTATAATGAATAAGCATTATACACCAATCCAAGTTCTGGATGTTTGTCCAATGTCACCCAAGTTTCTATGAAACACAGTCCACGCACTACATACAATTTCAACCCACCTTTCATGGCAACCTGGCAACCCACAACCCGATTCAAGCGTAAGTGTATTTTTTTTGTTTTTTTTTATTTCAACCTTAGCCTTTTTATTTTTGTGTCTAAACAATAGAAAGGGGTCAAAACTTTAAAATTTTATGAAACAAAGGCTTTGCAAAAGTTTTATGAGAAAAAAAGCATTCAACATGTTTTTAACACCTTAAGGGTATATACACAATGCATTTTGGTGATAGACAAAACAAAACTGTGTTTGATTATAATGAAATCTCCACAGGGTACTTTTTAAGCTGGGAGATACAGCAAGGAGTAAAAATGAAACAAGGATATGGAGACAAATTCTGGAGGTGCCCCACAGACAATAATGGGAAAAGTTATTGGACAAAAGTTATTTTCGGATTCAGAGCTAAGAAACTCACCTTAAAATAAATATATATATATATATATATTACATATACACACACACACACACACATATACACACACACACACGTATATCTCTCTTCGTGAGTGTTGGATTCAGCCATTAAGTCAGAGTCAATGGGCCAAATCCAAAAAGTGTCACCTTATGGCATCATCTATTAAAATCTCAGTGCTCTGAACTGCAGCTTATGGAGACAGCTGTCTGTGTTTGTAGACTCTGATGTTACTATCCAAGATCACGAGTTTTACGCAGGGTGAAATCTATCCATGGGTGTGTTTTCCTTTTAAGAGGGGACTTCTATCGGTTTTCTACTCTGAGGCATTTCACTGCCACAGTCCTCAGTTTCAAACACATTACGTGTAGTTCGACATAAGAAATGTGCGGCTCACCATAGGCACAAAGCCACATCAAACCAATCTTTGCTGTGATGAGAAAGGCAGTGTGTCTCATTGGGGAAAACCAACAAACCATTAGCTCTTTGAGAAATTCATCAAAAGCCTCCTTTTTAACAACTCACAGCGATGGCATTGTAAAGTTGAGGTAATCTGACATTGAAATTGCTTTTGTGATTTAACTATGAATTGGTTTTAGTTCTCTGGTGGAATATTAGAAAGTACAATGATTGGACTAATCTTAGGAAAGTAACTGAGAGAGTCTATGTCTCTGCTGTTTTAATGATTAAAGAGTTTTAGCTGATTACTCTGTTGGGGAGAGAGAACAAAAAGATTCATTTTTTTGTATGCCACTGTATTTGTTCCCCCTGCGTGTATATGTGGTCGGAATAAATGTGATGAAAGGCGTTGTGGTTCATCTCTTTATCTCTTTTCACTCTCTCTTCTACTTTGTAGTTGAGATAGCCTTTGTAGCCTGGACATACGATGCTCAAGTGTTCTTAGCCGGGGCCTTAGAAGAGGAATGAATGGAAGGAATGTGATGGACATTTGTGCTACAGGATTGAAGTGATTCCCAGACAGAAATGGATTTTTAAGGATGGGAGTAGAGGGCATGGAATAGCAAGGGTAGGCTGCAAAAACCCTGCTGTTGTCTATCAGTTGTGACCACACTGTTAATAAGAAAATTATGATTTATTTCCCCCCATTGTGTTGACTATGAACTGTGTGGACATTACATTTTATGAGGTTTACAATCTGGAATAAATGTTCTCTTAAGATGATTTATTTATTCATGTTTTATTTATGAATTTTGTCCTAGGCTGTTGGGGGAACACATTACCATTCAACTATTTGTGAAAAAGGAAACATAATTAAGGTGTTTGTCACATTCAGTGTTTCATGGCCAAGTGTGATTGCAGTTTTTACTCTGCCAGCAGCAGGGCATAAGGATGGTAATGCTGGTCACTCAATTTATCTGTCCAACCTGTTCGTACAGATCACAATTATTTCAAAGGCTACTTGACAGATTGTCATGCAATTTGCTATGGGTTTTCATGGTCCCCAGAGGATGATGCTAATGTTTTTGGGGATTATATGACATTTCTCCCAGTGCCACCATCAGGTCAAAGTTCCAAATTGTACACAAGAAATATCAAAATGTTTTGGGCAGATGGCTTGGTGTTGTGGGTACCACTGGACTTTATAGATTAATTTATTTACTGTGTGACTGAAACGCACCTGTTCTCTGATCACTTCCCAGAAACACCTGGACTGTGTTGGGGCAGTCCAGGTGGTTCAGGTGGTAACAAAACTGCAGCTCACCTTTTGTTCTCTCTCTTTCCGCTCTCATCACCTTGCCTCTCGGACATGGGACAGAGGTCTCCTAGCTAAGTTAGCATCCGGAGCTATGACACACAGGGCCCTAATGGCCGCATGGCGCAAGTGCGGTTAGGGCGTGTCCGAATCCACTTTTGCTATTTTAACAGCAGAAAAAATGGTTGGTGCACCAGACGCATGTTCAAAACGGTTTGTACTTAGTCTCTTAATTAATCATGGGTGTGTTTTCGGCATAACATGAATTAAAGCAATCAGAGTTTTTTGTCCCATTCCCTTTAAAAGTCAAGTGCGGCTTGACCTGGCTTACTGCTATCATAATGGCAGATTTGCAGAGCCAGAAAAGAATTATTTTCAGCTGAAAAAACTGATCTGCTCGTGCGTGAAGTTAAAGCACTCAAGGAGATCATCTATTGCTGTGGTTCTCAAACTTTTTCTTGTCAAGGACCCCTAAACTGACACAGATTAGACCACAGACCCCCATCTGATAGGATTTTTTTCTTTTGTATGTTTTATCATAGAAAGTGTTTGCAACCCATGACCGAAATAGTCATACATTTTTATGGACCCCCTGGAGCCCCTTCAAGGA
Source organism: Micropterus dolomieu (assembly GCF_021292245.1). Lineage (NCBI taxonomy): Eukaryota > Metazoa > Chordata > Actinopteri > Centrarchiformes > Centrarchidae > Micropterus > Micropterus dolomieu. Next base: position 21,402,207 of record NC_060161.1, on the reverse strand, counting down.
CCCCTGGAGGTCCCTGGAACCCACTTTGAGAACCACTGATCTATAGCACCAGCACAATACCACCAAAGCTCCATGAGTTGAAGCAGACATGGGAGGACGTAGCAGTCAGTGTGTCCTTGCCTTCTGGTATTACTAGAATGGCCGCACAATGCCAAAAGCGGTACAATGATGTCAGGAGACGGGCAAAACAAAACTCGCCACTCACCGCAAGTAACAACTGGAAACGGGAGGAGGATCACCTACACTGACAATCTAACGTTAGCGGAGGACATGCTGTCTCTAGTGTGGGAAAGCATTAAGGGATTTGGGGGGCTAGAGGTGGGCGTTCAAGGTAATGCAATGATAACAATATATCAATGTGTCCAGGGCATGTAGGCTTCTTGGGAAAAGAGTTTATTTTACAATAACAGCTGCCTCGAAAAGCATGCAATAAATGAACTGTAATTCTGCTTGCTGAAGCTTGTGAGGCCTGTCCCAGTAGGCAGGATAAGGGTGTAGTTGTGGAGGGAGAAGAGACATTGAGGTCAAGAGGAGGCAAGGTGACTCTCACTGACCCTGAGGTTGTGGCATGTTGACACATATTGGGCAGTACAAAATGTCCTGTCTTTGAGTTTACAGAGTTGAAGTTACTTAAAGTTAATTCTCCTTATTTCATCAACTGTTTTACATTGTAGAAGGAAGTGCATCTCTGCATTTGCCTCACCTGTTTTTGGGTTTCCATGATTTTTTTGATTGCCCGTTTGTGGTCACTGAGCCTGTCCTTTGTCAGGACCTGTCCCTGCTTTCTATCTCTGACAGTAGAGAAATGTTCTGCCATCTATTTTAGGGCCACATAACATTCTGATCTGCTTCCTTCCACTGTTCCAAATAGGTTTCCTTGAACTGCGTTAAAGTTTATTTACTCTGATTGGTGTTTGAAAAGCGGTGATGTTGTGAGACTGATAAGAGTGTGTCTGAGAGGGGGGCAGCACTGCCTGACATCGGGTGCTCTTTTCTGGGCTCAGCTCTGGGGTTCGGAGAGCTTTGGAATGGAAAGTGTCTAGGGGGCTGGATTTAAGTTGATAAAAAAAAAAAAGAAATAATATTGGGTGCTCTCTTTTGAATGACAATTACCAGTGGGTACCTGCCTAAATACAGGCCTTTGTTGGTGTTTTTCTGTGTACATGTAAAATGGATCTGCAGGATTCTGCATGTAAAGATTCTGTGGGTTGCTATGACGACTGAATGGACCCCATACTAAACTAGCTTCTTCTTTTAATGCATTTACTGCTATGTTGAAACAACTGATGCGGTTATGGTTATGTGAAGGTACATAGATATAACTCATACTATGTTCAATGATATTATTTATGGTAAACTGGTATTTGTTTTCCTGACATCCGGGGCGTTTTTAAAAAAAATCATGATGATCATCATTTCCCCTTCTTTAAAGGTGGTGCCCCAAGGAACTAATTGTCAGGGGGGCTGAGTGCAACAGCAGACAAACTGAGGTGTGGACCCAAAATGTAGACACTGATGAGGAGGATTCAGTTCAAACCAAAGATTTGTTCTAAATGATAACAGTCGCTTACTGGGAAGATCAAACAAAAGGCAAGGCAATCCAAACTCAGCAGTAAAGTCCAAAAAAGGCAGAGCACAGAGTCCAAACACTGGTTAAATCCAACAAGGGCAAGGCAATCCAAAAACACATTGAATAATCCAGGAACATGGAAAACGGAGCACAAGGCAGAACACTCAACATAGACGATGACACCACAAGGACTTAACAGAACTGAGGGCAATATATACACAAGCAGGCAGGGCAATTAACACAGGTGAGACACATAAGAAATCAAGCAGACAGGAAACAAAGCTAGACAAAAACACATGAAACTGATCACTACAAAATAAAACAGGAAGTACAGCTAGCAACAATACAGAAGGACACGTGAAACCAAATACAACAGAGAACAAGCAATGATCAACTAACCAAACCTTAACAAGAACACAGAGTCAAAGGGTAAAACAGGAATGGACATTAAAATAACAGAAAAATACCACACAAAAACCCAATAGCATTACACTAATCTTTATGGAGGAACCATTTTAATTCCAACAGTGTCATGAATATCTGTTCGGCTTGGCTTAGTAATTGTCTCCATTTAGTGTTAGCAAACTCACAACACTAACATAGACTAAATTTAAAGGTTTGGTGACACCTGAAGTTGCACAACATCCTCCCAGATCCATTCTTCATATATGCTTGTAATCTATCTACTGTACAGATGGTGAAGCCCCTGAGGCAAATTTGTGATATTGAACTATATAAATAAAACTGACTAAATTCACTGACTGTGTTTCTGCATGTTTATAGCCAGTGTTTTATGATTGATGACTAAATAATAAAGAAAACCACTTGGCACTGGATGTTGTCATTGAATGTAAATGGTATTCTGCAGAATCACCCAATATAAATCAAATTCCTGGGGAGACTGAGCTGCCATTTTTGAAACTTCATTAACTTTTCTCAAGTGCCATCCTTTAATCTAAAATAAAAAAAACATGATACTCTACAATTTAATAGGTAGATTGTCATGTATTGTACTGAACAGATGAATGCACCTCAGCGGGTGAGGGGATAAACCAAAGTTCAAGGCACCAACCTCTAGAAGTCAATAGGTGAAGACATAAAGATTTGACTGCCTTTTAGATGTAAATGGCCTGCTCAGACACATGATGTACAATTCTTACATCTTTTTAATGAATTATATAATCTGTCGTTTTATAACTTCACTGTGACAGTATATTGTCAGCATATTCTAAACTTTGGCAAAGAAGACAGTCTATCTCAATATACAGAGGATTTTCCAGAATATATTGGGTGTTGAAACACCCTGCACTCAGGTGTATGGATGGACCTGTCAGCTGTGAAGAGATACCACAATGACATTTTCATTTTTGGTCTGTTATTTCACCTCATGAGACACTTGACTTATGGCAAGACAAGTTTTTCACTATGACACTTCAGCTGACAGAGAATTGGCTCATTAGCTTTGGTTGCTTTTGTGACATTTCTGCTTCATAAACTCAGACAAATGTATGTATAGAGTGCTTAAGCAAATGGGTTCATCGCAAAGTGCTTTTTTGGAACAACAAAGGCCACTGATTATTGATAAATGGGACATGAACATTTTAGCTTCATTACATGACCAACAGAAATAAGCTAAGGCAAAGAAGGCAGAGAGAAATGATTATATCTGCAAAACTTAAGGAGCAGAAGACATTTTACTCTTATTTTTTCTTAAACCTACAGCACTGCATGCACAGTATGTATTAAATTAGTATTCCCACACTTTTGTTTCAGCATTTAATATAATGCTGATCTTAATAACTGAATCAAGGTTTAAAAAGTGAATTTGAAAAGTTAATGTGGAGCTATAGTGGGACATTTTTGAATCTGTCAAACTTGTAAAAGAAAAATTGTGATGTGGGAAAAAAAATTCAGAACTGCTTCCAAACTTAATGCAGAGTTAAATCTGTTTTCTTGGTGAGGAGAGCCTCACCAAGAAAACAGCATCTGTCAATTTTTCAATGTTTACATTTTAGTGGCCTCTTGCAATCATCAAAATGATGAGTTTTCCCTAACATAAAAGCATCTTTGTTCCCTTTTAGCCATGAATACAATTTCTTCTATCTTTTACTGAGTAGTTTTAGTTGCCTAAACTAAATCAAACTTAAACTATAAGGTGAAAGATTTGCAAACATTCACAGAAATATTTTTTGGAATGGTGATTTGTTTTGTTTTTTGGAAGGCCCTGAAAAACTATGTAGGGGCTTAATCTGAAAATGATAATATTATACCATACAATACAATACATTTTAGAATGTGTGACAATTCTATCAACCTATATACCCCTCCTTTTTTCATTCAGGGGTGCCTTTCCCAAAAGCATCGTTGCTAACTACTGTAGAAACTTCCTTAGTTGGAACTATACAGTTGCGACGCAACTGTTTCCCAAAACCCTAGGTTTCCTTCGTTGCCGCTGGAGAGACCACGTGGCTTGGTCTGACCTCGGTGAAGTTGGCTCGACGAAAAAGCTTAAAAATGGAACTTGGTCGTTCCTGAATTAGTCCAGTGTAACTTAACGGACTGATAACTTTAACAAAACAAAAGAAAGAAAGAAAATAAAACAAACTGAGGGGCAGATCGATGTCGCGGCACTTCGCGTGTGTAGCTTCAAGCGAACGAAGGCCTGTTGCTGGTCGACTCTTTGGGTGTCGCCGGACGCGTGCCGAAGCGTCCAGAGGGCAGAGCGAGCCGAGAGAAAAGAGCGAGCGACGTCGCGTGTCGCTCTTTTGTTGCCTGGGTCGTGGTTCCCCAGAGGGCGTTTCAGGTTTCCCGAGGGACTGCCTTTCTAAACTTAATGTCTAAAACAAAAGAAATCTATTTGCGCGTATTATAATCAAATATTTTCCACAATCGAACCTCAATGGTCAAACGGTTGTAACGTTCTAAGTTAAGCATTTGGTAACAGGAAAACAATTGTCACATTATTGGTCAGGATATTTATCAATTTAACGGCATTTCCAACGATGGTATGTAATACTTATTTCGTCCACTTGGGGGAGCTCAGGTTACATGAGGAAAGCTTAGATTAATCCAAGATCATCTCTCCTTAGGAACCGGGGAATTTAGTTATTCATCCTCAAGTTCAAGTTGGCGATTAAGAGTATAGTAAGACATTTCTTTATCATCATTTCTAAAGGAATTTTGTAGGAAAGTATTATGAACAAGCATTGATTATATTAGATGAGGGAGTGTCTTGCTGAAAATAAAAACACTGCAAAAGTAACTTATTTAGATTCTTTTCAGCACTAATATCAACAACAGATAGCAACAACATGTTAACATAACTACTCAAATAGAGGCAAACGTAATCAAGTAACTAAAGATTTAATTAAACTTAATTAAATGCTTTGAGTCTTTGGAGACTCCAATCTTTGGTTATTTAAAGTTCGGCTTCCTGGGTTATGTCACAACTTGGTGAGACAGGGGTATCCCTTTGATGGGGTAATGAAACACAGAGCAAGGTCAGTTGCCACGGTTACATGTGTGTGGGGGGCCCAGTTTTGATAGGCTGTTCAGGGAAATGCTAATCACTGTTTCGTGTCCCTTTGTCAGTTTAACAGTCAGGCCCTACTTTATCAGCTTCGGAATCAAAAAGGTGCCAGTTTTATGGTCAACTGCCCAGGCATAGCACTTAAAGAAAGCAACTTTCACCCCCCCTTCCGTTGGGGTCTCCCCAGCAGTCCGTTGAAAGTTGATCTCCAACCCCCCCTGCTCCCCTCTGGGAGAGGAAAAAGGAATTTGGACAACTTTATTCAATATAAAATGCACAAATCCACACCGTTGTTTCACTACAGCTTATTACCCACAGGCCCGAAGAACAGAAGAAGACTACCAATCCAGAAAGTACTGTTACACTACGTTGGTAACTTACATGGTACGATCCATCATTATGCGACACAAGTGTTGGCTTCCTCCTAGCTCTGGCAGTCACATGAGGAGGAGTAGGAGGGCGAAAGGGTAGTGCCCCGACAAGGTGATGAGCGAAGGGGCCGGTGTGAGTGATGTGCCTATATCAGTTGGTCCTGAGGGTGCCTGACTGTTGACACGGGGAGGTCCCTTCATAGACTTTCGATCTGCTATGGTGAACAATCCACGTCCGTTATTGTGCATTCCTACAGTTTAACAGGATATCCAATGGCAAGTCTGGGTCCCTTCCATGAACAAGAAAGAAAGGGTAAAATCCAGTGCTTGACTGAACACCCGAGTTGCAGGCAAGCTCGAACTGTGGCCGGTACTGATCCCATTCACCACCACCTTGTGTAATGTACTTAGCAAGTTGATCTTTCAGTGTCCTGTTCAGTCTCTCTACCATACTGTCTGACTGGGCATGGTATGGTAATGTGCATGTTTTGGTGATTCCAAGTGAGCTGCAAAGATGCTTGATGAGGTCTGCTTCAAACTGGTGACCTTGGTCCATTTGAATTGACTCTGGCAAGCCATGCTGTCTTATGTAGTCCTCGAAAATGCACTTTGCCACGGTAGTAGCAAGCTGGTCTTTCAGTGGAAAAAGGTTAACATAGCGTGTGAAATAGTCCATTACTATCAGAGTGTACAGCTTACTTAGGTTAGTGATAGGTAGCACAGTGATATCTGCAGCAGTTTTTTGAAATGGCCTCTTTGCCTGGATTGGCTGCAGTGGGGCTCTTTCATGGGGAGTTGGGTAGCCCCGTGTTTGACATGGCAAGACCTCAGAACAAAACTTATAAATGTCCCTGGCCAATAACAGATGCATCTGGCTCTTTACAATGTGTGCTCTGCACTCAAATGACCACTGAACTGATTTCCATACAAACCTGTCAAGGCTGTGGGGATGAGATCTGCTGGATGAAGAACTTGTAAGTTTTCAGGTGTGTGAGAGCTTTTTTTGACTTTTCTGAAAGGAATCCCCTGTCGGATGATCAGTTTGGGACACTCATGCCAAAGCTTCCTGAGTGTGGGGAGTGTTTGAGGCGACCCAGTGGTGGTCTATGAGCGTCGTCCTTTAGCCATGCAATGACTGTACTGAGACATTCATCCTCATTTTGCTGTTCCCGCAGTTTTCCCAAGTCAATTGACAGTGTGTGGCTGAGTTTAGGGATACCTCCACATACAGATGTTGTCACATCTGTATGTGGAGGTGATGGTAGAGATGACACATTACTGTCCAGACTGCCCAGAGCTCACGGTCAAAGGTGGGCCACCTTCTTTCAGGAGGCTTGAGTGTGTGTGGCATAGGCAATAACATGTTCTTTGTTGTCTTGATGCTGAGCCAGCACAGCACCAATGCCTTCCTGTGAAGCATCTGTGTACAGCAAGAAAGGCTGTGTAAAGATGGGATGTGCCATAATCGGTGGATGAGTGAGAGCGTGTTTCACTGACTGGAAAGCATCCTCACAGTTGACAGTCCATGTGAATACTGCTCCCTTTTGTGTGAGAGCATGTAGTGGAGCAGCAATGAAAGAAACGTTTTTGACAAACTACGGCAGTAGGAGCACAATCCGATAAATGCTCTCACCTCGATGGTTGTTCTGGGCGTTGGCCATACACAAACCTTTTCAATGTTCCTCGCATCTAGTTTGAGTGCCTGATTGAAGACTATGTGTCACAGGAAGGTCACTTGTGTTTGACCGAGCTGGCACTTCCTGGCTTTCAACTTGAGACCAGCTGAGCGAAACCAGCTGAACACTTCCTCAAGGCTCTGTAGGTGATCTAAAAAAAAGAGCCACTGAACACAAGGACATCATCCAGATAAATCAAACAGTCCTTCCAGTGCAGGCCATGGAGCACCAGCTCCATCAACCTCTGAAACATTGGTGGGGTGTTGGTCAAGCCCATAGGTTGAACTTGAACTGGTACAGAGCACTGCCTGTACTGAATGCTGTTTTCTCTTTGTCATGCGGCTCAAGCTCAACCTGCCAGTAGCCACTCAATAAGTCCAATGTGCTGAACCAACATGCACCTGATGTGGCAGTGGATATGAGGCTCTGGAACAGCCTGCCTGAGGAAATCCAGTCAGCTGAGTCAGTGAACTCTTAAGTCCCTTCTTAAAACCTACTTTTATAGAAGAGCCTTTCCCGATTTTATTTGATTTTATTTTTATTCTACTTTATATACATTTTATATTTATTTTAAAAGGATATTTTAGTCTCTTAAGTGTTTTCTTGTTTTTAGCCTGTAATTGTTTTTATGTGTTTTATTGTTTTTACACTTGTGAAAGCACTTTGTAACTAGTTTTTGAAAAGTGCTCTACAAATAAAGATGATTATTATTATTATTATTATTATTATTATTATTATTATTATTAACAAAGCTTTTGTCTCTGTTTGTCAGTAAGTCCTGACTGGTTGAGGTCGACATCTGGTAATGACTGTTGAGGAGAGGGTTTTGTCCATCGATAGGTCTACTAGATTTATTTATAATATATATAATTTTTGTTACAGAGTATTTGACTTATTGATTGATGTTGGGATGCAAAGTCAATTTCAACAAATAAAGCAAATAAATAAATACATTGCCTACCCCTTCTTTAGTTTTTATAATGACACATAATGAGGCCCAAATTAAACAAGCCAGGTCCCACTGTTTCAGAGGCAGAAACCAGCAAGATTAAACCAAAAACGAAGGGAATGAAAACTCAGACAGACCCAGAGAACAATACAATCTCCAAAAATGTTTTTACTGAAACCTTTACTAACCCTAGTCTCGAACCTTTTGGACTCTTGTTATGTTTCTTTGTCGCATTCTAAACACTACACCACAAAAACAAGCTTTCCACTGGCAAACCACTGGGATGCTTTTATTATGAAGAAGGTAGGGATAAGCAATTACACCACTCTCTGGATCTGTTCAACAAGTAAAATGATCTGTATCCATATATGTACTTGGAATGGGCGGGGCTTAATCAAGATGTGGGTGGGACTAACCAATTGTCAGAAATTGGCATGGGTTGATCAGATGTTCCTATATTTATTAAAAAACTTTTTTAAACATTCCTCTATTTATAGTTTATTGGAAAACAGACATTGACACATTTTAATCGTAAAAACTACATTATCTGTACCGGATATTTGTTTCAACCAAGTTCTCACTCAACCCTAGAAGAAGGTATAGGAAATGCAATGTGTTTGTCACCAAGTTAGCGCAGCTTCATTAGCTGTTCTATTTTTAAGTAAAAACAGGTCTAATCAACAGAAACAGCTGCAGTGAGCTAAAAAGGGCTGTAGGCTACAGGCTTATACGCAGAGTTTTTTATTAGGATACCTCTAACATGTTTTCAAGGTAACCGTGATGTGTGGTGCCTGTGAGAAAATACTCGCAGAGACTGGCTGCTCGCGGCCGTTCACGGCAGGGCTTCCCACAGTGGAAAAACCCTAATTGATTGGTCCCACAGTATCTTTTAGTAAGTCGACAGTTTCTGTAAGTTTGAATGGGGAAATTGTAAGGAGATATGGTAATGCTTCAAGATGGCGCCGTGGAGGGTGGCAGCCTCTGGATTACGCTCCGCAGTGCTTTTTTGTGTTTTTGATTATTAACTTTGTTTTCTGCCGTCCCTCTCTTGTAACTTTTACCAGAGAAGAGCTCTTAAAGAGGAGGTATTATGCTTTTTGGCCTTTTCCCTCTTCTTTTTTGAGTTATATACCTTTTTTGGGAATGTAACAGGTTTGCAAAGTGAAAAAGCCCAAAGTCCACCCCAAAGGGAGTTCCCATGTAATAGGTTTGCAAAGTGAAAAAACCCAAAGTCCACCCCAATGGGAGTGCTCTGAACTGCTTGAAAACAGCTTGTTTGTAGTCCAGCCGTTCCCCTGTGACGACACAGGGATGAAAGCTAAATGCACGTCATATAACGCTCGGCAAGTGGCTATTCCGACACGCCCTCAAAAAAAACGGTGCAAAAACACTGAGCTGGAGCATCCACCTCTCCTCTCCCTTCCAAACATTAGCTACCCTCCAGGCAGTCAATGGACATCAAGTTGTTACTGTGATGTAGAGACAGAGCTCGGTTATATTTTATATCTTTATGGATGAAAGATTATTTTGTTACAGATTAATAACTCACCACTCTGAAATGCTTGCTCCAGTCCATGTTGCCAAGCTGGTCGGCAACAAGTAGCCTACAGCAGAATGGAAGCTGTTTACCGGCTTCTCACTGACTCGCCCTTCTCTGCTTCTGATTGGCTAGTAGTCCTTAACTAGGAACTGCGCATGTGCAACTCCCAACAAAGATCAATTAGAGACAAGATGTATCACTCCATAGCTAAAATGAAGTTTTCAACACAGGGTGAAAAGAGGAGCTGCAGCAATGTGCAGTATGAAAATAAATATGGTGTTTTTTGAAAATTAAACGATGTGAACCTGTTCTGGTACAACTCCTAAATAGGATTTTGAACCTGAAAATGAGAATAATACCACCTCTTTAAACATTTCAACTACTCACACTATTCCACCACTCCTTATCAAACCTGGAACTTTCCAGGAGTTATTAGTTGGAGGAGCGGCAGCTATCCTCCAGAGACGCCGAAGGGGAAAGCATACAGTCAACTGGTCAAACTGAGACAGCGGGGTTTTCGCACTGCGTTCCCCTCTATCCACCTGCCGAATGTCATGCTCTCTGGTCAACAAAATGGATGAACTGCTGCTCCTCAACAGAACTAACTCGGACTTCTGCAGATCTGCTGCCCTCTGTTTTACCGAATCCTGTCTCAACGAGTACATCCTGGACAGCGTACTTTACCTACCGCGATTTAATCTTTTCTGGGCGGACTGCCTAACGGAGCTCACGGGAAAAACAAGGGCAGGCGGACTCTGTTTCTATATAAACGAAGGTTGGTGTAAAGATGTCACAGTGTCAAAGAAATCATGCAGCCCTCACTTAGAGACATTATTCATAAACTGTAAACCCTTTTATTCACCATGGGAGTTTTCCTTGTTTGTCCTGCTGTCTACATTCCACCTCAAGCCTGTGTTAGTGAGGCGTTACTACACCTGGTTGACCAGATAACTACGTGGAGAAAAAACATCCAGATTTTCTGCTCATTGTTCTCGGGGACTTCAACAGAGCAAACCTCAGCCATGAACTTCCAAAGTACAGACAGCATATTAAGACTAACATACTGGACCACTGCTACACTACATTAAAGGACGCCTATTGTTCTGCTCACTGTCTGGTTCATCTTATCCCAACATACAGGCAGCAACTGAAATCTGCTAAAAATGTTGTAAAGAGTGTAAAAACATGGACCGAGTCAAAGCTGGATTTACAGGCCTGCTTTGACTGCACTGACTGCCGTCTGAGTCAGCCTACAGACGGAAGGTTGATCAGCTGGCTCTCTGGTGCGGCTAGAACAACCTGGAGATTAACACGCTCAAAACTGTGGAGATGATCGTGGACTTCAGGAGGAGCCACCCAACTCTGCCCCCCATCACCATACTCACCCTGTGTCTGCTGTGGAATCCTTCAGGTTTCTGGGATCCAGTATATCCCAGGACCTAAAGTGGGAGCCCAACACTGACACCATCATCAAGAAGGAGCAGCAGAGGATGTACTTCCTGCGCCAGCTCAGGAAGTTCAACCTGCCTAAGGAGCTGCTGATCCACTTCTACACAGCCATCATCCAGTCTGTCCTCTGCACGACCATCACTGTCTGGTTTGGATCTGCCACCAAAAAGGACAGGAGCAGACTACAACGGACAGTCAGGACTGCAGAAAAGATCATCGATGCCAACCTGCCTTCCATACAGAACTTATCCTTTTCCAGAGTCAGTAAACGGGCAGGAAACATCACTGCAGATCCATCTCACCCCAGACAAAACCTGTTCCAACTTCTCCCCTCTGGTAGGCGCTACAGAGCACTGTACACCAAAACCAACAGACTAAGGAACAGTTTCTTCCCACAGACCATCTCTCTGATGAACAGCTGACTCTGACTCACAGAGTCAGGAACAATTCCTGTGCAATAACCCAGTAACCCTGCCTCTATTCAGCCACTTGTTGGCTACTACTACTTATCATTAAATTAATTTATTCTTCATTCTCTATTTCAGAGCTGTTCATACTGTTCATATTGTATATACTGTATACCAAATCCACCTACCTCATGTACATAACGGCTGTACATAATACTTATTTATTCCAGCATCCTTTGCACTAATCACACTGTGTACATGTATGCCTGTATGTGTATGTGCACCTCTATATCACATCCACCTCTGACATGTACATAATAATAACAATAATGGTAATAATAATTTACTCCTGCATCCTTTGCACTTTGCTCATTGCACTATTGTCTCAATTTGTCTCTTTTGTTTATAGTGTGTATATATGTGTTCTCTATACTGTAGCCTGTGTTTGATTTTATTACTGTATTATTGTGTTATTGTATAAGTAAGCACATCGTGAGCATTTTACAATCTAGAGTCAAATTCCTCGTATGTGTACACATACCTGGCAAATAAAGCTGATTCAGCTGTGTGTGTACCCTGTTTGTAGTTTATAGTTGGCCCTCTTAAAACGATTAAAACAGTACTAGAATGGATGAAGTAAACTTTCTTATCTTTAAACATTTGCTGATGGAAGAACAGGAACTGTTTCTTATATAAAAAAATGGAATGCAACTCCCAAACCTCTTTAAGTAATGGCTTTTTGATATTTTCAGTGGGAGGTAGCCTATGTATTCTCAGTGTGATGAAACACTATTTGTGTCTTTAGCTTCAAGTTTTGTCCATCACATGAAGCAAAAATTCCCCAAAAGTGTGTGATTACATTTCTCATTAGCAAAGTTGCCCTCGAAACTTTCAAACAATTTAGTCTAGAGGCCATCTTGCTAAAATATCTTTGCATGAGAGAATACCAAAATGGGGAAAACACTGCCACAACAGAATGTTCCCCTATCTCTATCTCGTTACGACTGCTCCTATCAATCCATTCATTTGGAGATAATTAAAAAGTTGCCAAAATAACAGTGTTCAAATCTGTGGGCCAGAGCCATTAAAGCGTTTTCTCCCTCTCTCTCCGCTGGTGCAGCTGCCAAGCGAGGTGACACTCCAAAATGGCCAGCTGTTATCAGCGCACTCCACACCAGTTGGTCTCAATGCTTTAGAGAATTTGTTTAATAAGATTTTTTCCCCCTAAAACCGCCATTTCCTTCCCTTTGGCCCGTGCCAAATTTGTATTTGGATAAGGAAGACCAGGAAAACCCAGGAATTTAAATGCTGTTACTATGAAAATGCTGAAAATCCCTCCGTCTAATGAGTTGTCAATGCCGGCAGGATGGGTGAAGTGTGAAGAGTTGTTGCTTGTATTCTGTGTATTTAAGACGGGCTGGCCGGCTGTCTGTATGTATCCACCAAAGTGTGTGTGGACACGAATGAAATGAAGTAAGGCAGCGCCAAACAAGATCCAAGGACATTTTCTCTTTAAACTAAAAGCCGTTTAGAGTAAGAAATTAATGTTAAAGATCAATAATTTTTCTGACTAGGAAACCCTTGAGGTTAGATTAAATAAAAAATGTTGAACCAAAGAAAAAAAACCTCTCCTTTATTGATGTAAGCTCATCACACATTGCTCACTCAGGCTCGCAGACTGTTATTTTGCGTGCCTTAAAGCCAACAACATTAAATGGGCCTTTAGCAGATTTGGGACAGAGCTGAAATGGAGTTGACCTAATCAGCAGCAGTTCAGAATGAATGAAATGGTGGAAAACTCTCCCAGTGTCAGGGCTTGCTAATTAAAGACGTCCATCAGTGGGGTTGTTCCTGCCAGCACGTCCGCCGTTGCTGACTGTGGCTGAGTGGCAGCAAAAGTGTTTTGCTTTTATTATATTCCAAAAGAGACACAGTTAAAGTGTAATTACGAATGTAAGCATGGGCGACACACATCACATCACACACACGGGAGAGATTGGCTGAGTTTTTCCTCTATGCTCATGTCAGGCTTTAATTACTTTCCAGGGAAAAAAACAAACGCACAAATCATGCTAGCAAATCCCCATTCCTTTTACAAGATTCCAATTCCCCCACTGCTTCTCACCCTGGAGCTAGAGCTGGGCTGCTTTGTTAAGTAAATCCATAAAAGTGTGCTCACCAAACATAAAGCCAGTATCGCACTGAACAGACAGAGTTTAATTTGGGAATTCTTGGAATTCTGACTTCACAAATTAAGATAAATCAACACGTAGTGGACCAGCCAGTGTGTTTTAATTATTTTATGCCAAAAAGGGGACTCACTTTGTGTCCCCTGAGAGAAAGGTGAGATTGGTTATTTTACCCAAGGGGGCCTCCTCCCAAGATTTGGCCTCAGCTTTGGGGTATAGAAATACGCCTGCACAAGCTCAAACAGACATAAAGACTACAAACTGTGTATTCTGAGAGACATCCTAGACACCCTGACCATAAAAGGTGTCACGCCGACGCTCCCCAGGACGAGCCAAATGGCAGGGTAACCATGCCAACCATGCCCCCCTTTCCAATTACTCCAAACATCAAAGAACCCCTTTCTTTCAGTCCTGGTTCTATACCCCACCAAAGAGCCATTAACATGGACTCTTAACCTGCCCCCTCCTTCTCACGCAGATATACGAAACTGATAAGAAAGACAGACACCAGAGAAGGACGCTGCCCCGAATTCCTTTGTGTGGACAAATGAATATTGTCTCCTTATAAACTTGCCTATTACCTTGTTTTAATTAAATAAATTTTTATTAAATGAAACTTTAAGTTACTTACGTTACCACGTTAATCTGAGTAGCTATATTACCATGTTGTTGCTGTTAAAAAGAAGAAAACACAAATAAGTTAATTTTGCAGTGCTTTTTAATTTTCAGCAATGATCACTGATGTTACGATGGTGTGGTGTGGGGACAGAGAGGACCCAAACGCCTTGGGAGGACGAGGGTGAGTGAACCTGGGAGGGAAACAGACAGAAAGACGGGGTTAGTGACCCTGCGGGGACAAAGCACAGGGAAATAAACAAGATGCTGAATGAGTGCGCAAGCCTGAGAGGTCGAGTGGCACCGGGTTTGGAGCAACGACAATCAAGCGAGGATGGAGTGGAGAGCCGGGGTTCAATGGTTCTCTCGTGGAACCCGTGTCCCCCCACAGGACAAATTAAGTACTACAGGTCCCTGTTTTTGTAATGTCTCTCCTCCTGTTTAATGTATCACTCTGTATTTTATGGTTCGTATAATTAGGGCCCGAGCACGACCGTGTGAGGTCCCTATTGAATTTGCTCGGATTAATTTTTTTTTTTTTTTTTTTTTTTTTTCTTTTTTCTGCAAAGTAGGCTCAACAGACATGGCCTAAACATTCTCGAAAACTCACCAAAATTTGCAAACATGTCAGAACCGGTGAAAAATTTCGTATTCTACAAGTTTCGCACATGGGCGTTGCAAAATGACTCGCTAGCGCCACCTAGAAAATTGGAAAAAATTAGCCCCTCGTTCACGTTCATCCTACATGTACGAAATTTTCTGGGGACATGTATCATATCAAGACGCACAAAAAAGCCTCAAGAACCCATAGGCTAAAATCAACAGGAAGTCGGCCATTTTGAATTTTACGGCCATTTTTGGATGATTTACACACTTCGTACTTTAACGAACTCCTCCTAGGGATTTAGTCGGATCGACGTCAAATTTCTGCTGTGCCTTCTAAAGGCATTGACGATGAAAAGTTGTGCTATTTGCGCGTTTTCGTCAATGGGCGTGTCCGTGGCGTCGATGATTCGCTATGAAACAGGAAGTTGTTGTAACTTCAGTGTACATGCTCACATCTGGACCAAACTGTA
>NC_060161.1:21332264-21386736 GCF_021292245.1 Micropterus dolomieu | reverse complement strand
CTCTCTCTCCTCTGCTCCTGAGCCCAGCCAACTACCTGCACCTGCAACCCATCATCCACCTCGTCAGCCTGCCACACCTGCCAGTAATCAACCTCATCCCAGCCTGTATTTCAACCCCGGTTCTCCACACCATCCTTGCTTGATCGTCGTTGCTCCATTCCTGGTGCCACTCCTGTGTTCAGGCTTCCTCGTTTCTTGTTTTTTCAAACTTACCCTGTGCCTTGTCATTGTCTCCCCCTAACCTTGTCTCTCTGTCTGTTTCCCTCCCAGGTACACTCACCCTCGTCCTCCGTTCGGCTGGGCTCAACCACTGGCCCACTCCCCTTCGGACCTCCCTCTCGGCGTCCTCCCTGTTACCCAGCCTCTCCTCGCTTCCTTGGCCCCTGTGTTCCCCGGCTCCCTGGCCCCCGGTCTCCTTGGTTCCCCGTGCCAGTACTTCCCCGACGTCCTCCTCTCCCTCCACTCCAGTCCCTCTCACCCTTTTTCCCCCAATAAACCTCCTTCCCTCTGAACGCTGCATTTGGGTCCTCTCTGTCCACACACCACACCCCGTAACACCCTGGATGTTGGGAGCTGAGTTCAAAACATGTGGCCTCAGAGATAACAAGTACCAAGACACAAAGCTACAGACACGGTTCAGCAATGTTGCAGAGAGGTGGCAAGAGAATCCTGATCCTGGTTCAGTGGAGTCATAATGCAGTCATAGATTTCACAGTGAACTACACTAAAACTACAACCCGAGAACAGATAGGAAAAAAGGTTTGCCAGGATAATATTTCTAAATTCCATACATTTTTGTTTCCATTTGGCAGGTGAAATTTTTTGTTTGTTGTTGTAATATTTATTTCGGCCACAAGAGGCTGAAGTGGAACACTACTATGTTGTCTTCCAGGTAAATTTAAATTATAATCTATACACTCGAAACAGAAGGTACATATGTTGTGTTTAAGTTATGTAAAATTACTGTCCCGTCTTTCTTTCGGCTATAAATGCATTTTAATTGGCGTGCAGAATCCATGCTGTTAAAATTAATGTTTTTATTTCAGTGCATTCCCATCCTAATAAAAATTTAATTTAAATTATAATTTTTTTTTTTTTTTTTACAAACCTAGATAAGGTAATAACTCTCTTTATCAAACAAAAAAGAAACACATAAAATAAATAAAAGAATATTTGAACCCAGTGGGAGTGTGGGCCTACCTCAATTTCAGATTTATTTTTTGGCTTCTCTCCTTCTGGGTCAAATCAACCAAGCCTGATAGTGATTCCGCCTGGCTGCAGATGGAGACATTGTGATTTGTTGCTCTACATCCTTAGCGGCACATTTGTTTCTCCACTACCTTTGCCTTTAAATTATACAAAGGATAACCCAATTGTTCCATATAATTATTTGTTTGGTTGTACTGTAAACAGACACACCAGTTGTTTTTTTGTTGTATCTCTGACAAATTGCTTAATAATAGCCCTCAGTGAGGGAACCCAGCAGCGGGAGCCGGGAGTGAGCACCCCCCTCTCCAAGACCGACGGAGGCCAGTTTGACCACTGGAAATACAGGATGAAGGTGGTTTTCTTGCCGGTTTGGCTCTTGTCACCCCGGGGCTGAGTCAGCTAATGAGGCTGTGTTCGGGCCTGTTCATGTCGTGTTCACTGGGAGGCTACCCGCAGTCATTCTCCCACCCTTGACCTGCCTAGACACGCAAAAGTGACTTTTTGCGTGAAATAAATACGCTTGTCAAGCATGTATATATGATGCCTGAGATGAGAACAGGCATCATATAAAAAAATTTAAACATCAATTTTTTATTTCATGAGAATGGGATATTTTATTGGTAGGTAGGCCTAGGTAGATTTATTTTGTCAACATAAAACAGGTTATAAAGTGGAATTGAGTTTGTAACTCCCCTCTGCTACAGGAGTGCTGAGGATGATTTGAGTTTAAAAGTCTGATAGCTTGGGGGGAAAAGCTGCTCTGCAGTCTGGTGGTGTAGCAGCAGAAACTCTTCCCAGAAGGCATCAGGGTGAACAGGCTGTGGCTGGGTGGGTACTGTCCTTTATCCTTTGGGCTCTGCGTAAGCACCTCACCTCACTGATATCTTTGATACTCTCTTGTCTTTATTTGCGTATTTGGTATTGAAGTAATCCAAAAGTAACTTGGTACTTGGATTACGTTACTGATTACAGTAATTTGTCTGGATTACATTTTTAAAGTAATCCTCCCAACCCTGCTCCTGGGTTTGAGTTAAAAGGTGCTTAGCAGAATGTAATGCTGCATTCCAGGCAACTCAGATCTGGGAAATTTCCGACCTCCAACTACAAAAACTATCCTGGAACGCCACTTGAAGTCGGATTTCCTACTTGTGAACTTGGAGGAAAAATATGTACCCCGACTTCACAAGTAGCAGCTGAATTACGTCACAAAACAATGTCAGCACTCATGGAAGCACAAATTGTAAATGGTCAACCATAAACTAAAAGGCAACAAAAAGTATATTTGCATGTATTTAAATTGAAATAATACATACGATCATATAGTAAAACCTGTTCTGGATGTACATTGGTGTAGAAATATGTTATTATTACGTAGCTGGCTACAGTAAAGAATCTCATAAAGTCATCTTCTCTGCATAAAAGTTATTGTTAAAAATGCCAAAACATTAGGAAGTGTAACCTACAACACTGACTGACTTGAGAGTTACCAACTGATGTAGCTAGAGGAATGCTTTGATGTCGGAAGTTTCAACTGGGAAATATCCCAGTTCTGACCGGTCTTGTACGAGGCATTAGTTTAAGAGAGGCCTCCAATTCGTTTATGTAGATGCCTATCACGTTTCTAAAATTGTGATTGGTTAAGGAGTGGGCCTAACAGGCAGAGCAGATCGGAGTTACGGGTCAGCCTGCTGCTGGCAGTGTGTGTTTTTCTCTGGAGGAAACTTGGCGACAAGCTGCAGAATACAGAAAAGTACAATTTAATCAATATACAGACAGTCATAGCCTGGCTAGTTTATAATACATTTGTCACACTGCTACACAGTTTTGTATATTGTACTGTGTGTGAGAGCTGTACTAGTCTGCAGAGAGCAACATGTTAGCACCATCGCTAACAGGAAGCTCACGTCAAACAGACACTGTCCTACTGACAGTGCCTGCGTGACCTGATAAGCACCTTTGGCTTCGAGGGAGACCGTCCTGTGACTGTTTCATCTTCATCTTTCTGGGAGGATTGCAAAACATGAGAACAGATGGAGTCACCTGGATGATAGACCTCAGTTGCCCAAAACAGGCGACCCATTCAGCAGCATAACAAACAGGTGGAAGAAAGCAGCTATGAACTCAGTGACAGTCGTAACTGGTATTATCTGACCTCACCGTAACGTTTATTAAACTCAGTTTGGGCAGACTCTCTGAAAAACAGAATCATCCAGAAGTTTGCCCAGAGGAAAAAACGCAGTGCCGCCTTTCTCCTCAGGTGAGGCCTCAGCTCTGGTGAGTGAAAGCATCTTTCATTGTCCTGACTCTGCTGCTGGTCCCTGCATGGGCAAATTGTTGTGCTGGACCAGTTGAGACTAGGCTACGGATTATGGTTTTTGTCATGATGTTGTTGTCATATAGCTGCTTTCATGCTGCTTTATTATTCGGGATTATTATGCCAATATGCCGGCTCGCTGCGCTGTATGAAAGGTATGGAGCTGGGAATAGGATATATATATTGGCATTCTTTCCGTTTTGATTGCGGGATCTCTGAGGAAAGCGGCTATAGAAAGGGTCCCTCAATCCCTAAAACGTTGTCTGTGCACATTGTAGTTGATTTCAGTGGTGTTGACCTCACTGTTGTTTGCTTATGGCCCTGTAGGCTCATTTGTTTTGAGCTTGGTTGTGTCAGTTTAAATATTGCATTTTTAATATAGGTTTGTGACAGTGGCGCTCTCTCTCTCTCTCTCTCTCTCTCTCTCTCTCTCTCTCTCTCAGTATTGTGTATTGTAGTTTTACTGGCATTTATGTTTTGAAACCATTTTTTAAAAAGTAGTATGGTTAATAAATACACAACTTTGTACAGACACATATTGTATATTTTAATTAATTTATTATATAGTCTAATATCAAAGAAAGATATTTGTACTCTGAGATGTCTGTAATCTTGAGTAGGCTTGTTCCCAGTAAATGTTTGGTTCTTTGCAGTCAGTGCACTCCTACAAAAGCTGTAGTTGTCTTTTTAAGGAAAAGGTCAACTAGTGTATTTGAAGTACAATTGCCCAACACATACAGATACATAACACATTAAAACATGATTTTTATGGAACTCAAAATGTTAACTGAACTGGATTTAGTCTATGGACATTAGACAATTAGTAACACTAACTGTGAAATAAGAAACCAAAGCAACCATCTGGCCACACCTAGGAAAATTTTCTGGGGGCAAAATACACTTCATGGTACAAATAAGTAAATCGACTGAATTAGTTGACTTGAGTTTTCCTTGTTTAGTAGTTGGTGTCATTTTCAGGTTTCTGTTTTGTCAACTCCGTCGAGAGGGATCTGTGGGCACATTTTAATCTTGTCATTTAAAAAGGCCAAATCTACACACTATACATAGGAATCCATGTTCGCAAGTTATGGATCATGCTCCATTTCCTAAGACAATTGAGACAGAAGAACAGCAGTATTCTTCGGAATTCATCACTCCCTGGTATGAGAGCATGGAAAAATTACTGTCAGGATACAAATGCAATGGCGGTGTTGACTCTAAATGAAATTGTTCTAGAAATGAAAATGATAAGATCAGATAAATAAATGTATATTAAACTAACATCGTCTAACCAGCAGCGACAGCTTTTTAGATATATAGAAACGGCTGAAAGAGGAGCAACTAAAACATGAATTGTTTAGTGTGTACTCAGCAAATTATAATCAAAACCATATCAAAGGCTTTTTCCCTCCTGAGGATACAATCAAAAAATGCAAATGCAAAGCAGCTGCTGATGTAATTTAACAGTACAGAAGCAAGCAGATAATGAGCAAAATTCAATGCAAATGTCTCCGGCTTCCTGCATGTGCTTTTATTTAGATGCATATGTCATGAAACATACTTTACACTGGAATTAATTGTCTTTGGTGCATGGCTCGCAGTGAAATGAGACAAGAGATTATACTGATTGTTATGGTGGTGCAGTGTAGTCTGGATGAAGGGTCAGGGGTGGTATAAGCATGTGCTTTAAATGCATGAAACCCCAGGAAATCAAGATCGCAGTATTTCTTTATCGCCTCCAATTTGCAATTTCAATGTTATTGCTTTTTGTAACACATCCACTTCTGAGGCGTTAAGTTTCTTTATTATCTGAGTATGTCATTGCACTTTAACTTAATCCTGGATTATAAACATAAATAAAAAAATTTAATAAAATCAGTAGAGTTGAACCATTAACATGTCCCGACAGCTCATGTGATGAACCAAGAGAATTATCCATTATCAATGATCAATTATCATGAATGTGCAGCTCTTCTCAGATTTACAGAGCTTTATAGTGAGCTCACTGTTTAGTTTTAACTTTAATGTTTTGGTTCACTGTTAAACATTTAGCAGCTAAATAGCCAGATGTTTCCCCCAGGAGTTGGTAGAGACCAAAACCAGAGCTAAAAGAGAGTGAATCTTGCTTTTGGACTCTCACCAGGTAGCCAGATGCCAAATGAATGCTGATGTTGCTCTGTATCAGCTGGATGTGTAAATACAACACTGTTAGCTTACATGTTCAACAAATCAACTTTAAAGGGTTTTTTCCACTGTCCCCAAGTGGCCAAAATAAATGTGTTATAGTTGCAGGAAGAAGGTTGTTGCCATTACAAAGAAACATAAGTGACGTAAGCCATGTGTGGTTTAATCAGAGTAACATGTAAGTTAATGTATCACACGTGGAACACTGTGAATGCATACAAAAAACTCAACCACAGATCATGATAGTTCTCTTTACGCTGTGGACAAGTCCTATTGGGTTTCAGAAAGTATGCAATATAAAAATGCTATGTGTGACCTATTGTATGAAAATAAAGAAAATAAAATGAGTGTAATAGGGTAAATATTTATTTATAGTTTTATTTCTGCTTTAAATATAAGGATGTGAATGCTTACTGATTCTGTGCTGCTCCAAATGAGTTAAGGGAGGCTGTGTATTCCCAAAGAAAAGCAGAAATCAAACCTAAATGTCTAGTGATGAGGTAATATGTATAGGCTATTTATGTGCAAATAGTAGCTGAAATGTGCTGCAGTGCTGCACATTTGCTCAGTATTGCTGCACCAGCACCGAGGGAGTTGATGGGGGCAAATACGTTTACTCTTTTGTCCAATGTTTTCAGAAACAAGCCAGGAAATCCTATTACTGGTCATCTGACGAGCTATTGAGATTAAACAGGCTTTAAGCCACTCTAAAAGGCATTTCCACGGTAGTATTTCCACTACATGCAAGCAATTCCAATTGGGACATTCATTTGAATAACTCACACTTGAACAACTCTCTTGTCAGCATTTAGCATTTAAAGCCACATTAGTGTTTTCATTCTGAAATCAGAAGACATCTGGCTCCTTCTCTTCACCAATCTGTGCACAAAAAAATGGCTGTACCGTAGCTCCACTAGATAAATAATTGTAAGATGATAAGCAGAATTGAGAAGTAATGTTTACGGCTTTCTTAATAAAGCTCTCCACAGACATTTATTTTACCTCTCTCTGTCTTTAAACTATAATGCCTATAAATAGATTGCAGGACTGTGATTGGTTCCGGTCTCAATATGGGCCACACTTTTTGCCAAATGACTCATTGACAGAATCTTGCAACCAGTGGATAAAGTTGCCAAAACAACATCTCTCACTTTGGTGGTCCATTTTGATGAAGTCAGTCTGAAGCTTCATTTAATTTTGTACCATTCTGTTAAGTTGCATGTTGGTGCCAGTTAGAGGTCAGGGACTCCACTACACTGTGGACAGATGCATGTCTTTGAACAAAAAATTAATGCTGGTTCCCCTTAGCATTTCTGTTCTTGATGAGATGACTCACAATAATGTGAGACAAAACGGTGTTTCATCATCAAAGTCTGCAGACGTTTTCAAACCCAACACTTGCAAATACATGCATGCACTTAATTAGCAGGCGTCCTAGCTGACTAAATGGCGAACCTCTAAACATGCCATCCTGGTGGCTCGGTTTGCTTGTAGCACAGCCCTTCATCATTGAGTAGTTGAATATTTGGCAAGGTCAGGGAGAATAAGGGCATCTTGAAATACCAGCAGCTGAGTAATTTTTTGTTCCAAACCAGAACACGGATGCGTCAGTGAACGTGAAAAGCCAGATATCTCAGCACCTGGAAATGTAATTGTTGAGTTACTGGGCTTGATAAACAAAGCCAATACTGCGATCAGGTCCATCTAACACTTTACACTGTCTTATCATGGCAATGACCATGTCTAAGCCACGGGGCTGTGTGGATGTGCTTGAGAGTGTCTCGGTGTGTGTGTGTTTGATAGAACCACTCAGGTGTTCTCCCCTAGGCCTCCCAGATATCATCAGTCATTATCCTCATCATTCATCAAACACTGCAGGTGCACGTGAGCTTGGATGCCTCACAGGTGCCCCCCCCACACACACCCCCACACCCTCCCGCCCATGTCTACCTACCTTTTCCTGCTGCTCTTTCACTCGCTTCCCCCATGGGGCCTTTCCAAATGTAACTCCCGGGAGGCCACAGGAGATGCAAATTTGTACATTCTGGAGGAGCATGCTGATGTAGTGAGTAAAGAAAGAAAAAGAAAAGGGAATACGTATGGAAAAAAGGAACACTGCAGACAATATTTCTAACCTCCCTTAGTGCCGTGTTCATTGTCCTAACACTGAAGCTAAAATCTACCCTGAACAGATTAACTTGTGTAATCACAGTGCTTTGGATACTTTAGTCTAATTTAATGAAGATTACCTCCATGAAATGTTTCAGTGTTGCTTTATGATGTCATCGTGAGCTTTTTTGTACAAACAAAAAAATCCAACAAAATCCTACTGAACCTAGATTGCAGTAAAACACAGCTCAATGTTTTCCACAGAATGATTGAATGATTATTTGAAGATATCTGAAAGAACACAAAACCCTATTTCTAGTAGGTTACTTCTTTTTCCATCATTTTATTCTACTTAATTCTCCACCTTATTTTAGTGTTTACTCAGAGACTACTTGCAGTCTGCTCACCTTGCTTTTCCCTTCAGACATACGCACATCTACACCTGTGTCTCTTTCTCTCTCCAGCTAATTAAAGCTAATTGTTTATAAGAAAACTATTACTGTCGTCTGCATAAATGGTTTGACAGACTATTTCTTGTATCTAAAACAATATTAGAGTTTCTCAGGGGCCCTCCTCCTCTCTGAACCGTGTGCATGGTTTAGTCCAATCCTGCATGATGGTGGACGAAAAACATTTTGTCTTCAAACTACACTAATGCTAAAGACTTCAGATTAACTTTGAAGCAATCATGCCATTTAAAAAATTATGTAAATCCTGACTAAAGAAAGGGAACATAAGGCAAAGAATGGAAACAATCAGGTATTTTGTTAGTTTAATATTGGTCTGTAATGTGGCTAGCTAGCTAACATTATCATAGCTTGCTGATACATGAAGTAGCATAACCTTTAGTGTGAGAAAGCTCTGAAAGTGCCTACTAAAAGTCATTTCAAACAGTAGTAGTATACACTGAAAGGGCATTTGCAACACTAACCTCAAGTACTGTATTAAACAACATTATACATTTAAAAATGCTTGTAATGTACCATTTTTCTAGAGTAACTTTTGAAATCTATTTGAACATTTTTACCATTGTGTTTGATAACAATAAACCATCAGCAGCATCAGAAATATTTAATAACTTAGACTGAGTTATTAAAATTATTGCAATACACTAGCACTTGATGGAAACAAATTTTCTTGGCGATGAATCCAGTCAAGTCTTTAATTATGAAATACAGTAATATAGTAACTCTTTCTCAGTGTAGGGCTAGAGTAAGGTGGCTCTTCATCTTTAACTTCTTCCCAGGGCACCTTGAAGACCTACAAAAACCTGTGACAGAAATAATAATCCATAACCCTCTTAGTGGAAGCTTCACACAGTAATTACAGTATATTCAGAAAAAAAGAAAACTGTGTTTAATACACTTCACAAGTCATGACCGTACTAACTGCTACAGATGTTTAGTTTTTGATTTTTGTTAGTTGGAGAGGTGTGACAATGGATGAAGCACAAGTGGAAAATCAGGGGCCCACTGAGGCTGCATATGTATGGGGCCCAGATATTTCTGTTACACCACTAAAAATTAAGCTAACAGTAGAAATGCCGTTGTATTCAAGTTTTATGCAGACTTTATGAAGAATCTTGACATTCCCACTACTACATTAGTTCGATTGTTGTGCAAGCTGTACAGAATTTGGTCTAATGAGCTCTATGTGCCTCTGATATTAGGCCTCTGGTTAGGCCAACCTTGGACTCTAGAGCATACTTGCTTGCAAGGAGATTATTTACTAGGTTAAAAAAAAGATTCAGCAACACAAGTAAGTATTCATTTCTTTTTCATCAAGACTTCAATTTACCAAAGCAGAGCTGTTTTCATTGAGTACGGTTCATTTGCTGTGTTTTCTAGTTTTCCATGTGAGGGTGTTTTCGTGTGACTGATATTGTGGCTCTCATGACGTTCCCCATAACTCCAACGTACACATCAGACCACACTATAAAACCCAGTGGGCTATATTAGCATGGAAGTGTCTGTTTCCGGAAATCTTCAATAGCACCTATCTAGAAGTCAGAGAACATCTTCCATCATTGTCATCATAAACATAAATATATTTCATATTTCAGACCCATGACCCAAATGTGTTTTAAGCCTACTTGAAACACTTTTGGGTCACCCTACTGTCCCATGCTTTCCTGTTGGTCATCATTATTCATGCTCGCTCTGCCAATGGACAGAGCAACATTTTTAACTTTTCAGGCCTTGTATTTTAGTCTGCTGGTGAGTAGATTTGTACTGTGCTGTGCTTGTATTTAACATTTCCCCTCTCCTTTTATCTGTGTCTATGTCTTGGTGCTTCACACTTGTTAAGGGTTTTCAATTTAAGTGTTCCTTTTAGCAGAACTTCATAATTTTCCAACACTGGGTTGATTTTGTTTTGCCCATGTATTTTCCTGTTTTCTGTAATCTAAAGATGTAAAGCAATATTATGCCCAGCAACTATACTCTATATCTCACCATTGCCACTTCCCAGATTACTCTGCAACACGCCTTGCATTCTAACCATCTTGTTTGTTTTCGTGTTGTTATGCAGCCTTGTTTCTGGTCATCCTCTTTCCTCTCCAAAGTCCCCCAGACTGACTTGGCCTCACCCCAGCCTGAACGCTGCCTAGTAGCTGATTGAAATGCTTTAATTGGGGTTTGGATGATACGAGCCAAAGACATGTGCCTCTGCTCTGTGCCTCCTCTGCTCTTCCATCCCCACACTTCCCCCTCGCCTCCAAACTTTCACTGCCAGGGCCACAATAGTAGGACAGCAGAGAATGTTTTCTCGTTTGTGACGTTGGCGCAGCAAACTGGTAAACACCAGCCTGTTACAGAGGGGAGCCATTGGTGCAGGAACCAACTGTGATGATTTTAAAGTGGGCGCAGGGCATTATGAGATAGCAGCCTTCTCTATCACCCCCAAAATGAGCTTCCTAAACCTGATATTATGTTGCGCATCTGTTGTCACTAACTTTTTTTGTGGTTTCAAGTGGTGTTTGTGTTGTTAATGGGAAACTTCCATTCACCCCTCTTTAAATGTTTAATATGACATCTGTGTTCCATCAATGTGATTTTATTTCTTTATTTAGTGTATTTTTTTCACACAGAGCCAATCACACATGCCATTAACATTAAATGAATACATCTCTTTTCCTTTTTCCAAACGCCCAGATGGTGACCAATGGAATTGTTCCTCCAAAACAAATTAAGGACGAGAGCAAATGTACAGATGGAGGGTAGAAATTAATTTCTTGCAAATTACATTTCATATGTAAATTGCCGTCACATTAATGGTCTGGTTAATGCCTCTGCAAACGGGGAATAAGAGGAGAGAGCCCAAGAGGGAGATGCAAAGAGGAAATGAGAGAGGGAGACAGAGGAAATGAAACAAAGAAGAGAGGCAGAGGATGAGGGTGAAGAAAAGAGAGAGGGATAATGTGCTGAATACTGCAGGGACACCGAGCCATTGTGCATTGATATGAACTCCACACAACTTTATCCAGGTGTCTCCTACTTTGTCTTATGAGACCTTGGAGCCCAACACTGCTTCTTCTTGGCGCTGGACTTTGCATAGGTAGAATTAAACAGAAAGCAACACTTCCCCTGCTACCCACACCATCATTTTATCCTCTTAAATCACAGAGTGATTGCACCATGAATTGCGCTTCGCTTGCAACCGCTATCTGCCCTGTCTCAAGGTCCGATTCCCAAAATACATTGCACTAATGATATTACGGTGCAAACATAAAGTTTTGAGACTGAGTGCAAGTTGCCTTTGTTTTGAGTCTGTTTATTGTCCATCTGCAATTTTCTTTAGTGGTCTTGGTAATATTTGTTCTTGTGTGTGTACTGAAGTAGCATATCACATGACATAGTTAAGCAATGTTTGAGTCAAAAAAGAACAAAAGCAGCTGCAAGAAGAAAACTTTTCACTCATATCTTAAAATGTTTGATTCAAAGGAGAATGTATTCTAATTATCTATTAACTTCCCCAACTCTTTCATTCGTTTCTATCTGCGGGGTGTCTCTCATTTTTCCATGACTCACTGTGTATGGAGTGTTTTGTCAGATTGTTATTTGGGGCGCTTTAACTGTGCGCTCCCCCCTCATGCTTCTGGGAGCATGGAGAGCTGAATTCTCTACTCTGCTCTGTGCTGGACTATTACAGCGCGTAACCATCGACTCCGCTTCTCACAGCAGTAGGTTTTATGTTATTTTCCAGTTTCATTCCCTCATGGTGAATATCAGGTATTGATATATGACATATGATGTACTGCAATGCGCATTTGCTGACATGATCACTGGAAAGTCTGGGTGCGACAACCCTTATAAATGTGCTTCAGCTGTCACCAACTCTATAAAGACACTAATAATTTCACTCTAACTGAGCGTGTTTCTTAGCACTGGTGTTTGTGAATTGGGCTTTTTTTTGTAACGAGGCTCATTTGCATAGGAACGGGCCGTTGTTGCACCAAATGTGTGCGTATTACCTCATTTAAATGCATGCAAATGGCACCAGAGCACCAAGACGCTATTTGCTTGGCAGCGCAGTTAGGGGTGCATTTCACCCTTTGCGGGTGCTTTGAGAATTACACGTTTTCTTTTCTCTTGTTTGTGCAGGTTTAGCAAAATCTGCGCAGTCCTTTTGTGAATTTGCCCCTCAGTGTGTAAGGGCTGGAATCCGCAGTAAGGTAATGGTGCCAAGCAAAGAGGAAAGAGAGAGGCAGAGGGGAGGTGCAGGGAAGGAGTGGAGAGTGTGTGATTGTGTTAGTGTGTGTGAAGTGAAGGAAAGTATGCTGACAGAGCTACTGTGGCACGAGGAGCACTTTCACTCTTTCTGTCACTGTGTCTGCTTCTCCTTCTCTCACTCACACACACATACAAACACAGAGTCAAGAACATTTACCTCTTCACCTTAACAGCATTCTGGGCTTACATACACTGTCATGCGCCAGCTATGGCAAATTCCCTGGCCCTTCGCAACTAATGCAAATGTTTATATACAATGTCTTTGTGGGGCTAATGACAAAATGCAAAATAGCAATTTTAAGCACTTACTGCAGCATAGATGCTCTTATAAGATACAGATGGTGATTGTAATAACCTATGTCATCAGAGGTGAAACTTAAGATTGAAGCCTCAGCTCAGTGCCAATAGGCACTTTTTAAAAATGTAGCAATACTTGTAAGCATATTTTGCCAAAACAATACAGTTGCACTGTAAGAGGAGCACCCCATGTTATGTAGGTAAAAGTCTCATTTATCTCCTCCATGGACAATGTTAAGTGATTCACAGTTCAACTCTGTGATACTCTCCTGGATCTGGATGAATTGAGCAACTATGGCGCTGTGTTTTGTTAATAACACAGCGTTTTGAATCCTCTACAGCTCTGAATGGCTTCTTCTTCTTAGCAACAGCAGCCACAGGTATTGTAGTATTTGGAGCCATCTGCCATGCCAACTGACCAACAAAATAAGATTGGTCAGAAACAATTAAAACAGGTGAACATAACATAAAGTCATCGCGTTGGTACATTATCTATTTATATCTTTTGGGTATTTAATACCTTTATTAGCGAGCTGGTAATTCAGAAATGAGTGGAAACGAGAGCAGATATGGACCATGGACCATGGTTGAGGAACATTGAGGTTCATTGAAAGAAAAATTTGAAGTGCGACTTAAAGTGGGGAAAAAGTACATTCAGTAACAGTGTCTCCTATCACTTTGCACGTCTGTATAGTTTGCAGTCTCTCATACATGAACCACACTTTGCAGAAATTAAAGACATTGCTATTAGTGTTTTTTGTTCTTATCTTTCCTGTTTAGAATGAGATGCATTACCCTTTTCCTAATCTTGGCCTACCAAATGAGGCCCATTATCATATAACTGGATGGAAATTAGATTATTATTTCCCCTGACTAATGGCCTCACACCATGCCCTGTTGGCGAATGTGTGGGCAGGAGAGCATCAGAAGCACTACTGAGTACAACTTGAATAATGTATTCATAATGTCTGTGTTGACACTATAATAACAAAAGCATGATAAAGACTTCTGATTCATGGCCATAGATTAAATATCATAAAATACTAGTGTCATAGTCGTGTTATCTGTTGAAACAGAACTATCTCCATATATTTCCTTTATGTAGTCAAAATGAAAATTTAAAGTTTGCTCCTGGCAAATGATGAAAAGAGTAACGTCTGCGCACTGACTCCATAGCACAAATGTATTTAGATGGACAACAAGACTTTGAACCAAGTCAGGTCTTTGATCAGATCAAAACAATTAACAATTTAATAAGTATTAAGTAGACAGAGAAAAGTAAATCAAAGTACATCAGTCCCAACAAGTGGGAGTAGAGAATCGATAACACATGAAATATCTCCATCTAGCATACTGAAAAATATCTCACATATATTACAATGTCCAAAATAGTTACGTGACAGGAAACACATACACATTTACATGACAAAAAGCATTTAAAACACGCTACACCAGATTACACAAACACCAGAATTGTCACTCATATGCATCTCATTTTTCTATTTACACATATACATTTATGTTGCAGGCAGCAATGGACAAGAAGCTACACTAAAATATTCTTAATTTACTAAGTCACTAAGTCATATTCTTGGTTGAGACCTCTTAGTGTCAGAAGTGTAAATATGTAAAAGAAGGGTGTTCTTTGTCCTGGCAATTACCATTTTAAATGAGCACGTCTGACCAGTCATAGCATTTACAGTATACACGTGTACTTCTTGTGTAGGCTACTATGTGCAAAAATTACGGCCTATCAACTTTAATTCAAGCCTGCCTCACCTCTTACTTACTTTTTTCAGTATACTGTCAGGCAGTTAACATGTATGACTCAATGTTAGAGTTGACCGAATGAAAAATTACAGACATTTGTCTCAAAAAAAGTATTCTTCTGATTTTTACTTCTTCTGTCTTGCTCCATCATCCAGTGCTATTAAGGTTTTTAGCAGTGCTTTTGAAAGACCACATGCTGTAGAAGAGCTAGAGTGCTGTGCAATTATCAACCTCTCTAATGGTGTCCCCTCTTACGTGTGGCCTCAAAAGGCTATTTTCTGTTAGTGGTCATGGATGGGGGAAGAAAAACAGAGCTGGCCCACTTCAGTGGAGAGCAAAAGAGCTTGTAGACATATAAATGGAGATAAAACCGCAGGAACTCACCGGTGGATTAGAAGAAGCAATTTCCCACACTACTTTCAGAAATGTTATCAACAAAAGAACAAACTGAACAAAGTGAGCTTCGTTCTGAGACAAAATGCCCACCGTGTAAGTAAAGAAAAATCAGCCTGTACAAAATGGATGGATAAAAGCTAGATAAAAGCTGGATACAAGCAGAACAACAAGTAACATTCCTGATTGTCTGAAAATATAATATTTACCAATGAATGGTGGGTAAGAACTATGTTGTCACAAGTGAAGGATGTTGGACAAAAACAACAGCATCCATATAGAGTGAATACCTGAATATCTTCCTTGATTTTGATTGGCTTGTGGGTGATTTCATGTTTTCAAATTACACTCCTGGCTGATGAGGTATTATCCTAAATGTCGAATCCATGGCTAATTAAGCCCAGAAGGAAACTAGAGCACTCTAGATTTTTTGTAATTATTATTTATTGGGTGCAAGGACTCATTTTGCGATACAGTGTGTGTCTTCATTAGAGAGGAAGCCTTGGTGTAAACTTGAAAAGTATGAAGAGTTCTCACAAGACTGATTCGCTTGATTGGTGAAGGATGGAGTGGGTGGGGCAGTTGTTTTAACCAATCATCTTTAAGCAATAAATGTTGTTAGGCTCGGGCAAGAATAAGTTACATTTAGTTACAGAATAATCTTTTGAGAAAACAGTCTCAAGGTCCATTTAGTGGCAGTTCTGGAGCTTTTGATCATATCACTTGATCGTCATCAGCAGATGCTGTTTACCCAATTATCGTAGAATTGTAGATGCTCAAATTTCCTTTTTTCTGATCACTTTGAGGACTTCTCATTAAAAGGGTCACTAAAATGGGTTTAGTGGTGTATATAATGCATTTCTTATGGGTCTAATAGATTACTTCCAGTTGGTTGCACATAATGTGCATACCAATTATTTTTCACTACTGTAGATGGGCTGTAGTGGTGGTACAACAACAAAGGTCTGAGGGTCTCCAAAATCAACAGTTTGCTCGCTTGAGAGCACAGAGGTACACCACAATTTTTTCTGAATGAGTAAGGGGTCAGTAGATGAAAAATGTTTCGCTTGATGCATCTCCAGAAAAGGTCTTAGGGTCACCAAAATCAATAGGTTTCCCCCTGGTGGTAGCAATAAATACAATGTGTTATGTTAGTCACAGACAAACAAACAGACAACCTACCGAGAGAGGTGACTGTAAACCATTTGTGGAGGTAAATGGTGCATCAATTAATATACTCTTCCCCTGTTCCTGCAGGCTGTTTAACATGGAATGCATATTAACTTACAGACAGAGGCATAGTTATAGGATATTATGTTGCCAGCCTCAATGTTATAGCTGATCCAGATGCAGGATTACCAGCTATTGCACGGGTGGAATTATGTGCATACATGTACTTGCAACAATGTTAATATCCACATAATCTTGGATGATTATGCTGAAAGAATAATTCATTTTGTAGATAACTGAATGGAAAATTGGTAGACTTTAAAGCAGTATTTACTATTTGCCATCTGTAGGCAAAAATTTGAAAAAGTTATCATGTTATTATGTAGCTAGAAGAGGATATGCAAATGTTTGTACTCCTGCCATTAATGTGTCATGCTGCACATTTACAACTTGTAAATGAAGGTCATGTTGAGGAGTTAAAATGAAAGTTTGAACTTTTAAAACTCTTACTTGAGAGTGTATCAGAAACTCAATTCAGACTTTCATTCAGACTTTCATTGGGTTTTGGACTATTGGTCGAACAAAGGAAGCAATTTGAAGATTGGACTCTGGGAAAATGTGACAATTGTATGACATTTTATTGACCTTATGTGGCCTGTCCAATTTTTCGTACTATTTCCAGTTTGTTTGTTAACTTCCAGTTGCTATTGCTTGTCCAGTCATGTTTTCATCACCTTAGAAATATTGCTAATGTAAGATCTATTTTAAGTGTTAGAGATGCAGAAACTTGTTGTACATGCTCTCGTTTCCTTACTTTTGTCACTATTGCAACAGCCTCTTCTCTTGTCTTTATTAAAAAACCCTGAAATGACTACAGACTGTACAGAATTCAGCTGCTGGGCTTTTAACCAGAACCAAGACATGCGATCACATAATTTAATTTCTTTTTGTTTACTTTCAAGGCTCTCCATGGCCTGGCTCCAGATTATATAATAGATATTTGAATTCCTTACGAACCTTTGTGTAGTTTGAGCTCTCAAGAAGTTGATGCTAACTTGCTGGTATGATGGTGCAGGTTATTACATTATAAACGTTATTCTTCACAATCACTAAACCATATACTTTTTACTTTATTAGTCTGGAATCTGATTTATCAACATGGATTACTATACATACTTTAACCCAACTATGTTATATCATGTATATTCTATTGATGATATACTTTGTAATAATCAATTTGTTATTCAATAATAAGACCACTGTCATAAAAAACTCAACTATGTGTGATTGTTTAACTAACCAGTCTCCACTTTGACTGTGTTTTGCATGTTTGGAACAGCCAGACTTCTCTTATGATATCATATTGTTATAAACACATAATGCCTTCTGACCAGTCACTAACACGATCACAACCAGTTTATCCCAGCGCTGTGTGGGAGAAGAGATATTTTTTACCCTTGCAGAAAAGTCCGTTCTGTTTTATAATACAAGTTGAAACAGCTTTACCTCATTATTCTGCTTGATGATTTCAGGTCCTATTAAGAATGAAGTTTACCACTGACTTAAAGCTGAAGATAAAAACAAAATGGCCAATTGTTTGCCTTTTTGTTGTGCATATCGGGGACTGCAGAACGGTGTTTTTAAGAATGCAATTAATAGTTTTGCTGCCAGTTTTGCCAAGCTTCACACCAAATACGACTAAAGCACAGAACAAACAAATCACCAATTCGCATTGCCCATTGAGGCAGCTGTCTCTGGGAGTTACACTCTGTCCTTATTCCCTGCGTATGTATCCATCTCCTCCTACTTCTGCTCCTTGATCCCTTAAGTAAGACTCCCCCATTCCCCCACAGCAGTCTCCTGAAAACACTTAACTCCTGTTCCTCTGGTACTCACTTCAACCTTCAGGCACTTTTTTTCTATGAAACTAGTTCTACTGGGCTTCACCTGTCTGGACCTAATGGAAACCACCTCTTTTCCTACACGTTTGGGCTTTCCTCGATTGATAAGGTCAAGACCTCAAGCCGCCGGTATCTCTGGCTCATGTGGTTTTTGTTTACACTCTGAGTTTGTGGTTTACTCTCCTCTGCTGGAGAGTTTTTTTTCACTGTCATTCTCCATCCCTGCAACTCAGCAAGCCTGTATTTACAGTATGGGAGTGTGTGTGTGTGTGTGTGTGTGTGTGTGTATGTATGTGTGCTTGCATGCATGACCATGTCAAGCCTCAGCCCATTGATGTTTCTCTGAGCTTTCTCCTCAGCCAAAGGAGCACACAGCTCCTCCAACATCCAACTGTCTGTATCCACTTCAAAGGCAGACAAGACGAAGACAGCTGAGCTCAAACAGCACAGAAGCCTGGATACGAGCCTGCCTGTGGGTTCTCTTATTCAAAGACCCTGACCTGAATGCGTATGTGTGTGTGTACTGTATGTGTGTGTGTGAGAGAGAGCGTGAGTGGGATAGCTGAACATATAAGTTGATGATGATGTGTGATAGTGTGACACCTGAAAGACATTAAATACAAAAAAAAATACGCACAGGCAAAAACAGGTGCATAGGGTCAGGTGTGGAGTTTGTGCCACAAACAGGTAAAATGACACAGACAAGAGGAAAGTGGCCCCAAGGGACACTAGTGACAACCTGATAGTGCTTACACACACAAACCTTATGTTTGACGCAGGACATGCATTCAACCTGGGTCATTCATGCAGCCAACAGTTGCTTTTTTTATTTTAAAGCATGATCACAATCGTTCACAAACCTTAACCACTTGTTTATTAGTGTAACCATGATGAAGAAGCTCCCTTAACCTTAAATGGAGTAGTCATTTTAACCCAAACCACAATGTCTCCCTAAACATACCAAAGGCATTTTGTGCCTAAACCTAACCTAACCTTAACCTGTGTCATATCATTAAATATAATTATTTTTCAACAGTGATTTATGATGGTTTTGGATGGCACAGACAAATGATGTCTACAATAGCTGAGGTTAAAATTGGGCTTAGTGAAGGTGGATTAATGAAATACTTTGTTGATTCGAATAACTTTATTCAGTTCAGTGATTTTGTAGTGACTGACTTTGTAGCAAGTTTGATAGGGGAGACCGGGGAGGGTTGTAACATCTTTGACATTTCTCTCTGTATCTCAGAGCTCTTTTAAGCCAGTTGTGTTCAAAATGTAATACAAACTTACATGTCTCTGCTATTGGTATATATAAATGATGTAACTGTTATCTCTGGAACACAGACCGAAAATGTATGGTTTAGTCTCAAACACAAGTGGTGAAATGTTACATTTTTCCCCACAGTCTGGTAAAATAACATTATTTTAGAAAACACTTCAATTATTTTTTAACATAATTGTATTGTCTCGGTGTGTGTGTGTGTGTGTGTGTGTGTGTGTGTGTGTAGGTGTGATCCAAAAATCCACTGTCCGTCAAAGTAGTGTCACAGTAGTGTCGCAGTAGTAAACAAAATAATAATAAAATGTGGTGACATACATATGGCATTCCTGGAGTGACGGCCTCATGGGCCCACAGAGAAGCCTACTGGTCTTATAGTAACATTTGAACAAATAATAAATAATTCAGCATTACTGTATGGGCGTCAGACACATACTGAAATTCAAAGAAAACATATAAATACAACTAAAAATTTTTTTAAGGGTAGGTTGTAACACTTTCATTGTTGTTACTAGTCCAAACTGTTGTAGCCATAAACTTACATGAGAGCTTACAGCTAAAACATTAGCATCAACAATTTGCATAAAAGATATTTACAAAACAAACATGATTTAAGTTTGCAAAGCAGACAATGCAAAAATAAAAGTAAAAAAATACTTTATTACCTCAAAAGGATTTTTTTCCTGCTAAATTGGCTGTGCCTGCCACAGGGTGCCCAGTCTCCCCTACATACAGTATTTGAACCATGATGCGTTTGCTGCTTGTGTGCACATCAGCAAGTGAGCTCATCATCCTAAATGAAGCTGTGCTTTTGACTGTCTTCAGTCTTATATTTGGAATAAGTTGTCAGTGTCTTGCTGATTGAAACTCTTTTATTCAGTTCCCCTTTGAGGGAACTTGAACTGCGTCGGTGACGACACTATGGGAACACCTCTGGGCGTGGCAGGGCTGAAATCATGAATGAAACTACTCCAATCCTATTGGCGTTGCTAGAACGGTAGCGTGTGACGGCGTAACTGGAGACGTATATAAGCACGCCGGCACACCGGACACATTAGCTTTTTTCTATTCAGCAGGCACTCTGGCATGTTCGAGACTACTCAAAAAGCAACCACGAGAGGAAGTTTTCTTACCTGGAAGAAAGTCTGGCAGAGGAGATAGCTGGTGAGCAGTTCAGGCAGTGTGTTTTCCCATACCCACGCTACATCACGGCTGGGGACACTCATGCCCTGTGTGTTTCCTGTCTGGGGATGCCGCATGCCCACGCAGCTCTCGAGGGGGCTGCTTGCGGCCACTGTGAGACCCTGTCCCTGAGGGTGCTGAGGTCCTGTGCGGCTCTCTTTTCTGAAGACGGCCGGATGCGCTCCGTGGCTCGGGCCCGGCGGTTGCTGAGGCAGCGCGGCGGCTTCGGTCATGGGGCTCCCGGCGCGACATCTCTGAGGGCATCGGGACTGCCGAGGCTTTTTCCCGTTCCTCGTCTGCTGACTCCGCCTCCTCTCTTCCCCATTCCCCGTTTCTCCGCTTCTCCCGCCCGAGGTATGAGTCTGGAGAGGCTTGCACAGTCTGATTCTGAGGAGCTAGACGTGCTTAGCATCATGGAGGACGACTTCTGGGAGCCAGGCCGACGTCATCAGTCCACGCCCAGCTATGAGAGGCGGGGCAGGAGCCGCAGGTCGGCAGTAACCTCAATGAGCTTTTCTGCAGCCCGAGCGCCACCCCCGCGTCGATCCTTGCCATTCTTTCCTGATTTACACAATGAGTTGTGTAAATCATGGAACAGACTGAAAAAAAAAAAAAATAGCTGCTCTGCACGGCTGACTGTGTCCCCTCTGCTGGACTACAGCAGCGTGACAGAAACTAAGCAGCATGGCTATGGAACGATGCCTCGGGTGGAGGAAGCGCTCGCAAGCTATCTTTCTCCCACCCTCGCTTCATTCCTTCAGACGCTGGCGCTCCCCACCAAGCCGTGTCGGACGACATCCGCTTTGGTGGGCGAGGCCTACATGGCAGCGGGTCAAGCTGGTGCAAGCCTGCACACATTGGCCATCTTGCAGGCGTACCAGGCTGATCTTCTCAAGACTGTGACCTAGGGGGAGGTCCCTCTGAGGAGGACCTGACTGAGCTCCGTAGAGCTACGGACATAACACTCCGTGTTACCAAGGAGACGGCTCGTTCCTTTGGCTGCTCCATGGCAGCATTGGTGGCTACGAAGCGCCATCTGTGGCTCAACCTCTCGGGCATCCAGGGGAAGGAGAAGGCTTTTCTCCTGGATGTGCCCCTCTCTCCTACTGGCCTGTTTGGTGTGGCAGTGGATGCTGTTGTCAGCAGGTTTCAGCACGCTGAAACGCAGGGAGAGGTGTTTGAGCAATTTCTCCCCCGCCGGTCTGGGTCCAGGACGGCGACGGCTCAAGAGAGAGACGAGCTCAGCCCTCGTCTATCTCCTACCGCCAGAGCCAGAAGCGAAGCGTCGCTTCCCATAGTCCCCCTCAACAAACCTGGGACATGAGGCGGGGCTCTCGCCCACAGCCCCCCGAGAGGCTGACCGAGGTCCCCTCCCTCGTGGCGGCTCAGGCAACAGGCGCTGTTTTTCCCGCCGTCTTGCGAGCTCTCACCAGTCTGCCCGCCTCGAGGAGGTGCAGCTGGAAAACGATCGGGCTCACACACCGTGGGTCGCCGGCGAGTTTTCCCTGGTGGTCCTCCGCTTCAGGGTGCCACCGGGGACCTATGCATAACACCGGCCACCGGCCCCGAGAAGCAT
Source organism: Micropterus dolomieu (assembly GCF_021292245.1). NCBI lineage: Eukaryota > Metazoa > Chordata > Actinopteri > Centrarchiformes > Centrarchidae > Micropterus > Micropterus dolomieu. The sequence continues at coordinate 21,364,619 of NC_060161.1, read as the reverse complement.
GGCGGAGCCTTGCAAACTTTTCCCTGTGGGTCCTGTGCACCGTAGTGGATGGCTACAGGCTGCAGTTCCAGGTCCACCCCCCCGTAGAAGTTCAACAGGTTGGTCTGGACTGCGGTCCAGCCAGGTGTTGGGACAAGAAGTTCGCTCTCTGCTGGAAAACGGGGCCAGAGAGCTTATTTCCCCGCCAGTCAGGGAGTCTGGGTTCTACAGCCGGTACTTCATAGTTCCCAAGAAGGACGGATAGGTTGCGTCCGATTTTGGATCTGCTGTCCCTGAACCAATCTTTGTGGGGATTCAGGTTCAGGATGCTCACCATCCCCGCCATCATCAGTCACATCCAATCCGAGGATTGGTTTGTCACGATAGATCTGCGAGACGCATATTTCCACATCTCCATCCGTCCCTCTCACAGGAAGTTCCTGAGGTTCGCCTTCAGGGACGCGGTGTACCAGTATCGGGTTCTTCCGTTCGGCCTAGCACTCTATCCTTGCACGTTCACCAAATGCATGGATGCAGCTCTGGCCCCGATGAGGCTCCAAGGCGTCCGCATACTGAACTACATTGACGACTGGCTCATTTTGGCTCAGTTAGCGGGAGTTAGCGGTTCGGTTAGCGGTTTGGCATCGAGATGTCGTCCTCGCCCACCTTCAGCGTTTGGGGCTGCGGCTCAACGCAAAGAAGAGTGTGCTGACGCCCGCCCAACGAACTACGTTCCTAGGGGTGGTGTGGGACTCGACAACTATGCGGGCCCACCTGTCACCTGCACGCGTCGGGTCCATTTTGTCCACAGTGACCAGAGTGCAGTTAGGCTGCACCATCAATGTAAAACACTTTCAGAGGGGGTTGGGTCTCCTGGCAGCAGCGTCCAGTATAATACCTTCTGGCCTGCTGCCCATGAGAGCCCTGCAGTGGGGGTTGAAATCCAAGGGATTCTCCCCGAGGGGAAATCTGCTCCGTCTGATACGGGTTACGAGCAGGTGCCTTTGTTTCCTGTCAGTATGGAGGAAATCTTGGTTCCTGTCCCAAGGTCCTGTGTTGGGAGCGTCACGTCTCCGAACAATTATTCGACAGGTCATGGACGGCCACTTTGAGAGAGGCTCCTGGGAGGAGCATCATTTCTCTTGGCATATGAATTGCCTGGAAATGTTGGCGGTGTTCAGAGCTCTGAGGAGTTTTCTGCCCGCTCTCCGCGGCCGCCACGTCCTTGTCAGGACCGCCAATACGGCAGTGGTGGCCTATTTGAATCACCAGGAGGGTCTGCGCTCGTGCCCATTATGCTGGCGCATCAGCTGGTGCATCAGATCCTCCTGTGGTCCCAGCAGAAACTGCTGTCCCTCAGAGCGATGTATATCCCTGGGACCCAGATTCAGGGAGCAGACCTGCTGTCGTGACAGGGGCTGAAGCCCGGGGAATGGAGACTCCACCCCGAGGTGGTGGAGTGGTCGTGCGAAGGTTCGGCCCAGTAGCCGTGGACCTGTTTGCGTCGAGAGACTACGCACTGTCCACTCTGGTTCTCCCTCTCGCCCCCAGCCCGCTAGGGCTGGATGCCATGGTGCAGACGTGGCCGAGGCCGCGTCTGTATGCTCTTCCCTCAGTTGCTCTGCCCCCGGGGGTGCTGGAGGGGGTCCGTCAGGACGGTGTCAGCTTACTGTTAGTAGCCCCGTTTTTGGCCGGCCCGAGTGTGGTTCTCGGACATAATATTGCTCCTAGAGGGCCAGCCCTGGCAGGTCCCTCTGAGGAGAGACCTGCTGTCCCAGGCGGAGGACCGGGCCTTTCACCCGCGCCCCGTCCTGTGGTAGCTATGGGTCTGGCCCCTGAGGGGGTGCAGTTCCTAGAGGCGGGCCTGACGACAGGAGCAGTCGAGACGCTGCTCAGCTCCAGAGCCCCGTCCACGAGAAGGATGTACGGCCTGAAGTGAAATGTGTTTAAATACCATCTGGTGTAGAGAATGGGCGGTGGACCCAGTTACCTGCCTGGTGACTATGGTACTGGAGTTCCTCCAGCACCGTTTCTCTGCTGACCTTTTTCTCCATCCACACTCAAGGTGTATGTGGCTGCCATGGCAGCGTTCCACGCCCCTCTGAGGGATGGGCCTCTGGGGAGGCTTCCACTAGTCGTGCGCTTCTTCTGTGGAGCCTGGAGGATGAGACCCGTGACTCGTTCCAGGGTTCCCACTTGGGACCTGGCAGTGGTTCTGGAAGCGCTGGCTGAGGCCCCCTTCGAACCCCTGGAGTCGGCTGAGGCCAAGCACCTGATGAGATGGCCTTCTCCTCGCTATCACCTCTCTGAGGAGGGTGGGGGATCTCCAGGCACTTTCGGTTTCTCCTCAATGCCTGTAGTTTGCCCCGGGGAGGGTCAGAGCCATCCTGCACCCCTGTCCGGGCTATGTCCCTAAGGTTCCGTCCAGGTTGGCAGGGTCTACGGTGCTGCAGGCGTTTCATCCCCCACCTCATGTGACGGCGGAGGACGGGAGACTTCAACTGCTCTGCCTGGTCAGAACGCTGAGTATTTTCACTCTGAGGTCCTCCCGGTGGAGGAAAGCAGACCAGTTGCTGGTGTGTTTTGGGTCCCCCAAGGCTGGGCTCTCCGCTTCTAAACACGATCAGCAACTGGATCGTTCAGACTATTTCCCTGGCCTATCAGGTGCGCGGGTTACCTTCACCTATGGCCGTAAGGGCGCACTCTACTCGAGGCATGGCGGCCTCTAGGGCCCTCCTCGTAGGGGCTTCGCTCCAGGATTTGTGTGAGGCAGCTGGCTGGGCCACTCCTCACACTTTCATCCGGTTTTACAGTCTGGACCTTCCTTCTGCACCGGGCACCCGTGCGCTCTCCTCTTAGTCGTGCCTACGGGTTACTGCACGCTGGAGGGCAGGCGGAGGCTTCGGCGTGGAATAGTGGTATTCTCGTTCCCATAGTGTCGTCACCAACGCAGTTCGAGTTCCCTCGAAGGGGAACGTCTCGGGTTACATATGTAACCCTTGTTCCCCGAGAAGGGGAACGAGACACTGCGTCGGTCAGCCACTCCTCGCCACACCAAGGCCGTCTCCTTGGTAACACGGAGTGTTAAGTCCGTAGCTCTACGGAGCTCAGTCAGGTCCTCCTCAGAGGGACCTCCCCCTAGGTCACAGTCTTGAGAAGATCGGCCTGGTACGCCTGCAAGATGGCCAATGTGTGCTTGATTTCAGCCCTGCCATGCCCAGAGGCGTTCCCATAGTGTTGTCACCGACGCAGTGTCTCGTTCCCCTTCTCGGGGAACAAGGGTTACATACGTAACCCGAGACGTTCTGTATGAAACCAGGCCTGTTAAAGTACTGTTTGTAGGGCAACTACCTATCTGCAACATACATATAGCATCATGAATGTGGATCCATGTGGTCTCTCAGTAAGAACAATTTCTTAATAAAGCGTATTTCTGTTGCTCAGAAAAAAGCATACCCTATATTGCAGCTGAGCGGTAATTGCACTTTGAGTCACTGGTGAGGGGCACTCCATTGTAAAACGCTGTTGAGCATAATAATTCGGCATTCAAGATTTGCTCTTTCTTGAACTGAACACCTCGACTGTGCAGCAACTTTAGCTAACTGGTGTCTTTGCACCCCTCTGGTTCTCCTCCAAGGCTTGTCAGTAGAGTGCAAGACATAGACACATTTTCTTATACACATAATGCTTTTCCCTAAAGCTTGTAAAAGAAGTGTCTTTGCAACCACACTCACTGTTAACACACCTAAACACACCTACCCAACTACTGTATGTACTGTATTTGCCTTCAGAAAGATGGCCTGAAATAGGGAAGATTAATTTTAGAAGAAACCTATGTATTAGCGCAGCTTGTCTATACGTGTCACCTTGTTGACACCCAAACAAGCTGTTATTGAGTTCTTAATGAGATGAAAGGGATCAAAAATCCAATCAAAATGGCATTTTGAGCTGCAATGCCCCTTTCAGTTTTACTCCTCCGTAATAATTAACATTACACTCAAGCCCTGGCAGATGAGGACCTTGTAATGAGGGTAGTGAAGTAATGATATCCCATTATGACATGCAGATCCCTTGCTGAATGCACTGCCAGAGCTACACTCTGTGGTGAGGCAGGTTACTCCTTCAGCATACACTCAGGCAGGAGCAGTTGAGTCCTTCATCCTCATACAGCTCAATTTAAGAACGTCAATATGACCAAGGGCACCGGCAAACACAACTGGTAATTGACGCAGTAATCATATTACATTCAGGGCCAGGTAATGCTCATTGCCATGCTATTGAAATTGATTTCTGATGCACGGGGAAGACAATACCAAGTATATTAGCAACAAGGGAAAATCAACTCTGATAGGTCACCATAATATGAGGTTGCGTTCAGTCGCTAGTACACTGGCCTATTTGTTTATTTGATGTTCCTAATTAGCGGCTAAAAAAAGAATAGAGGATATGAGATATAACTGAAAGTAAACTACGATGGGCAGAAAGAGTCATGACAAGAGCGAGAAATCTTGGAACACCTGGGTGACAGGTGTGTCCTTCTACTGGGAGCCCCAACACACATGGTTTGTGTCAAGCGAAGGTTGCAAGGAGAGGGTGCTGTACAGGGATCAAAGGGAAAAAAATGACAAGGACCTAGGATGTCCTTTTATACAAGGTAATCCAAGTCTCTAACAGAGGCCAGTGGCCTTTTAAGTAAATCAAGGTAATAAAACAAACAATCAGTGATAAGTTAGGGCTGGTTAATAAACTGGTTAATAAACACACTGCTGCTTGATCGAAAAAGACAGGTGCTGCCATTAAAATCCATCTAATGCCTTCAAATTAACATCATATCTCTAAATAACAGTGGCTACTGCTTTATTATTTCACTGTAGCCGTTTTCATTCCAAACCATCCGCTGATAGTGTGACAGGATTAAAAAATGCCTTTATGATTGGCTGATATAATTACATGGTTCAGCTTCTTTGCTGTTTGTATTCATGAGTGCAGCTGAATTGCATGTGTTATTACGTGACGTTATTTATTGCCAGGTCAATGCGTTGAACTTATATTAGCTTCCTCTCAAGCTTTTAATGAGCAGGTAAGGTAATTGGCCATGTCTGCTGGAGCACCTATGAACTTGTGTGATAGTCATAAACAGGGAGGTTGGGGAGAAAAAAATCCTTCTATCTTTTGATTTGCACAGAATAGAGGTGTGAACAGGGCAGTTGGAGGAATTGTAGTTGAATTTTTGAGCCTTTTTGTGGTTTTTAGCTAGGAATGAACTGAGTCGGGTATTCACATTTTGTGCCCAGACAGAGAGAAATATTACAATAGGCGAGCATGAAAAGCAGAAGTGCCTGCTCTCTGTTAATTCTCCCTATTGTACTGTACAACATTTCCAGATTGTTGCATATGCAAACGAATCACAACATTTTCATCCGTGGGAGTTTTGACCAAGCCCAAGCTCCCTTCTCTGCTTATCCTTTCCGGGCATTCACATGCATGCCACTGCTGATAGTGTTCTGTTGCGTTTTATGTTCTGTGTCTTATCGGGTCAGAGGATTCCACTGAGGAATGGCAGTATTGTCGCCGCTGACCTCCCCAAAAGTCACACAAAAGGAACTAAATTGAGCAGTGGCACACAAAAAGCTCCAAGGAGACCCCATTTGCAATTTAAAGGCAAATTAGCAAATCAAACACTTTGTCATTGCCAAAGTAAATTGATGTTAAAAAATTGAATGACAAGTGTTTAATATTCAAAACTTACCTTAATCAACACATCATCAGCTAGCAAAGTAATAAAACTTGAGTGAAGGTAACATTGTAACCTTGGAGGCTTTTTAAATGCAACGTCATCTGCATAAAGACAGATTTTAAGGTCATCACTGTCATATCCAATCTGTGGAGTGACTAGTCAGGATAAATCAAATTACAAAGCTATCAATGACAATTGCCCTTGTACAACACTTTCATCCATATGGACATACGTTTTTCTGCATTAATCAAACTCACAAAATTAAAAGCAATGTTAATAATAAATGAGATGAACGTTAAGATCGCACATCTACCCAGTGGGTAGATGCTTAACTATTTAGACAGGACAGTGTCAGACACATGAGAGAGTATATTATTATGCATCAATCAAACACATTTGTGATTCTACACACATATAAATACAGTATCCATTCAAAGATTGAGGACACAATAAAAAAAAAGAGTCTGCATTCCCTGTGAGGCTGTACTTAGGCACAGTGGTGCGTTGAGCTACATGCTAAAGCCACATAGCAACATGGTGACACTGACAGTGATTACATGCTGATTTTTAGCAGGTATAATGTTTACCATGGTCACCATCTTAGTTCAGAACAGAAGTTTTCAAATAGGGTTGGGCGATATGGCCAAAAATGTTATCACGATAAAACATTTCATATTATTCGATATCGATAATTATCATGATATATGTCAAATCATTATTTCTTTCAAGTTTAAAGGCTGATTGAACTCCTGAGTGAAAACTGAAGAAACCAGATGGTTAAACTTTTCTTTATGGTCAGAAAGTGACAAACACTTGAAACCAAACAGTTAGAACATTCAAAACAATTAAGATAAAATCTTTTTCAACAAATATGATTAGTAAATCTTTTTTCAGTACCTTTTCCGCAACAAAATAAATATCTTAATGGAAAATTGAAGTGCTAATTTGTTCGTGATTCAAATTCAAATATTTATTGACAATATATTGAACATTAATTATATTGTTATTGAGGAAAATTATATTGTGATAATTATCATTATTGTTTTATGGCCCAGCCCTGTTTTCAAACTGTGAGGCCCGCCTCTCCACTTTCAAGAAGAAAGTTGAAAGTGGAATTTAGCAAGATTACCCTGAAGTCAACCGAGGCCTTATACCGAGTTGCATCACACATCGTAAAGGCAAGAAAGGCCCATACTATTGAGGCAACATTCTGACAGATACTTTCATCGGACGCGTTGTCAAGGTGATGCGCCCGGCCGAAGTCAACTTCCATTCTGTTTGTTTATTACTAGGTTTGTGTTTACTGGAAAATATGGTGAGTGATATCCAGTACAGTGTTTCTTGTTCAACGGGTCTGCTAGTGTGACCTTATCACATTTCAGTGTGGCCAAGTAACGTTTCTTTTCTTCGACTGGCAGCTAAGGTTATTTACTTGTTATGGATTGCTTGCGGAAGTCTGCCGGAAGTTAAGTTTGGGCCAGAGTAATGTGCACTACCGTTTGTTTATGTTGTTACCGTTGAAAGCGTCTATAGCCATGTATAACATATTTTTAAAGATATTTAAAAGATGGTAACAGTATACACTGCTTCCTTGAGGGATGGGTTAAATGCAGAGAATGAATTTCGCTACATGTGTATCTGACAAAAAAGTATACCTTACCTTATCTTAACTTACAGTATAGCGTTATTGGAAGGGGATTGGTTAGGGTCTCAGTTGTTTTTTTAGTGCTTATTTTGTAGTTGGTTGTAGTGTATTAGCATGGTAACGTTTAGCTACATTTGCTAATTAGCACTCTCGGCTGTGAATGTCTGTACAATATTTAATGGCAATCCGTCACAATTATTTAGATATTTAAGTATAGACCGACATTGTGGACTGACTGACTGGCTGAGCAACAGACAACACCATCGCTAGAGCCAAGCTGCTAGCATGACTAAAAGATTGAATGGTGAATATGGATTTTTTGAATTGGTCCGTCTGTCTTTGGAGTACATTCTTGCATTTTGATGTATGTGTTCATTATACCTTCCATGAACAGTCTGCCATAACTTCTGAGGCTCTTTGATTGATGATCACAGAAATCCATGACAGTAACTCAAGTTCACCTCTGGATCCCAATCAGCAAAGACACAGACAGTGTAGTGAATGGGCTGTTGAGAAAGGTAGAGTGTGACAGAGACAGAGGCAGTAGCTCCTCTTGGTAAATGAGCTCATGTCGATGCAAGTGACCTGTAATTATAGATAAAAACCCTTTGCATCAGACCATCATCTGCATCATTGACTCTTCTGCTTTCCCTTAGACTCTTAAATCATCAAAAGGAGCTGGTACAATTCCCCAGGTCCTTGTCACTGTGTTTGATGATTCTTCACACACCTATTTTACATTAAACGCTTAAAATACACACCATCTTCATACAATGAATGCTCCTACACCTTGATTCTCCTTGTAGAAGAGGGTTTTTTCCTGTAGAAAAGCCACATATTTTGAGATTTAGATGGATATGTATTTAAGTGCATCCCTCTGTACAATGGCAGAAACAGTGAAGGGAGATGAAGATGGTGGGTGAGAAGACATCGGTATGTTTAAGTGTGCTCATGCAATTGTGAATCCCCCCGCACAGTTAATGGCAGGTAGCACTATGAGAGAAAAGTCACAGATGTAGAATACCTCACATAATACAGTATAATAAAACCACTTCTAGCTGTAAACCAGCCCTTCAAACATTGTGTCATTGAACACATTTGAAAAAGATATTTTCCCCCTGTTTGATACAGAGATTATTGTGAAAGGGACTATGATTGGATATGGATCATAGCTGACAACCCGACTATCTGCTGGAATTTCATACTTACCAGGATATAATTGTAGTAATACAAGCACTAACTGTGTGTTTAGTATTTGACAGGATGCTCATTCCTTTGAAGCTCAGTCTCAATGTGAGGTTGCTGGGGAAGCTTTGATCCAGACTACTCCAGCTTTGTAAAAAATAAATAAATAAATAAACAAGGGAGGGAAAATTGTAATGAGACGTCTTTGTTTCTTGGCAAACTTTTCATCACAATAAATGTGATTAAGCAGCAATTTAACAGTGTGTTGTGATGTTCTTCACACATTATCTACCAAATGAAAATGTGTGCTGTAATGAAGCTTGCTGTGAGGCTACACAAGGTAAAGGTGAAAGACTACTTCCATCTGTTACACATACAACCGTTCAAAAATCGAAATGATCGCCCCCTTATATCAGAAACATAGCCTTTTCATTTTGTTTCAAAGGCTTTGCTTGCGATAAATGTCGGGCTGCATCCTCAAAGGGTTTTAAAAGCCAGACAGGAAAGGTCTGGATCTTTCATCTGGCATTCACCAAGTGTACAGGGAAAGAAAAAGGTGTGAGACAGCATGCACCGGTATTGATGGCCACAGAGTAGATATGCTCCCATCCTCACACCCCAACAAGCCAGATGCAAATGTTCAGGCTCCCCCTCCAGTGCCTGCAAGCTCAAGCCTCACAGCATGCTTTCTTATGTGGCCAACCATAATGGATTGTTGATCAAGCCCACCAAAACAACAAATACATAATAAAAAAATTAAGCATCACTCATATATGTATATATGTGTATGTATGTGTGTGTATATATATATATATATATATGGGAGCTTTTATATGTGCTATGTGCAAAAGCAGTCACTATCAATCTGCACCTGACAAGAAGACACATATTTAACTTGCAGTGGTCATAAGCAGACTCAGTCTAACCTGAACATCACAAAAAATCTAGTATGAAAAAAGTTTGTGCACATTGTTCACTCTGAGATCAGTAAGGTGCAGTGAAGTCCTCTAAAGCATGTCGAACAAAAAGACATTCTTTTACGAAAAGTAGGGTAGAAACACATTCCTTCTAAAACTACCCAAGTCAACAGTTTGTTATATCCTGAGGTAAATGTTGGATAGTAGCAAAAACAATGGCCCTTGTACCAACAAGTTAGTACCTTTGGAAGTCCACTAATCGTACTGTAATTGCAGACATTGTGCACACAGCATGAGAATACATTGTAGAATGTATCATCTCTGCGTTGCATGGCAACAGCTGAGCCCAGGTAGCAGGTGTGAGCATTATTTTATTCAGGAAGTGTGTGTTGCCCCGTGCTGGCATCCATAATGGAGCCAATCCTTCAGGGCTCCATGTGGATCTCCAAGCAGCTTGAGCCCTGAACGCAGAGGTGCGTTTGCTAACACAGGGGTTTCATTAACCCCCGTGTTAGTGAACAGTTATAATGTTGGCAGCTGCCAGATGGGAACAGGGATGGTAAGATGGTTCATGTCATCACATAATATGGCAGGTGTTGTGCAAGGAAAATCCAGAGTACTTAATGTTATTGTTATGAGTGGGCTACATTCGGGGATAGACTGAAGGGGCAAACGCATTGTCTCTGGGGGAATAAATCTGAAATTTTTTTGAAACTCAATATCAATTGTGCAGACTGATCTGACAATACTTATCAAATAACAGTCATCACTGTATAGTATGTTGTTGTTGCATTCAACTATTGCATTGGAATTCATCATACAGAAATAAGACTTTTGGTTGATTAGCGTTCTGCAATCTTTTCAGCATCTAATAAAGTTTCAATAGAGCTGGTATCTGGCACTCCATAGAGCTATCCTGTGTGTCTTGTCTTCAGCAGTCTTGGGAGCCAGTAAAGGCGGGATATGCTTGATCAGATTAGATTAGATACTGTAATATATAAAACTATATAGAAACAACAACAGGCAGTTGGAGGTTAAAAAAAATTGCCTAGCAACAAGAATACAACTAATGTTTTTTTCCATGTTTTCAATGTGTTTCCATAAGTAGCTACTTATGCTATGGCTCATGTTCCATAGCAATGATTGTGCAATTAAAGAAAACTCAAGTTCACATCTGGTGACTGAGAAAAAGAACAATATTTGCAGAATCAATCACCATATTTTCATGCTGCTCATTATCCTCATCTACATAATTATCCTTATATATCTTCAACTCTCAGCATTTGAGGGCAACACATGCAGAGTCACTGTTAGAGCTCCAAACCTGTCCTTCCTCTATGCTGAAAGTCCAGAGGAAAATTTATGAAGCCTCAGATGTTGGCCTTGGCCTGCAGGAGTTTCCATTCTGTGTCCACAAGCTTGTGGATACTTGCTGGGATAAAGTCAGACTTTTCCACCTTTGCTGACTTGAAGTCTTCTTCCAGGAAATAATTTGTCTTTGGTAGAGGTCTGGGAAAAAATGGGGGGAGCTGTACAACCAGCCCTGAAGTAATTCTTTGGTGACAGCAGAAATGTCTCTGCATAAACAGAGGATGCATGGCTAAAACTATATAAAGATAGGGCATCACTGGCACCACCAGAGCACTGATAAAGCCCAGCAGTGAATGCATGACAAGGGAGTCTTCAAAGCCAAACATGGCTTGCTACAATCCAAGACAGCTGAAGTATGATTTTAGGGAATCCACCCATCATCAGTCCACAGGGTACAGCCAGTGTTTCCCACGCATAGGCTTTACTTGGGCCCAGGTAGATTAACAGCCGTCCAAGTAAACTTGGCGACCCATTTTAAAATCGTTGTTGATTGCAGCGCTGCGCAGCACATTCGCTCCTCACCTCCTCTCACACGGTCGCTCCCTCTCCCTCTTTCTCTCTCTCTCTCTCTCTCGCAAACACATTGACAACAGACCCATCTGTGAATTGAATGTTTAGTAGCTTAGTAGTATCATAAACACCGCTGCACAAATCTGTCCAACACAGTTCAGTTTAGTTCAGTCCAGTTTAGTTTATTCACAAAAATTAAAATACAAGTACAATCATTAGAAACAATGCAGATTTGTGAAAAGGGGCACCTTTTTAAGCTTGTCGGGGACCAATCACTAAGCATATATCTATATAGATAGATAGAGAGATAGATATAGATAAATACAGTATATGTTTGAAGTACTAACACATTGTCTAAATAAATACTACAAATATATGAAGCACATGCTACATCTACAGTATAATTTATAACCTACATACAGAAAACCCTAAGAGCTAAACTACCCTACCCAGTGGTCCCAAGAAATTCATTACATCAGCCTCTAGCTCTATCAGTCTTGGTTAAATAGATGAAATACAATTAATGGAGGTGATGGACTGCTAAGAAATTGGAAGAAGTGTAGGCCCCCCTTGGAGCCACAAACAACAGGTCCCTAGCACACTGAAGGCAAGTCTGACTGGAAAGCAGTTAGGCTATATTAAAATGTAAACCTATATTAATCAAAAAATAGATTCTATGTTAAAAGCACAAAGGGACAGGTTGGCTGAGATATCAATGAGCCCATAAACACACACTAGCTGACATGCAGTAAATATAATGACCAGCAGACGCGTTAACCCAGCGCAAGGGGAGCACACAATCAATGTAGGCTGGAAGGGGAAAGTTCATCACACATGCAGAATGAGCTCTAAGCCAGACCATCAGAAAGAAAAAACACCAAGACTCACTACCTGCAACCCAAACTAAACTAAACACAGCTCTGTACAGTTGTTGCATTCATATTATTTTGTACACATGTAGGCTATGTATAAAAGATAATAGAAAACATGTTCAAATCCCACCAACTACCAGCTGATCCCTACCTGGGTCTCCCCGACTAAGTTAGCATCCCCATAACGTTACTGCTGCTACGCTGCGGCCAGATGCCGCTCTCTTGATGGATAAAGCAATCGTGGCACGGCAGCCACATGACACGCAGCGTGCCAGCTCTTCACGCATAGGACAAAAGCATTACACACCTGCGGCTCACCAACAGGTGCCTATCGGAGTTTGCCATTTGCTAATCTCCGCGCGTACCTCTAAACTGCCGGTCCGGCAAGACCAACTGGCCGCAACGTCAGTTCCCCCGGCTTCATATCCACTCAAAATGTAGGCTTCAGTCCTCTGAAATAAATAAATAAACAAAAACTAAGGACTTTTACTCTTTCATTTTAGTTTCTTTTAGTTAGTATTGCAAACCTACAACATAGTTTTAGTTATCGTTTTTTTGTAAAGCTTCGTATTTATTTTTATTTTAGTTAACGACAATGTTTTTTCTCATCTAGTTTTCGTTATTTCGTTCGTCTTCGTTTACGATAATAACCGTGGTGGTAACGCTCTTTTATGCTGAGAAAAGAGGTGGATGCAAATATCGGCAGGTAGCCTACGACATCTGTTCTGCCGAATTATGCATCCACCTCTTTAGGACCTTTTCAGACACTTTGCAGTGCTCATTAATCAAATGCGGTTATCACCACATATTTTTGCTAAACCTCAATGAATGCTACTTCTACTAATTATAATAAAATATTAACAACTCTAAACGTTAATAATTTATCACCATTCATGAACCCCCCAAAGAATTTTATAGCGTTTAAAAGCAGTATTTGGAAGTGCATGCAATTCTCTGCAGGCATGCAAAATTCGGCATAACACCTGACTCCCCCCCACGCCTGCCACAGTTAAGCTGTCATTCTGTGGGAAACACTGGTAGAGCCTTGCATAATTTAGTGCCAAAGCCATCGCTTTCCACTGTTTTTCATGTTGTTCAATTTTGCTTGTGAATGCCATGCATCAGTTATTGAAAGAAAGTGAATCTCAGGTCTGGAAAGCTAGGTTTCACTACGCCCATTTTTTTGCACATACAGTATATTCACATTTCTTGGATGAACATGAGTGGTCAAGCCTACAAAGCCTGTGGGAGGTAATCATAACTCCGTCAAATAAAATTTCAGCTAAAACCTCTTGTGCTGATGCACTTGACTCCCTCTTAGCTTTTTTCCAGACCCCTCTCGAGTCACGTTCAACTGATTCTTTTCAGTTCAACTATGGATTTTATAAATACCAGGCCTATTGTGAATGTAAGCCTCTGTGCAGACATAATTTAGCTGTCGCATACATGAGCTAGTTATAGCCACCTCCCCTACTGTCAATATTTACACAGTAGAAAGTGGTCAGTCTTCATCCTAGACCCTGAAGAGATTAATTTCCCCAAGGAAATTAGCTACTGATGCGCAGCAGTGTAAATTCCCAATATATGGTGAACTGAATTACCTATCATCCATCAGTATTTATAGAGAAACACATATTTTATGGCTATGCCAATTATAATATATTTTGAATTATGGAATGAGCTTTTTAAGGAAGATGGGGGCTGCATACAATTTATTGCTGGACCTGCTATTATGTTAAGAAATGGGCACAGCATATGCATTCCCCAGTGCGTTTTGAATAACACATTTTATTCTATTTGGATAGCATTAAAATTAACTGTAGGGCTTCATGAATAGAAGGCAGCTCCTTTAATATGGACTCTACAAGATGAAGAGTTGATCTTCAGATGAGTCTGTCAAGTAAATGCACTACAGTTTGACAGCCCATGTCTCCAGTGTCTTTGAAGTGGATGGCAGTGCTTGCATGTATGCATTGGTACTGCACTGGTACAGGGGGTAAGAATTGCGCTGTACATTGCGGACCATAATCTAGCATTAGCAAAACCAACACCAACCTCTTTCTTGATTGGATTACTCTTGACATGCTCTCAAATGCTGTACAAACATACAGTATAAACAGTATAAACAGGCTACATAAAGTGTTTAAATGATGCCCTCTTAGAGATCTGCTGCTGTTTAAGCATTGACAGCATTGATTGAGTTGGCAGAATCTCTCCAAGTTCCAATTTGTCCCCAGTTTCTACACAGCTTTTGAGCCTATTTGCTGATGTGAAGGAGATGTTGCAGACATATCGGAGGATCTGCAATTTTTCTACAATCCTCCTGCCATCTGCTCTCCACCCTGAACCAAGATGCTGATACTGGAGCTTCCCACCCCTTAAAGCTCATCATACAGTCCATGACAGTTTATCAACAGTTTTTCATATTGTCTTTGGTTTTCAAAATCTTGGAGTTAATTTGTAAAGTTATTCAATTTATAAATACTGCTATATTTCTAAATTGGCATGTTGTTGTGACTTGGACTAAAACCATTAGACTTGACACTCTCCAGTCTTAACCAAAGGTGACATGTTACTGCTTGCCACATATTTTTTGTTTTAAGAACAGCATATGTGGATAATTAGCTGAAGTGAAAATGTTTCTTCTTCAAGCCTTTTTATTAAAGAGATAGAACGTTTTACTCTGGCTGTTCAGTCACACTGTGAGTCTTTGATCAACCAGAGTGGGGTGGTGACAATTATGTCCTGCAACACTTTTTTCTCTTGAAAATCTGTCATTTGTTTAGAGAGACAACTGTCAAGAACACCCAAGCTTAATATTGCACATGTTAACATGTTTCTTTGAGGTATCCTTCTCCGTTAGACAGATAACGGTTAATGAGATGAAAATAATATAACACCTGGATGCACATTGCAAATTAATTGCAGTTAAAAACATGAGCAAAGGCTTTAATAATTGGTCTTCCTCCACTCTCTTATAATGTGTCCAGATTTCTGGTACAATAAACAAACAAAACTGTAGGATTTCAGTGACATGTACATCATACAAAACCCTGTGTGGAATCTTGTTATACAGTCTTAAATCGTGGTCTGACAGATCTGGCAGTTTGTAACCTTGTGTGATTGGATCGTAAAAGGTGCCTTGAAGCGTTAGGGCAAATGCTGGCATTAGAGGTGGGTAATATGGAACATAAATTATTTCTCTATGCTGATGATACTTTGGCACAGGTGACAGACCCCTTGACTTTCTACCACACCTGATGGATACTGTACAATCCTAGTTGACATTATACCGACAGAAAATTAAGACTGTGTCCCTTGGTAATTGTGCTGGTCAAACATTTGTGAGGTGAAATTGTAATCAATCCTTTTCACATGTTACAGTAATACATGTCTAATTTCAGATGATTATAACAAATTAGGAAAATAAAAATCTGTATGCTGTAGATAAACATTTTGGTGGAGGGTGAAAAGTCAGAGACACTTTGCATGTTATAATTGTTATTATTAAAAAACAATGTTTGGATTTAATCTGGGTAATACTGTATGGCATAGGCTGTCACATTGGCATTCAGCACACTACAGATAAAACGCAGTGTGGTAAATTAAGAAAATGAATGATGGATTGTTTCTTAAGCAATAAAGGAGCTCCTTATGCATTAAAAAACTGAGTAGCCACACACTTTTGCTTACTGTAGGTCCAATGAATCAGTGTGTATGTGGAGTCCTTGTGGGTGGGCGGGGCGTGAGCACTGTGTACCTGTCAACTTATGTAAATGTGATTCTTTATTAATGGCAGGGCCATGGCTTTGCACCAATGACTGTCGATGTATCGATGGGGGCCAGACCTCCCTTGTGACAGTACTGATTAGTGGTTGTGTGCACGGGTCATTTCAGCGACTTTGCTACTGCATGGGGACATGCTGCATTTGCTGACTCCACTCACCTTTCTCACTTGACCTCAAGGAGTGAATGGAAGAGAAGACCAAGGAGGAAAACCACAGAAAATTTGAATAGAGGAGAAACAGAAGACGAAAATCCTCTCAGTAGATCATTTAAATTTGGCCTTCATTTTTACCGCCTGCATCCCATATCCTGCACATTTCACTGCTTGGCATGAAAATGGCTTCAGAAGTTTGGAATTTGATTAATAAATATGAAGCCAATTCATCTGTCGCCATTTATAGAAATCCTGATCGCCTGCTAGTTATATCATTGAGCAAGCAGCAAAAGGGACATTGGCAGCGTGACATTGTCATTTTCAAGTCTAAACTGACACCTGGGGCCACCCTGTGTCCCTCCAAATTCTCTGACAGCAAGACAATGGATGACAGCTTGGAAAAGAGAGTGTGACCATACAGGGCTTTGATTGGATGGCCAATTGAATAATCAAGTATTTCAGCTCTTGTTCCAGAGACATTATTCATAATACCAACTTGTTTCTTTCAAATGAATGCAGGATGTGTTGAGTCAGGGACCTTTTTTTCATTATAGTGTTTCTTTTCCCTTTTTAAATCATTCAGTCTGCTATGGTTTGGGTTTCGGGGTCTCATCCCGCTTTCATAGCTGACCTAGGGAAGAAAATGAAATCTATATTAATGCATCAGAAGATCTTAATGTGAGCATTTAAGAAGTTAAGCATAAGCCAAATCCAAAGCACTCAGCGACAGGGGGAGAAAAAAAAAGTGTGAAATTGTAGAAAGTTGGACTGCTTTGTTTATTTCAAAAGCTTTCCTCTCTCCCTGGTAGGGATTTCTGGATGTGATCTTAATCTCTTTATTATCTTTGAAGGCATTTCACCTATAGGACCTTGTGAATAAGCCTAATCTGAGAAAAATAGCAAAATATTGAGTTCTGGCTGTGACTGATAAAACATGCTTTTTTCTTGCTGTGTTCCTTTCTCCCTTTTGAGGACAAACGGGCTCCTTTTAAGCAGCTAAAGAGTGCAAACCTTTAATCATAAGGCAAGGTGACCGCACATTCTGGTTATCAGGCTCTCTCAGCACGCTCACACAAACACACGCACACATGCACAAGAATCTCAGCACACGTACCATGTACACTCTCAGATACAGACGGGGGGCAAATTAAAGAAAGAAACCCAAATAATAGAGTGGAGAAACATATCAAATGCAGATGCTTCTACGCACTAGTGTTCATTGAATTGGCTTGGCGAGTATAAAAACGAAGTAAATAAAATGCTTCGCCCTTTGTTACCACCAGATCTCAACCCAGTTGAACACCTATGGAAGATTTTGGACCAACATGTAAGATGTTTAGTGATGTCTGTGACTGTCTCTGATGCTATATGTCCTTTTGTTATGTCTGGCTATGTTTGTTTTCCATTCTATCGTACTCTGGTCTCTCTTGCAAATGAGATGATTACCTGATTAAATAAAGGTGGTATGAGGAAATATCTTTAAAAGAATGGTGCCACAAACTTGGCAAAGAGCACTGAGGCTGTTTTGGAGGATCGCATGGTGACCTGCCCACTGACATACTAAGACACATCATGGTTTTCCTTAATTTGTCACCCATCTGTATGTACAGAGGAGCACATCATATCCACAACTGCATAGACTCTCACCCACCCACACTACATCTACAGACAGTACATGCATATACCCGCACACACACAACTTCTGCATTGTTTTTTTGGCAGAAAGTTTAAATCTGTCTGTTATATAACATAGATTCTCCCTCCTCCTCCTCCTCCTCTTCCTCCTCCTCCTCCTCCCAATATACACAGGGGAACATGCAGGGACCTACTGTATGATAATATATTTCTTCCACCACATTGAAATTCTGTAGATGTCAGTTCAATATTTCCCTTTCCTCTTACTTGCAGGATTTCAAAAGATTGTCCCCAACTTCTGGAAGGGAAGGAAATTGCTTTTAAGGAGGGGTTTGAGGCTGAACATAAACACAGTGATGACTCTGATTTGGGACCATGGTTCCAATATTTTTTCGTAGTTTCGGCACATTTCTTTGAGAAAGGTGCATTTGGTCGTAAGCCGTTTTATCCATACCCCATCAATTTAAAAGTGGGAATAAGCTTGGGAAGTGTTGATGTTTGAACTTTTTATCATTTGAACGACAATGTATTCAAGCTCGGACTGAATGACCCTTATAAGCTTAGTGCTTAATTTGCCACACAGCGCAGAGAAGCTGCTGATCTGACGGGTCAGGGGACAAAAAAAAAGTCATGGAACTCTTCAAAACCACAGTGCCTGAAGTGCATTGGACAACACAGGCCCTAACAAGACAGCCCTCATAAACAATGTTGTGCAAACATGCTGTGTACTGTAAGCAGAATATTGTTGCATCTGATGTGACGGCTGAGCCTAGAGTACAGACACACAAGCCCAAAGCCATGGGACATGCAGGTTTTCATTAGTCATGCTTTCACCACACAGCACAAACACCCACTTGCTTAGCTGTGAGTCTTTCTGTTACAATATGACAAGGCAATTTAGACACTGAACCACAATTTTCCAGCATACAGCACACCAAGATATGTTGATGCTGCGTTTCCCCATCACTTGAGATGATACCACACTTGCCACCATCATTGTCATCATAGCCATAACAGTAGGGGCTCAGGAGGTAGAGTGTTGTCCAATAATCAGAAGGTCGGTGGTTTGATCCTCCGCTGCTTCATTCTACATGTCGAAGTGTCCTTGGGCAAGACAGAACCCCAAATTGCCCTCAGTGTGTGAGGTGTGTTTCCTTCCTGATGAGCAGCTGGCACTTTCCATGGCAGCTACTGCCATCAGTGTATGAATGTGTGTGTGTGAATATGGCATGTAGTATGACACACTTTGAGTGATTGAAGACTAAAAAAGGAGCTATATAAGCGCAGTCCATTTACTATAATTGTAAGCTCCCGTTTAACCAATCAGCAGGCATAAACACCACACACTGGGAAATGGCAGAAAACAACAACACAAAAACAACTGCATACCTTTTTGTTTGTCCAGCTGTAGATTTCTTCCTGACTCTGTTTACTTCATGCAGATACTCTGAGTTAAGGTATCAGAATCAGTAGCAGTATCACTGCATCCCTAATTTCAAGTTCTTCTCTTTCTCATCTTCTTTATCCTTCTGGTCGTCGGTGGAGCATTGCTGTTGAAGACTCATGTCTTGTCTTTATTTAGAACCCCAAATAAAGAGGACTACATTATAACAAATCTCTGAAGGATGGGTAAACCCCTTTTTTACTACCGTACTTGGAAGAAAATATTGCTTCAAGTGCTGCTACTGGAGTCATCCAGTTGATTCAATGTTTGGTAGCTTACGGCCTCAGTCATAAAGTGGCAGTTACAAATGCCAACTAACGCACCAACTAAAAAATTAACCTTTACTGCAAGCAGAAAAGATTACTCTCTCTACTAACACCAAACCATCCCAGGAGGCTTTGATTTTGCAGTTGTTTCTAGCAAAAGGGTAAAAAATGTATAAAACTGAAAAAGTGAAAGTTTCTGCCATTTTGTACTCGGTCTGACCGCCCCCCTCAGAGGTCAACAGTGTCAAGACACTTTGCAACTATTCCATGTCACAAAATCTGCGAGTCAAAGGTCAGCCAAGTTCACAAATTCTAAATGTGGATTTATGTTCTTGCCATGAGCGAATCATCTCTGCTCTCTGTTTCTCTTTATTTTAAAATTGATTGAAATTAACTGAAATGAATGTTGGTGTGGTGGGAGCCTTCTAGGCCTACTGGAAATGGCAAGGGAAAATGAATGAATGATAGAACAAGCAACACTGAATATTCATTAACATTTGACAACAGATTTTGATGATGTTAAGTAGTTATGAATTCCACAAAAGAGGTGCTGGTCCAATCTGGAAGGTTGTTAGTGATGTTATGACATGATCTGGCACAAATGAAGCCTCATATAAACTCTCTCTAGTGGTCTGTAGCTTGATTCTTTGTCCATATTTTATTGAAAACAGATGTTTGCACTTCACATTGGCAGACTATAAAACAATTCTCTCACATCCTTCTCCATCTCGTAGCTCAGAGACCAGCACCTGTCATCCAAGCCAAGCAGCTATGACAGCTGGGTGAATGGAACCCGAGTGCAAGAACTTCCATCATGCACCGTTCCCTATGGAGTGTGATGCTGAATGGCGACCTCCTCCATACCTAGATTGTATCTGTAGTTCCACCACACTCTCCTACCAGACATGGTACACCCACCTCCATATGGCATCTCAGCTCAATACAGTTCCCCTGGGAAGCCAAAGGCCTCTCACTTTGCTATTGCCAGACAAGAAAATCATGTTGGTGTGCATGTGTGAGGCAAAGGTTTGGTATGAAACTTTCTCAGTAAAGGGAATGTCAGTTTTATAAACCTGATTTGGCAGCAAACTAGATAAAGACGACCACAGTCTTTGGTATTTTTTCCTTTTTCGCCCTATGAGGGACTTGGAAGATGAGTTGGCAAGAGTTTGTCAGAGGGTGAGTCAGAAGGTGCTGTGGAGTTGGGCCGAATGATTTCCAGTGTCTTACAATATTACTTACAGGGAATTTATCACTTTCTTAACAATTCTGTGGATTTTAAAACACAGAAGTACAAATACACATACTGTATATTTCATTTTATTCTTGTAAGTTTATACAGCAATATTTCATAAAATAATTAAGAATAAGAAGAAATTACTCCAAAAGGCATTTTTGGACTTCTTTTTGGATCTGAGGTGTTTACTGCATGCAATGGCATCTTAAATCCTGCCATTTCTGCATTTCTTTTCAGTTTTGGTTCTAGCTACTGGGCCATACCTATGGGATGTTTGGTGCTCCACATGTTGAATGGCACTCTGCACTCTGATGCTGCGAGCTAAAACAGTGAACCAACTGCATTGTGATATGGTGTTTTGGTATTTCTGATAGTTTGGCAGCTTTGTTTCAGTACATATGCTTGTATTCAGCACATGTGAACCGCCTCACGCATAGAGACAGACACAAAGGCACAAAGGCAATTTGAAAAATGGTTCCTGCTGGTTGCGTGTTTTGGTGAACAATCACAAAGGAAGTGACCTCTCAGTCAGGTGTAGTCAGCTAAATTAAATATTTGTGCTTAAGAATTAAGAATGTCCCCATCAGTTCCTTTAGTAAAAACAGAAATTACTGCAAAATATTATTCCTATTTAGGGCATTAGATTTGGGAGGGGGCATCAAGAAATAGGCCAGCAGGTTATTGAAATTACTATTTTTGCTAACTGCTATATTCTGAGAGGACTGGCAAACAGTTTTTCATTCCTGGCCAAACAACATGCAGCTAGTGAGTAAGTATCAATTCAAATCCAATCATGGCTGGTACAGAAGAGATGAACACAGGTGTCATGGCACTGACACTTCAAGCTTAAAAAGAGGGAACAAGGAGGTCATGGAATTAACCTCTAATTTCTACCAGCAGTACTTTCAAAAGCGATAGCACAAGTGAGGTTACTAACACAATTGAGGTTAGCAAGACAGCAGGCTGATTTAGTTGCTGTGTTGCACTGACCTTCACATCTGTAAACATGCGCCATTCACAAAACCAAATTGGATTTCTTTAATAAGGTAAAATGCTTGAGTGTACAGTTATGGCACTCCTTAAATGCGCAAGGATGCCACAGCTCGCTGATGCTTTCATGAAGATCAATTCAGAATGCCTGATCACAATCTAATTCACAGCGTAATTATTAGCCAGGGGACTTCTCCTTTGCTGCATGATAATCCCTCTACACGGTTTCTTTCCATGTTTTCTTTTCCCAGGCTTTTCAAGGAAGCCAGATTCTCACAGCTGCCAGTGTTGCCCCATTGTGTTTTTAATGGCATATGTGGGGGAGGGAATCTGTTTAGATGTTATATTAGCAAACATTTTTCTGAACATGAATAGACTTTTTTTTAATACATAGCCTTTATGTGTTGCAAGCATGACATGAAAGCATAGGTTTTATTATATGTACACTGCAATAAATGACTTACAAGTGTACAAACAATCACGAGTAGATAAGTATTTGCAAGGCCAGGATACTCTTTTACGCACTCCACTCCTCTCTAACACTGTGAATACACACACTTACATACATGCATAACACACACACACACACACACACACACACACACACACACACACACACACACACACACACACACTTGCATTTGCATTTGAGCTAATCCCAGAGGTGTAATCAATGCGGAAATACTTGGCATCAGCAGTATGACAGCATGCTGCAGCACAGCTAGCATAGCAATGAGTATCCAGCAAATCAAGCCTTAGGAATGGGAACCTTATTAAATAAAGGAGGGAAGGGTCAATACCAGATATTGACGAGTCCATGAAGTCTGCACTTCAAAGGGTTTTCCCTTTTTTCTGGTTTGCTTTTTACTAGCCCAGCAGGGACACAAGTACTCCCAGTGTGTGTCAAACTGGTATCCTTGAATGCTAATTCTATGTCCTTGGGAGGTAACTTTGTTGTGCTCTACAAGGGAACTTCAAAATCCTATCACAAATCAGTGCACAGAGAGATCCCTGAAGTAGTGTACCTTGGGCAGTTTGATTACACACACACACACACACACACACACACAAACACCAACTGATGTATAAGATGTCTGATAGGCTGAGAGTCTGTCAACATCAAACCTCATGATCAATGCGAGCTATCCACAGTTGCTACAGATGTGCACTCCAAGTGCTTTTCCTTCCAAGGGCAGGAATTCAGTTCACTGATACACTGACTCAAGACTCCCTCTACCTGGTTTCTCTGGTTCTGTTTATTTTGCTAAATCATCACTGAGCAAGCCCTTTTTCCACGGTCACAATGATTGACAGTGTCACAAGAACAAATTCCTCTGCAAGCTCAAAAAGCTTCAATGCCTCTTGGTCAAAAAGAGGCTATGATGTACAACATTCAACTGAATTAATAAAATTCAGAGCACTTGCGCTTGGCACATATTTCCATAGCTCCAAAGGAACAATTCAGACAGCTCATGTAATGACACTGGCTGCAGACAAAATGGATTTGTGTGCGACTTTCTTTTTTGGTCCTGATATGACAACTGAAGAATGGATAAATCTAAGAGAAGAGGATAAGCCAGAGACACTGGGAGAGTTTGAGCCTTTAAAACTTCTTAACATTAGTGTAGTGCTATTGGGGTCGGAGCTGAATGAACTTGAACATGTTCAGATAAATTTCAACAATAATCCAGAATGAAAAGTCAGACGTAAGACTAAAAGCTGGAAAGGAGCTCAAAATTGTCAAATTTGTCAAAATTGTCTTGGCTTTATTTAGATAAATACAAACTGTTTTATTGTGTCCACTCCCTTTCATGTTATTCATGCTTAAAGGGGCATTTTGCACTTTTCAGCGACCACTAGCGATGCGGTTCTAAGATTGCAACCTGGTGTGTACACGTGCTTGCTTGAACTCATGAGCGAGCATAATCCAAAACACAACCGCTTTCATACAGAGTTCCCACAATCAACGCAGAAACACCTGCATGCCGACTAAGGCTTTTTTCCAGACATGTTCATGTAAATGTAAAATGCTCTGTACTTGTATAGCGCCTTTCTAGTCTTTTTGACCACTCAAAGCGCTTTTACAGTACATCTGCATTCACCAGTCATACACATTCATACACTGAGCCTAAGTGCTCAAACGGAAACTAACATTTACACACATTCATACACTGGCGGAACAGCCGCCAGGGGCAAATCGGGGTTCAGTATCTTGCTCAAGGACACTTCGACACGCAACCAGGGGGAGCCAGGGATTGAACCGCCGACCTTCCGATTAACGGCCAACCCGCTCTACCTCCTGAGCCACAGCCGCCCCGAGGATTTGTTCAGGCTCTGTTACTTCAACGTTCCTGGCTCAGAGGCAGATCTACACCGGCTCCGTACCTTTTTTACAGCGCAGCGAGCCGCAGATTGGCACAATCTTCCCGGAAAATAAGTCAGTGTGAGAGCGGCTACAGAGAGACAGGGAGACAGCTTCACACGACATGCTGGAAACTCAAGTAAACTCCCACTGCACCGTTACAGTAATATTTTTTTCAGCTGCAGGTTCAACTAATCCATGCTCGTTACATTTACTGCATTTAGCTGACATGCTACTGACGTGCTACATTGGCGTTTGCTCCCTTGCTGCTTTTCACTACAACTTTGCACCGGATAACGTTAGCAACTGCTCGGCGTTAGCAAGTGCTCGTCGTTAGCCTGCGAGCTAATGTGACTCCAGTTTTTCTGATCTTAACTGTGTTTTTATCGACATCATCTGAATCTTGTTTGGTCTGATGGGGTTCAGCACATAAAACTTTATCGTTGTTTTTGTGGAGTGTGTTGGAGTCTGTGTTGTCGCTGGGAGCCGGTTGTTTTATGGTGTTAGTGGACTGCATGTCTTCAGCTGCGGTGTTGTCGCTGTAGTCTGAGAGAGGCTTGGGAGCACGAACAGAGCTGCATCCGACCCGGTGTCCTCACATTAAAAACAGAATAGTGGCTGATGCAAGCAACAGAGAAAACAGGTGACTGCTTCATTTGTAAGTGAGGTTTGAGCCCACTGACAGTAATTTCATTGAAAAACTACATACAGCCCCTTTAAATCTACAGACGGTTAGCAGTAGCATATAAGATACAGAATTAAATTTCTTCCTGATGTTGTGGTTTGCTAACATTTCAGTGAAAACTCAATTATGGAAATAATCTGTTAAATAAACTGCTACCTGAAGCATATTTTAATGTTTTAAATCTATTACATTTGTAACTACAGTTATTGTATTTTGGGCTCTGAGCAAAGCCAGAATGCAGGTAACCTACTTGAAATCAGGAGCCTGAATGCATCATGTGTAGACACAGATGGAGGAGTGAAGCTGCTGCTGCTCTGTTAACGTGCTGCTTTTGCTAGGCAGCCTGCTTAGACACTGTGTAAGAAACTGAGCTGGTTGGTGAACTAGAACGTTGTCAGTTTCCTCATGTACAGTGACTCCAGCCAAAGCCATAAAGTGTAAGGCTAGTAAATCAGCCCAGTTGACCAATAAAGGCGTCTGTTTTTGTCAATCAAACTGCTAGTCGCATCGTCAAAGAGCGGCTGCTATCAACCTTACTTCCACATCTTTCTGACACTGGCATTTAGGCGGCTGCATCTGACACCTTTTCAAAACCGACAGTCGCCCACTTCTTGCAGCAATAGGCAGGATTTCAACTTCTCTTTCAAACACAATTTTTTTCACAACTATTGTATAATACACATCAACACCATATATGCCTTCGAGGAGAGATTGTTCGAAGGTGTGCACTCCCCATTTGTATGTAACATTGTTTCTCGCCCCTCCACATGGCAGCAGGCTTTTTACCCCACCTTTAAATGTGGTCATTCAGAACAGCAAACAGTGAAGCCTTTAATCATGGTTTGACGACACATGGTTTGACGACATGTGCAAAATAATTTCACATATCTTGGCTTTAACCGCACAGCACAGTGTTTTCTTGAGTTGCACTTGTGTTGCTGCAGGAGTGGCTTCTTTTGATGTGGATGTGTTGATTATTCATATGATTCTTGTTTGACAACCCCCCATGTCAGTCCAAACCAAATGACAAGAGAATGTCTTCCGTTTTACTTTTTCAATCTCTGGCTAGAACACACGTCATTGTGTATATGCACCATATAAAAATATGAAATACACAGGACCAGTGCTGTTCTTGGCTATAAATAGACAAGGAGAACTAATGCAGGGAAGTAGCCATCAATCCCATCAATTCTGCAAATTTCCCTTCAATCACTCAAGACTCAACTCATCTCAATGACACTTTTTTGTTGTGGTTTCGCCACAGTGGCGTTTGCCTTCTCTTCACTTGTGTCTCTGGAAACAATCAGTTATCCAACCCATAGTTCAACCTTCAAACCTGAAAAAAGTATTGTCATGCTGGAATAATTTTTTTTAGTAGCTTTTTCTCAGAGGAAACTACTGCACTTCCACTGCCGCCCACCACTGCCAATGTTAAATGCTGAACACTGACTTGAAATGTGCTGTAACCTGTGGGGGGAATGTGCTATCCTCAAACTTTTCACATTAATGCAATTGACCCGAGTCTTCTTAGGGGGTACAGTAGGCCTCTAAATCCACATGAACCAAAATCTCAGATTGATGCGGCTCTGGAGTGGGTAACTCCATTGATTTCATTTCACAGGGCATTCGATTCAGTAGATCATAGCACCCACAACAAGATTGGGTTGGCATGGATTTTCTCCACCAGGTCAAAGAGGCTTGGACCATAATTGTTTTTTATTACTTTTCAGCTCTAAAAACATACCCGTGTATCATATTTCTGACTACTGCTCAATATCGCACACACATCACTGACATAGGTCAATTTTTTCCATGCAATTCTTTTACTGCTGTCTTATATTGAGAAACTCTATCCGATTAGCCATGAACCTTTAAAGTGCAATGTAGGTGTCCACTGAAATGTTTTTTCATCTTACTTTTTGTTTAGCCTAGGGAGACATCATATGTGAAATAAAGGCCTTATGGCTTCAGGGCACTTGGTGTAAGCTTTTTACCGCATTGACAGGCTTTGACACATCGATCGAACTCATGATTCTTTTACCTTTCTGCATCCTTCCACGCTTTATTGCATAATCCTAAACTCTGGAAAAATTACTGTCCATTGGCTCTGCCCAGTTAGCTACTGTAGAAGTTTGACCACACTGACTTTGTGGTATTGCTTAAGTTGTGTTCGCTCAAGGAAGGGTAGGATTTGGGAACATTGTAGATAGGGTTAGGGATAGGGCTTCACCATTTCTATTAGCATAGTTGCTAATGTGGTAATCACCTGGTTAAGCACCACACAAACTCAACACATGAAAGGAAAAGGGGTTCGTGAAAGGAATCGAATCATGTAATACAGCATAATATGTTCCTTCTTTTTTTGTTTGTTATGTCTGACCAGTCAGACTTAATGTAAATGTAATTTAAGACAGCACACTTGCTGTTACACACATGCAAACATTCACACAGAGGTCTCATCAGGTTTTGGAACAGATTATGGCCAATGGCTCCGCATCTCTCCCTCAACGATTAGCTGTGGATACGTTCAGAGACCGCGTCTTGCAGTAGCAGAGTTGTGGCCCTGCCTCGACTGCCAATTATCACCAAAGCAGAGGGCTAATTAAAGTTTGATTAAGTTCAGAGTGTTCTGGAGGGTATGCAGAGAGGGGGATCGGGAGGGGTCCCACCCAAGATCACACGGTGTCTGTCAGAGGCAGGCGCTGTGAAATTGGTTTGTTGGCCGTTATCAACCTTTGACCCAAAGTACCACGGCACTTGGTGAATTTCCCAGCTGGGAAAATGAAAAAACTCACTTGAGGGAAAGGAATATTGTGCTGCTGGATGTCCGTTGTGGGCAAGAAATGTGAGACGCACTGTCACTAGAGAACCATTCACTAATGAGGTCTAGGAGGGATTCAATGTATAGAGGGAGACTCTTTTGCACTGAGCAGTATGAGCAAGGAGATAAAAAATTCACAACCTACACAGTCCACATTTGTCTCAACGACAGTGAGATCTTGAAAAGTTCTATTTGTGAGTTCTCCACAGCTTCTCTACGGGGGGAAGGATTGTGCTGTGTAGGAGACTGCAACCCTTTGGGAGCTGAGTTGCAGGTATGGAACGGGGATGTATTGCCCCCTTAAGGGGAACAACAGCCCTGCTTGCTCAACGGTTGGCAAGGAGGTACATCGGTACAACCCGCCAAAAGTCCTCCTTCTGCTACGTTCTTACTGAACTTGACATACACTGCACTGGCAAGGGGGTTGCATTACTAATTCAGGAAATGCACTTGCATATTAATGGCGCACCTTTTCGTAGCAAGCAAACATATGCATGAGGCGGCTCCGGGTTGTATTTTTAACACAGGAAGAAGGTGAGGGCAGTCAGGTGGAAGAGCGGAAGACGACGATCACGGCAAGGCAGGAAAACACTAATGGCTGGCAGAGAGAAATCTGAGAGACTTCTGCAGATTTCACTCATTGGCAGTGGCTTCTGCAAGTAAGCAAAGGTAATTATGATAATGGACATTAATGGCTTTATAAATAAGCACTAATGGCCATAGAGATTGAGCGTGTACATAGTACAGCACCTGACCTTCAAATTCCTCTGTGAATTCAATCTAACTCAAGCCGTGAAACTGAATTAGAAGAGTGAACTCTTCATTGCTTGGCACAGGGCATTGTGTTGAGATCTTTTAGCCTGAATCTTTTAAGCTTTGTCTCATAGGCTCGAAATCTCAGAGGAAAAAACACATTGTCTCAGCTCCACATTTCCACCTGCTCTCATCTGACTGACTCATGCCTTTTCCCTGTTTTAGAAGATTAACTATTGTGCCTTCTTTCTCCTTAGAACTCCTCCCCTTCCTTCTATCTCTATTTCTTTCTTTATTTCTCAAGGAAGAAAAATCCAGCTTCAGCACTTCTAAAGCTGATTCCTCCCCCTCAACCTTTCTCCTCTCATCTTGCTACTCTACTCTTGGCTGGGGGTTAAGGGATGAAGGGCTGTCTGATTGGGTGTCTGCGCATCAACCTGAGCGCCAGGCCTTCTTCTCTCTCCACAGACTTGGATCATCTATTTTCTCCTTTGCTTCTTCCAGTAAAACATTGGCCATCTCCGCATTTCCTTCTCAGGTTTAATGATTTTAGTCTGTGCCTGATTTCTTCCCTAATGTGTCCCTCTGCAACTCTACAGTGCTTGTCTCTGCTCAGTTTTTTTGTTCTGTGTTGCACTGGCACCTTCATTTATCATTGTCAATCACCAGTTTTAAAACTCAACAGTCTAGCACACATCGATAACCACTGAATAAAGAATAAAGCGTGATGCAAATTTCAGATCAAGGTCGATAATGTGTAAACCACAGCCTTTTTAATGAATGTATTGATATTGCCCTCTGCTCCCCTAGTTGGGATACATGAGGGCCAAGTGAGGGAAGATGTTTTATTGTCAGTAACCTTTTTTATTTATTCATTAACCCCTTACAAACTTAAGGAGTTGTGGTCAAAGTTTACGGATGTCATCATACAGGAAAAAGGAAAAAATATAATAATAAATACTGAGTCAATAAGTAACCAAGAAGATTCACAGCTCTATTAAATATACAGATAAGGATATTAAGAGCAGCATGTTCAAATAACTCATTGTTAAAACCAGTTGCTGATAATGACAGACAGTCTGAGAATCGAGAAGTCTGAATTCATCAGGAGGTCCATGGCGCTGTGAATTGTACAGATAATCTAGAGTAGCATCTAACATGAGGATTTACAAAGGAAGAGATCTGCCCCATCCTCTCATCTAGCCCATATTAACTTGTCCTTTTAGCCATCTCCATTTTGGTAATACAGTCCTCCTTTTCTGTAAAGAAAGAGAAAAAGTAATTTCGGACAGGGGTTTAGTGAAAAAACTGAGAGAATTCCAATTTACCTGATACTCATTCTTCTTTTCCCCCCTGAAAACAGAAGCTATTATGGCAGGAAGGCTGTCATGCAGAAAATAAGTGTCTCTATGTAATTATACGCATAAGCCCCTTCGCTAAAAACCACACTGATCCAGCCACAAAAAGGATTCAAGTTTCCGAACTGCAGTGGTTACACAGAATCATCTCTGCTGTATAGTTTGAGTTTTGATATTCTGACAGGGATACATTTTCTCTGCTCTCCGTCTTGCCACTGTGGGATGTGGGACTCATGGACAACTGACGCTCAACAGGGGAAGATTTTTACTCCTTACTTCCAGTGTAGATTTGACTGGAGAAGCAGACTTAAGTTGTAAAAGTTAGGATTTGGACTTAATTTGAAACTAAACTCCCTAAAGACTTGACTGAGACAGCAATTAAAAATTCAAGTTTTGAGGCTTGACCTAGTTAAATACCACAATAATGAATAAATACAACAGTGACAGGTAAGCCCAAGACACTGCATCTATCTGATTTTTAGACATGTGCATTTGAAGACACCATTCTAAGATCTTGGATTGGACTTGTAAAGACTTGGTATTGACTTGGAATTTGCAAATAAAGACTTGTGACTTGACATAGATCTTTCATCAATGTCTTCACTTGGTGTTGTCTGGACCAATGTGTCCCTAGAAATAACTTGTCACATGTCTTGGACTTGAACCTGACTCAACTGACTTTTCATTGGATTGAAATTTCCTCGACTCACTTGGCACTTGACTTAGACTTGGTTCCACTAACTCGTCACTTGACTTGGACTTATCCCGACGGACTTGACACTCGACTGGACAACATTAGATTTGACTTATGGCTTGCTTTGAGATGGCTTGAGACTTTCTTTGTCTGGAGATGTGACTTCGACTCACTTGTCTTGGACTTGCCCCAGAAGACTTAAACGTGCTCTGTTTCTGCCAACATTTACACCACTGTGAGTGGAGATTCTAAAAAAAAAAAGTACCTCATGGACACAAGTCTGCTCCTGTGACCAGTTTCAACACCACTGGTACAATGGCTGTCAAGTATTGTGACCCTGCAGGTATTGTATTGTGTTTCCATGTGGATACAGTTACAGCTCCGGACGGCAGTTCCCCTGGGTACCCAGTGGTGATATAAAAGGCCTGAGTGTTTTGTAGTGTTTTTTTTTTATCTGCCTGTATAGTAAGAGCAACGAGTGAGAAATTGGTCATCTGGTACGTTTGTAGTTAACCAGCGTGAGGGCACGGTCGAGCAGCATGTTGGTCTGAGTTATCTTGTGTAGCTGATCAAAAGGCAGCTCTTATTATGTCTGTGATATATTTTCTGCACAATTTTCTCCCCTGTCAGCGAGTGGTGAGCGGTTTCATCAGCATTTACGTCTCGCGTGCTCTTGCACTGAAAGAGTGAGCATCTTTGCTTTTGATTCCTGGCTACTCAATGGGATTTCGATCGCTCAATAGGCATTTTTTCAGACCAGGCTACAGAGGGTATTGTGAGTCCAGAAAGAAGGCGTTGAAGCCCTGTGAGTGTGATCATGTTGCATGTGGAGAAGCACTTTTAAGCGGGGAGAGATGGAAGGGCAAAAGCACAACAATAAGGAGAGAACATACACTTGGGCGCTCTTTTTTTTTTAACAATCAGAGGAAGGAATGAAAAGAGGTGTAAGGGTTTATGAAAGAGAAAGGGTGAGAAAGGGGGAGCGACAGAGATTGCCCCAGCTGGCGCAGTCTGCTGGGAGCAGGTAGTGTATTTGGGTCAGCACATTGCATCATCAGCATTTCTCCCAAACTGCCTGAGCAAATGGAGAAGGGGCCAACCTGCTCGATGAGCTGCATTATTAAGAGTTTCTGCCTCTGCGCTCGACGTGTCTGCTGTACATGCTCTCTCACACACAGCACAGTACATACATACACAGAATCAGAATCAGAAGGAGCTTTATTGCCAAGTAGTGTTTTACACATACGAGGAATTTGCTGTGGTGATAAGGTGCTACACGTAGACAAACATACAGTCAACATAAATAAATAAATGTGGAAACGTGCAGTAACGTAGTAACGTAACAGAAGAGAATTGTGTACATATAAATATATAAATTGAAAACATAAAAATATACAACAACAAAGATCAGCAATCAACAACAAATATGTGCTATTTGCC
Organism: Micropterus dolomieu; assembly: GCF_021292245.1. NCBI lineage: Eukaryota > Metazoa > Chordata > Actinopteri > Centrarchiformes > Centrarchidae > Micropterus > Micropterus dolomieu. The sequence goes on along the minus strand of NC_060161.1, from coordinate 21,332,778 downwards.
ATGTCTGAGCCCGACACGAGATGAAACGGTATTTACATGTGCAGGTGACATTTGTATCGTTTGCAAGGGGGGAGTGTCAGTGGGGGACCCGGGCCTTGTTGATGAGGCTAGTTGCAGATGGGAAGAAACTTTTTGTGGCGAGAGGTTTTGGTCCTGATGGACTGCAGCCTCCTGCCAGAGAGGAGAGTCTGAAACTGTTTGTGTCCAGGGTGGGAGGAGTCAGCTGCAATCTTTCCTGCCCGCCTCAAAGTCCTCGAGGAGTACAGGTCCAGAAGAGAAGGAAGATTGCAGCCAATCACCTTTCTCTGCAGAGCGAATGATACGCTGCAGCCTGCCCTTGTCCCTGGCAGTGGCAGCAGCGTACCAGATGGTGATGGAGGAGGTGAGGATGGACTCAATGATGGCGGTGTAGAAGTGCACCATCACTGTCTTTGGCAGGCTGAACTTCTTCAGCTGCCGCAGGAAGTACATCCTCTGCTGGGCCTTCTTGGTGAGGGAGGTGATGTTCAGCTCC